>NW_021621185.1:4470314-4487120 GCF_004785775.1 Grammomys surdaster
TCTCTCTCTCTCTCTCTCTCTCTCTCTCTCTCTCTCTCTCTCTCTCTGTGTGTGTGTGTGGGGGGGGTCTGTGTGTACCACAATCAACATGTGGATCTATGAATGTTAGAGGGCAGCTTGCAAAAAAATTATATATATGAAAAGATTCTAGACTTTCATTAGATTCTTTATAAAAGGAATATAGACAATAGCAAACAATTTCAATCCACTGTCTCCCTGAATCTAAGGAATTAAATATGTTTCTTTGTCTACGTTAAACAAACTGTAATTCCAAGCATCTGCTCTAGAGAACATAAAAGAAATATCCGGTTAAATTCTTCTCACGTTCTTAAATATTTTCATTCGATTATACATGTGTTTACTTATCTAAATAACATGCTGTAGACTATATATGAAATATGATTTGCCTGTAAGTAAAGGGGTCTAGAACTTTAAACTAAATCAAAGACCATATCTAGTACAGCACACTTGTAATACAAACGTTTGGAAAGTTAAGGTAAGAGGACTGAGATGTCAAGGACATCCTGGGTTACAAACTAAAACCCTATTGTAAATAGAAATAAAAATGTAAGCTAGACATGCAGTGACACGGTCATCAGACTGCCTCGCCCTGGCTGAGTCCTAACAAATGTCTCAGATGTTTATTCCTCTACTGTCATCACTAGCATTGCTGTTAATTGACTCCATATTGAGGATTTCCTACTCCCTAAGACGATAAGAGTAAGGTGGAAAAGACAGACAAGAATGAAGTCTGAGAGTACACACCTGTGGTTTCATCATTCATGAGGTGCAGACCCAGGGGATCCAGGATTTAAGGTAACACTTAGCTACATAGTGAATGTGAGGACAGCTTACATGAAACTGAAGAAAAGAAAAATAAAGAAAAGAAAATGCTATATCAGGAAGTCAGAACATAGTACAGAGACTTTCAATAAGACAATAGCTTTTAATTTAAAAGGAAAGCTGAAAGTTAATTTAGTTCTATATTGCTTTGCAAGAGAAAAGCAATATTGCTTTGCATTCTGAGATGCTGACAAAGGATGCTAAGGGCATCCTGTCATTTAGTTAAGAAGAGCTCCTTACCTTTCTACTTCTGAGAATAGAAGAACTTTTGGCATATAGTTAGTGCTTAAAAACATTGAAGCATGAAGCAAAAAATAAATGAATGTATAAGAATAGTGTGTCTTAAATTTGAAATACAAACACAGCAAATTCATGTTTTCTAAAGAAAGCTTGATTGGTAATGTTGTAGGTGAGAATTAATGAGGAGAAGCTGAGACAAGAGAATCATAAAGTTATCACTAAGTCCAGAAGATGCAGCATCATGACTTAAATCAAGGCAGTGCTAGCTGGCACAGAAATACCAGAGACCGATTCAAAGGTACCTCAGGACAGTCATACCACACAGGCAGAGAGAGAGGAGGAGACAGCAATGAGCCAGCATTTCCATCTTACAGAACACTTGGAGACCTGAGCAGTCAACGCAGTGTAGAAGAGAGAACACATTTGGAGTCAGTGAGATTTATTGAGAAATAAACAGAAACTTAATATGCCTGCAAGTGAGGTTGAAGTTATGGAGATTATGCCCAGGAAGAACATGAAGGTGTGAAAGGAAGGAACGAATGAGTTTTAACCATGTAGATCATCAAATATCACATTGTTTAGCAATGAAAGACTATTCTGTAAGATGTTCCACAGGTGATCGTTTCTAAAGATAAAAGGTCACTATTTGCTCAAATTGCTAAGAAATGGCCATACAAAATGTAGAAACAGCCAAGAGTTCCAATGGCTCAGCAATTATGAGCATTGACTGTTTTTCCAGAAAGCCCAGGTTCAATTCCCAAACACCTACCTGGCATCCCACAGCCATCTATCACTCCTGTTCCAGGAATTTGGCATTCTCTCTCCTGGCCTCCTTGGTATCAGGAATGCACATGGTGTACAGACATTCAAACAGACAAAACACTGATACACATAGAAATTTTTTAAAACCATCAGAGCAATGACAGTTATTTTTAAGGGGTGGAAGGAGAAATACCAACAATGTTAGAGTGAAGACATCACATCAAGTAGAGAAATAGTCCATTGGACCAAACACTTAGTGCACAGCAAGTCGACAGAGACTGTAGCTTACCAGTACTTCAAAAAATATATGAAGAATGTCATTCACAGCATCTTCAGAGTCACATTATTAAGCTACAGAATTTTGCCAGTTACACATGGAAGAAGAATGGTATCTCATTGGAGTTGGAGTTACTTGTAGTATGAGTGGAATTCAATATCTTTTATATACTTAAAGTCCTTCATAGGTTTATATATATGCCTCTTAATGTGATTTACCAATTTTAATGAGTTTTCTCAATATTTTATCTTCTCGAAGCTTAAGGCTATTTATATTAAACATATAAAGAATATGCGTACTATACTTTTGAGGTTGTTTTCATATCATATTTTAACTGCTTTAGTATCTTTTGTCTTAATCTGGGTTTGCAATCATGCTTAGGAAAACATTTTCTAAAAGCAGTATCTTAGCTTCTTTTCCTGCTGCTATAATAAAACACGAAGACAGAACACATAATGATAAAGGGGGCTTATGTTATGTCACAGTTCAAGGCAAAATCCATCATGGTGGGGGAGTCAGGGATCAGGACCCTGAAGCAGCTGCTCACTAACGTCAGACAAGAACAATGAGTGTATACCTAGAGGTCCTCAGCTCACTTTCTTCAGTCTTTCCCAGTTTCAGGATCACCTGCCTAGGGAAGGGTGCCACCAACAGTGGATAAAGCTTTCCAATTCAATGAAGCTACTGAAATAATCCACTGCAAACACAAACAGTGGAGCATCTCCCAGGTGGTTCTAACTCATGTGCAGTTAACAGCACTACGTATCATATTATTTTTAATATATTTTAGATTTATTTTTAAGTTGGTAAAAGAAAGGAATGTAATTTCATCCTTTTTAAAAAATAAAGTACAAATGACTTAGGTGCCTCACCACTGTTTATTAAATCTCTATTTTCCCAGTGGTTAACCCCTTCACTAACGAGCTATGTGACTGGAATTACTCCCTGCCTGCTAAGCCCATCCA
Source organism: Grammomys surdaster (assembly GCF_004785775.1). Taxonomy (NCBI): domain Eukaryota; kingdom Metazoa; phylum Chordata; class Mammalia; order Rodentia; family Muridae; genus Grammomys; species Grammomys surdaster. Next base: position 4,473,402 of record NW_021621185.1, read on the forward strand.
ACTGACCTGACTGCCTGTCATGCACCAGGAGGCATGTGTGCATTTCAATAGGGTAGGGCTAATTCCCTTCCATGCTTTATCAGCTTTGTCCTGTTAACTTTCTTATAGTCTATTTTCGATATGAGATTTGTCTTCAATTTGTCTCTAGCCAAACAAAGGATGCTGGTTCATCTGTTATTGGGACATATTAAACCTATAAATCAACTTAGGGAGAGTTGACGTGGTGATATGATTGAGACATCCTACCAAGACAGAGAATTATCTTCCATTCTGTCAGTATTGTTATTTAATAAACCTCCAAGTAGCTTTGAGATGTTACTGTGAAGTTGATGACTAAATGATTGCCCTTTACTGTTTTGAATTCCACTGTTAATGCACTTTTCTCATTACATTTTGCAACAGGTGAATTTTGGTTTGGTTAGGTTTGATTTGGTTGGTTACTGCCTTGCTTGTTTGAGTGCTGAAACTTGACACTTCATAACTGATGAGAAAGGGCTTCTCTGTGCATGACAAGACGTTCACAAGTTGTGTCACATGGTTTCACCTATGCTTCTAATCCTTATATCCCTAAATGTCTCCAGACACTGCCAAATGTCACCGGAGGGTGGGATGAAGTTGGACTGCCATTAACTAACAATTCCTATTGTCTGTGAACTCTACTGGTTTCCACGCTCATTACACACCTTACAATCTTGCTGAATTATCTTGTTCTTTGTGTGGATCGTAGAGCATTTGAATCTAAAGCAGGAGTGAAAATACCAGCGTAAGTATGCAGGAGACTGTGGCTCACACTTACTGACACAAAGACTTTATAATCTTAGGTGCCATAATCAGAAACATATTAGCCCTGCCTCAGCCATAGTCTCCAGTAAACCCAGGCTTCTTAGATGAGACATTGTGCTTCTCAGAGTCTGGCAGAGACTTTCCCAAGAGAAACATAAGATAAAGATTCTGGGCATCATTACTTAGCTTTGCCTTCAAATCCCCTGTAACTGAATATGGAGAAGACAGAACAACTGCTTTGTCCACTAGGAAGAAATTCTCAGAAGTTAGAACTACAGGTGCTCTTGGAATAAAGGCTTTACTCAAACTACTCATTAACTCAAAATCACAGGAAACAGTTGGCTCCTTTCCAGAAACAAACCAACTGTGTCTGAGCCACCTTGAATTGCTCCCCATGAGAGTATGCTAATCTGGAATGCAAGGCTGTCATACTCATGGCTGCTCAGATCCAGGGTACCAAGGTTGCTGTGCCGTCTACAGCCCAGTGAGGAACTAAGTACTTCTGAAAAGGTCTCTGACTCTGTTTCTTGGAGTCCAAACTGGGATAGCTCCCATTAAAAATATCACTAATATCTGCCTGGCTCCTTCAGCTTTTCTCCAAAGTCCAGTCAGGAGGACAAGCATCACACAATTCCTTCTGTCCTCATCAGTTTCAGTGTTCTTCACTAAGAATTCAATTACAAAAATATCCACTGCATCTTTCTGTCTTCAGTGCTGACTCTGACTAAAAAGTCACATATTAATTTTTAAAAAAAGTAAATAAATAAAATAAAATCTAAGGTGTCTTTTTATGACCAGTTCCACAGGCAAGCAGACTCCTGACTCTTGTTTAATAAAGATGAAACAAAGTAAATGTTTTTTCCATAGGTGCCTGCTCTTTGCCATTTGGCCCCAGTGAGTCCTCAAGTTAGGTAGTATTTACTTAAAGGCTGACTTTATCCAGGAGTGCTGAGGACCGGACCCCCATGGACCCATCTGCCAGACACTAAATACTATGTGCCTGTTCACACCATTGTACGCAAGTTGATAGCACCATGTGCTTGTCCAAAGTACTGGGAGTTGTTGATACTTCTGCTCAGTTGGCAAAACAGGCATTTGCTTATACGTCCTGCCTCCCTAAACACTGAGCCTAAACAACACTCTTCTCAGCCACCAAGTAGATCCAGTTGTAGGAATGACAAAGAAATATACACTGTGTTCTATGTTTTCATCAAATTGCCTGAGAACTACAGCCAATCTGCCTGTGAGAACTTCTGTCCACCACAGCTTTGAGAGGTGGGAGAGTATTATCAGAACACACTGGTTTTGGTGATTTGGTTATTATAAAATATCATTTTTATTATAAAAGCTGTAGCTTGTCATTATTCTCAGACATATACCTTTATAAATAGTTAACCTGAAAGTGCTAGCCAGAAGTTTCTTGTGGCATCTTGGGAATTATTTGGGAGACAAGGTCTCATGTAGCTGAGGCTGGCTTGAAAATTAGAAAGTTAGAACTCACTAGGAAGCCGCTGAGAGTCTTAAACTTCTGATTCTCCTGCCTCCACCAATGCAATGCTGGAGTTATAGGTTTGCAACAGCACACCTTATGTAAAAGGTGCTGCGGGTCAAACCCGGGACTTGGAGATGCTAATTAAGTACCACACTAACTGAGCCAAATCTCCAGCCTAAGAAACAACTTTTACATTGCTCATTTCTTAAAAATATATACTATGTCCGTGTCCCGTAAAGAATCTGAAACATGAATATACTAGTCCTTACAAGAGTGGAATAAATGTACATAGAAGGAAGTTGTTATACACCCGAGCAGATTGAAGTCCTGAGCTTCCTGGCAGCCATAAAAATATAAGAAAGCAGATGACTTATTTACTTCTTAACCTTGAATTATTTCTCCTGTGAATATGTATGCAGTTTGTAAGGGGATAGGAACCTTGAGCTTAGGAATATGACCAAATTCTTGTGGCTGGAAAGGTAAAGGGTATGAACCCACCTCTAACAATTAACAGGAAACAAGCCAACACTTCGCATAGCACAATTTAATTCCGTGAGACACATTTATGTTTCCAATCTGATTGCTATAAGATAACAAATCCATGTTGTGTTAAGATATTATATGGTGATTTGTATGTTGAAGTCACAGGAAACAAACCTAGAGTTCAATTGGAGATACATACGGAGTTCAGTGCCTTGTCAGCAAAAAAATGGCATATGGTGATGGTAACGGACTGCTTCAGTTTTAATCATAGATTTTAGAAATAGATTACTGAGTTGTATGGAAAGTCTAATATTCAATCCCTTGGACCTATAAAAATGATCAGATCATATGATTTTAGTATTGCTAAACCTATTACTGGCTTCTGGGAGAGATATTTAGCTCCTGAAGTTTGCCCGAGTTTCGTTAGAGCTGGTTGACGGGGCTGTTAACGAACTGAATGAGACAATGGCACAAGGACAGAATCTTGCCCTTGCCACACCAGAATGGATACTGCCTGTGAGCTGCTCCTGAGTTAGCACCAGGACAGTTTCCTCTGCTCCCTCACGTCCACACCCATGGTTCCTTCAATAGTCACTGCACATTTATAAATAAGTTACTTACAAACGAAAGTTGGAACAAAAAGTAATCTGAAGTTCTTTTAGCATCCATCCATTTCAGCTTTTTGTTTGCAATGTCACATGTTCAAACTGTGTTTGAGCTGGGCTTGGAGCCCAGTCTTGCCTACCACAAGGAAGCCTCTGGGTTCAATTCTCAACACTTGGGGGTGGGGGGAGTCCTCAGCTTCAATCCTTTCATGGTGGTCTCGTTTATCAAATGGTTTCCTTCTTCTTTGTGCCATCATTTTTCACCATCTGTCACTTAAACAATATTTTTAATTTTTTAACTACTTTTAGAACTCGGGGGGAGGGGGCAAATAAAACACTTGGCTGAAGGCAGCAATGGAGTCCTTCTGCAGAGATGTGTCCACACCTCCTCCCTCCAGGTTAAATCACATCCAGTCATCTGCATCTGTTTAGATTGTGGCAAGAAGGATGCAGCTGAAATGGAAATTCAAAGTCACCAGAAACAGTGTGAGTGACAGTGCCCACCACACACACCCACATGTGCTTCGCTGCATGTCCTTGGCCCTTGTCTTTAAGATGTAGCTGTATGAGCAGTTAAGGCTCATGCTCTGTGGCAAGAAGTAGCTTGCACTCCTTCTTGAGCAAAGCCCTTCAGAGCTAAGAGGGCATCCATCCACCCTCTGTACTTGTCAAAGAAGCATGTGTTGGAGACAACACAGCTATAGGAGCAGAACCTCCTAAAGTGGTGTCCCATGTCTCTTTGAGGAGCAAAGGCCCCACACCCACGTTAGGCTGGGAGAAAGTCTGTTAAGCCTCTGAGATTTTGAAACTGTTACAGACACTTGGCCTTTCTCGTCCTAAGGGCTGAACATAAAATACATGTAATGATTCAGTGCTCTGAGGTGATCATGGGTTGATTAGTAATCAGTTGTTCTTACCCTCCTAAAAGCAAATATTGGCAAAACAACTTTGAAAAAGAAATTGGTTCTGAGAGAAGATCAAGTATATAATAAAATAGCAAGAAAAAAAAGAAACTAAAGTATTGGATATGATAAATGAAAGAACAACCATCAGAGATAAAGTTAGACAAAAATTGAGATTTATGCTACTGGTTCATAATACACACAGAAAGAAAAGCAATATTCTAGGTTTCATAATGCCAGAGAACAAACACCCTTGTTCAACACTAATGGATACTGTATGTTATTACACAGTATTATTGCTTGTATTAGAATTCGAGACAGATGTTCACCAGCTGTCAACATAACTCTTTGAGAATTTCAAATAGCGAGCAACCATCTGAGATATTAGACTGTGAAAACAGCATTCTACATCAGTATTTCTCAAACTCCAGTATGACGAAGAGTCAGCTAGGTATTTGACTTAGCTCTGCAGCTACATTAGTACTGGAGACACACTGGCCATCTTAGGAGGCAGCACACAGGTTGTCATACACCTGCCTGTGTCCCCTGCTTTCAGCTAATCAGTGGCACTAGCATAAATCCTAAGCATTCCTCTCATGCATACTTCCGGGCTTTTGTTCACCTACAGTCTTACTGGAATTAGTCTTGATATCACGTTGAATATTTCCCTCTTTATTTAAAATGCACATATGCTATAGAAAATGGATTTTCTTACATGTAAACTATTATCTATAATATTATTAAGATATTGTAAGTCTTCCAGTAGCTTGAATATTTACTGCAAGTAAATTTCAATTTTTCTTATAAGTAGATATTTCTGCAAAGATATATATTTTATTTTCTTATATTTTGTACATCACATTCTTGTACCTTATTTAAAAAATCAGACTTGTCTATAAAAAGCCATGGACTGGAGAATTATCTTAGCATTCATGTAAGCTTTGAAGACTGGAGTTCAAATCTCAAGGACAGAGCTGCATCTGTAGCAGAGGGTGGCCTTGTCTGGCATCAGTGGGAGGAGAGGCCCTTGATCCTGTGAAGGCTCCATGCCTCTGTGTAGGGGAATGCCAGGGCAGTGAGGTGGGAGTGGGTGGGTGGAGGAGCACCCCCATAGAAACAGGGGGAGGTGGATGGGATACGAGTTTCTGGGGGGGGGTACCAGGAAAGGAAATAAATTTGAAATATAAATGAATAAAATATCCAATAGTAATAAATTTTTTAAAAAGCACTGAGGGGTTGGAGGCAGGATTGTTGCAGTTTGATTGTACCAGCCTAACTCCAGAGATCAGTGAGAGACACTCAAGGAAACAGGCAGAGTGAAGCAGAGAAGAACACACCAAACCTTTCTCTCTGTAGAGGCACACATGCAAGCCCACACACAAACACGCATGTGTACACACACCACACATACATGGGATATGACAATTCTCAGCAGTGTCAGATATTATGTATTAGAGTATAAGCTTCCCAAGAGGAGACTTTCTGCATGCTCTTGAACATCACTCCCATGCTGACCTGTAGGAGACATCTAATAAGAACTTGTTGTGAAGTGGGAGATGGATGAGTAGGTGGAGAGCGAGTTGTAAATATGTGGGTAGGTGAATTGGTGGACAGGTGGGACATTTGGGGTTGTTTGTCTCCTTGGGTTTGCACCAGTCAACACCTCAGAGGCTGGAAGGCCCACAGCTGTGGTACTTGAGGATTAAGTTCAGCACTCATCCATCTTGCCTTCCTTGCCTTCAAACTCAGTGCTCACACCCCTAATCCAGCCATTCAGTGCTCACACCCCTAATCCAGCCATTCAGTGCTGTTACTCGGTCATTCTAAAACAGCATTGCTCTGTTACTTACCTCTATTTGGCGTTCTCAGAAAGTTGAAAGAAAGACTGTTTCATAACACAGGACACTGTTGAGTGAGACCAAGACCTTTGTGAACAGGGCTGAGAAACAACGGATCAAATTTGACACACTGAGGCATGTCAAGGGTCCATAATATCACCTGATGGCCACACTCCAGCCCCCGTACAGGATTCACAGACCCGAGCTATTAAAACACAATTTGTAAACACACAGATGCACCACTCTCTGGCAAGAGATGAGCTCACAGGAACAAATCTGACACAAGAGAATGTCACAAATATCTCTGTGCTCATAAGGTAGCAAGAAACGTGTGAGAAGAAGAAAAATAGTAGTTCACTTATAAGGTTTTCTGTCAGCTGGGTGTCTGTATATGTGTCTGTGTAGGCATAAAAATGCAAAACCTTCAAAAATCATATCAAACGTATACTATCAAACGTTGTATCCTCCACATGCTGACAAGAAAATCTTGACTTGCAGCACAAGCTGCAACACATCTGTTAGTAATTATTACCACGATTTCGTTCCCTAATTTTGAATAATGTTTGTGTTCCTACCTTTTAAGCCACACAGACATACATTGTACATGACATTAATGTTACATTTGTTCCTCATTATGTGCATTTCTCATTAACAACTAATTAGTCTTGATTTCCCCCTTAAATTATGTAGTATTAAAAGAAATAGACCTTTAAAATGTCAACAGCAGTCAGAGTTAAGTCAATATGAAAGAAGCAAATAGTTCTGGCCTACAGTTAACCTTACAGGCGAAGGAAAAACCGGACCACTTACGTTACATGTTTAAATTGACTAAAGCAGAGTAGGGAAGGTTTGCACTAAGCTATTTTTTTTTTTTTTTTTTTTTTTTTTTTTTTGTGGAGAGAAAAAGAAAGCGTAAGTGTGCTACAATGGGAATAAAATGAGGTAGTAGTAGATTTGACCACAAAAAAAAAAAAGTTTTCTTTCTGTCCACTGCTGGGGGTCTAGAGGTGTGACCATAAACAAACACCACTGCATTCATAATGTTGTTCCTGACATCTGAATGACAATAGCCAGACGAAAATACCTCAGTGAAGTCTAGCAATCCTGAACCACATGCAGGTATGGTAAAACTGGAGACAGGGGTCTAATTTGTTTTCTTCCCAGTGTTTGAAAATTGTAAAATGTTGTGTGTCATCTGTTAGAAATAAATATGATATTCTTTAAACCGTTGATGTTTATACACAGCCATATCGAATTCAAAAGCCAAATGAATCCTTGTGTCGTTATGTATGCTGGATTTCTAATTTAATGTGCTTTAAAATCTCCCTGTTTTGGACTAGAAGCAGACAGTTCAAACCGTCACGGAGCCAGAGTGCTGCATCACGGTAGACATGAGATGATCACCGTGTCAGTCTTGTCCCCAGCTTTACCCTGACCATCAAATTGTCAACGTATTGACCCTCGAGACACTCGAAGGCCCACAGCCAAAGCAGCCTTAACAAGGAATAAGAGGAACACCTGCCTTGTGGACTGTTGCCAGCTCACCGCCACTGCAGCTTAGAGGCGAGGGATGGAAGGCAGTACAGGAAGAAGTCTGTTCGATCCATGGCTGCAAGAAACAAGGGGAAGAAAGGAAAATCAAAGACTGCTAAGTTAGGGGGTGGATGGAACTGTTTGGGACTGAGTCGAACACAGAGCTGAGGCAGCGGGAGTATCCTGCTTCTCTCACAGTGGAAGCTAGCTCTAGGCTCCTCTCCATTGTCCGGGGATTTGGGCTGAGAAACAATAAAAAGTGAATTTCTCTGTTGTCCCCCCCAAAATACTTACTTAATAATATTCTCCAAGTGCTCTGTGCAAAAGAAGCAGAAGGGGAAGAAGAGGTTCTCTTCAAATGTTAACCAGGTGAAATAGTCTTCACTTTAACCATAACCTAAATCAGTGTTTCTCAAATTATAATGTACACAAAAAGTCACTTGGTAAATAGAACTTTGGCTCAATAGGTCTTACCTGGAACCTGAAAGTTTATATTTTCAGTAAGGCTGGGTGTAGAGCTGTAATCCATGCACTACACGCATGCACACAAATGCATATAAACACACACACACACACACACAAATAGTAAATGTTTCAAAGAAGCCAGTGAGAATGTGCAGATCTCATTCTATATACTGAACCTAGATTCCACTCACTGTGGCTCAACCAAAATATCTAGTAGATGGAGTCACTCAAAGAAAAATGAAAACCAGTTTGTTTTCCTTTTAGGGCCTTAAAATAGACTTAATTCTCAGCTTAACTTCATGACTTCACAATTCTTTTTCATCGTGCAATCTGCATCATATTTTCTTCATGGTCATAACTACGTATCATTGAAACAATGGAGTATATACTAATTAGAAATTGATTATTGGACCCCTTATGCCTTAGTTATCATGTATATTCATTATTTGATATTGACAAGACACTCAAAGTTTAACTCCTGTTGACAAAAATTGGTTCCAGGCTGGCTAGTCAGATGTTAAATGGCAAACCCTGATAACAAGCCTGCCTCAAGATGTAAGTGGGAAAGTCTGGGTGTGGTGAGGTCTCAGGGCCTTCAGAGAACAAGCAGTGTGCCATTACATTTGGAAGAGGTGACTTCTAGCTGATGAACCCTATTCCAGCTAAGTATTCCTACTGTAACAATACTGACGGTAGCCAAATGCCAACATGTGTGTACTCTGTACTTTAAAAAGATTATGTCGTTCAGATGGTAGAGTGTTAACCTGCTATGCACAAAACCCTGGGCTCAATCCCTAGCATCACAGAAACTTGTCATGGTACTGTTTGCTTGTAATTCCAGTATGCTCACCAGGTACAGGCTGCAGAATCATAATTGGTTTATACATAACGCCAATGTGAGAAAGAAAAGAAGAATGGAATGAATGAAGGAAGGAAGGAAGGAAGGAAGGAAGGAAGGAAGGAAGGAGGGAGAGAGGGAGGGAGGGAAAGGAGGATGGACAGAAGGTATAAATTACATACTGTAGTAATATTTCACATCATTATAAAGCTTCCTAATATACAACACATAGGATAAAATGTTTGTAATCCCTCTGTCCTATACAAACAAAAGTTCAAATGAGTAAAAGAAGGGGCATGCCAAGCATGGTGACTCATACCTGTGATCCAGCACCCATAACTCTGGAGCCAGATGCCAGAGGATAGAGGCCACCCTGAACTAGACAGTGAATTCTAAAGCTACAAGTATTAATCAGTTTCTTTAAAAGTAAATAAATAAATAAATAAATAAATTGTTTTACCTGTATGAAGTCGCAGAGATATCATTTTCCTATGTTGTCTCGTACAGAGGAGAAAACTATTTCAGTGGATGTTGGGAAATGTAAACTCAATAAGAATCTCTGCTCTGTATCTATATAGTCCTCAAGATGGAGATGGTAAAGAGAGTTCGAGAAGGTGACTGGGAAGAAATCAGTGAACCAGAAGAAACTGGGTGAGACAAAGTCTGAGTCTACATGATGGTACTCGTCTTTCCCTTGAGAACAAATGCTGAGCCAGATGAGTGACAAAGAACAGAAGTACTTACTGGTCATCTAACTTAGGCTTTGAACCAGCTATTAAAGTTTCCTGAGGCCATAATAAGTACTAAGAAAGGTGCACTGTGGGAAATTGTTTTCATCTCCAAAGCTGCTGCTAAAATTCACCTCCCAAAAATACATAACAAAGAGTGTAAGAGTGTAAGCTTCCAGTAGAATGACAAGGCAGAGTTTTTCAGCACCCGTCTTAACATGCAGCCAGAAGAGGACACAGTAGCCATGGGCATGTGGGATCACAGAGCCAGGACTATGACAAGAAAGGACCACAGAGAAATGGGAGGAAAGGCCTCACAGCATAGGATAAAACACCAGGATAGCGTCAGAACACAGATGACGACAGCATTATGAACTCATAGTTTAAATTAGAAGCCCAAAATCCAACACATTTCCTCTAAAGTTTATTTATATTATCCTCTAATGAAAGTTTATTTCTTTGTAATACAATCACAATGAAAGTCACAATGACAGTACCAAGCAAGAGATATTCTTTCTTTGAAATTTTTCATCTCACAGTTTAGGAAATACATCTATTTTAACAAAGCTAAGATATTTCTGCAAAAGTGGCATTCATAAAACTACTTACATTAATTTCATTGAGACTATAGATTCAAAATGAATCTTACCATTTTTCCATAACAATAAACTGACAAATGCAGATATTAATAGTTACAGGACCCTGTCATAAGTCTCTTTTCTTTTTGATAAAACTACAATTTAAACTTCATCCCAACTGGAAACCCAAAATCCAGATCTCAACTGCCCCTACTTTTCAACAGACAAATGAATGGCTACACTGCTAAACTCAAACCCATTGAAAACTGGAAGGTGCAATTTTTGTCAACGGTAACAGAGCATAATAAAATATATTTAGAATAAAAGCACTGTTTTCAAAGCTTCTCCCAAAATGTTTTTGTTTTTACGTGTTAATACATCACACACATACACACACACACACACACACACACACACACACACACACACACTGGATGCAGTGCAAGAGAAAAAAAAAGCAAGGCAGTAACAACTTAATGTTAATCTTCTGGTGCCATCTAGTGGTACAATGAGGCAACATCAAACTATTTCTCCAAAGTAGAAATGTGGAGACTGCTGCATTAGAAGCTCTTACAATGAGGGTCTTCCCTTTCCATGTAAGATCACAAAGACAATTCACGACTCTGTCTCTACTCAACTGAATGTTCTCTAGGAGATTTGGTTTTGCTGTGCTTAATGCCTACTTGAGAGCTCATCGCTCTTGCCTGTGTGAGGCAGCACAGGTTCAAGGCTTCCCCTACTCACTGATTTCTTAAAGTTTAAGAGCCAAGCAACCATTCAATATGGAATCAAGTTTTTCAAAGTAACATGTATGCTCAAATCTTTCCCAGAGACATTTATTTTGCTTCTTCCTCATCCATGGCAGTTGAGCAAAGCTGTGGATTCCTCAACCTGTCCTTACCCAGACTTCCCAACACAGTACGTACACATCACCATTTGACCACATAGACATGACCTCATTGTCGTCTCCTCAATGCTCTTATGTCCTGGAAGCATCATTTAATTTCAATAAATTTCAGCTACTACATTGTTATTAGTCTATGGAGGTGTGTGTGTGTGTGTGTGTGTGTGTGTGTGTGTGTGTGTGAGAGAGAGAGACAGAGACAGAGACAGAGACAGAGACAGAGAGAGACAGAGAGAGACAGAGAGAGACAGAGAGAGACAGAGAGAGACAGAGAGAGAGACAGAGAGAGAGAAAGGAGAGGGAGAGAGAGAGAGAGAGAGAGAGAGAGAGAGAGAGAGAGAACGCTGATACTACTCCCCCCAAAGGATGTTTAGTGTGCTTGCTAGTTTGCCTTGGTAACATTTTGCAATGAATTCACACCTTATCAATTCTCCAACAGTGATACAGTCCAAGCTCCTTTCATGCCATTGCCTTTGCTGGGAATTTCTTTCTTCTGGGCCTGGCTCAAAAGCTTCCTGTTCATGAAGTCAGACTACCTTTCTAATTCTGCCTTCTCTGGCTTGCCTGTGATGTCACAGCCTTGCTTTACTAACATATTTTTCCCCCAAGCTCAGAGTCCAGCATAGCAATCTTTCTTCATAGGTACTGAGTAAACACCAGCTGTACATAGCCTTTAGATGGAGAATCTGAGAAACCCAGATGTGCAACAGTCCTTTGCCAGCTTCAGGCCAACATCTGCTTTCCTGAATACTTCATCTCCTGAAGACATGCTTTGTAACATTGAAGATAAAAAGGAGTAGGTGTTTCCCACTCGTACTCAGTGCAGGCATCACTTCCTGGTCCCTGTTTTCCTACATCTCCCTCTGGTACTGCTCTTACACACTTGACACCTTTCCACCAGTGAATTTGAAGTGTTGATTTGGTGGAGATGTTGTGCTGATTTATAAATCCATGGAGAATGGAGGTCACAGTTTCTTCTCCTTTCTTCCCTGTACTTTTACAAATCAGAGACCCAGCAAATGGCACTCTCCTGATGCTTGAACTTCAGTATATAATAGTGCATCAGATGCACTGTTACGAGCACCGCATCCAGAGAGACGAGTCTACACGCCACTCCTCCAGGCCACTCCTGCTGGCCACTCCTGTACTACCTTCTCCAAAGGCTTACTTAGAAAGAAAAACTATTAATGCTTCAGTCTGTGACTACCAGATCCCCGTGTTCCAAGGGGACTCTCTCTGAGAAAGTTTGTCAGATTGGACATTCTGGACCATGGGCAGCCACTGCTGGTCCACCATGCCAGCAACACACTTTTTCATGTTGCCCTACAGACATTTTAACAAAGTGTCATTTTTAAATAAAGGCATAATCTGCTCAACCTTTCCCTTACCTTGCTCGCCTAACCTAATCTTAGTCTCTTTAATAAAACCACCAAAATAACCAAATTCCACCCAGAATTGTCCAAATCATTTTCAAAAGGCTATTAATCTGCCTTGAATTCTGAATCTTTTAACATCTTATAATGTGCTTCTGAGTGTACCTTCTCTTAATGACTCGTGCTGATCTAACAAAGTGACAATAGTGGATTCCTTTCTAAGGTATGGGACCATGCTAGTTCTGGTTTAAGTTTCTAGTATGAGGTTCGATTTCCCTCCTGTTGAGTGGACGATACATCTAATTAGATAGCTCTTGGTTCCCACCAGCATATGAATGCTACATATTGCACCTTTGTGGATGTCTTGTTATGCTGGTCTTTGCCATGGTTCATAGGTATTGCAGCTAGGTAGGATTGATTGATTGTTTTCTTCCTTTGGCAGCTTCCATATCGTATTTTTAGGAATCTGCTTAGAAGCCTCTTTTTATAGCAAATGGAGACCATCACAAAAACCAACTGAGCACAATGCAAACACAGATGGATCATGGAGAGCCCAGCCACAGTATGTCAATTAATAATCTTTACTCTTGTTACATATATATGCATAAGCGTGCATGTGCGTGTGTGTGTCTATATCTCAGTTCCTCAATGTATGTCTCAGGGAAGATCACAGAAGAGGAAGTGAAAAGATCTTAAGAATCAGAATACCAGGAAGTCTGCTTTGAAAAAGTTTCTACTAGAAATGGCTTCATACACAAGACCAGAACAATGACAATATCAATAGACTTGTAGAAGTCGAGTGGATTTCGTGATATCCCCACCTCCAGCCAAAGAACTATAGACAACTAATGACTGTTGGGAATTGACTTCTCGCAAAGTGGTCATCCTGAAAGTCCAAGTATATACATACAAACAACAAAAACATACATATATATATGTGTGTGTGTGTGTGTGTGTGTGTGTGTGTGTGTGTGTGTGTGTGTAACAATAATAAAGAAAAAAAGATTATTAACTGAAAAGTCAGAAGGGGGACCTACAAGGGCCTGAAAGGAGGAAAGGGAAGAGGGAAATTAATGTAATGTATTTTAATTTTTTAAAAAAGGGGAGAAAGGAAAGATAAAGAGGGAGGGAGGGAGGGAGGGAGGGAGGGAGGAAGGAAGGAAGGAAGGAAGGAAGGAAGGAAGGAAGGAAGGAAGG
>NW_021621185.1:4487130-4488479 GCF_004785775.1 Grammomys surdaster
AAGGAAGGAAGGAAGGAAGGAAGGAAGGAAGGAAGGAAGGAAGGAAGCTAGCTGAGTAAGCTGAGTATGTTAATTTGTGGCTAACCATGTGGGCACAGGATATAGGGAAGACAAGAGACGTTCATTTGAAGTGAACCCATAGGATGAAGTTCCCTGCTGGCAGGGCTTGCCACCAAGTAGATTCTAAGGCTGCCCGATGTCCCCCTGAATAGCATCTGAAAGGGCTTGTGTGCAGAAACACTTCATTCAATCAGAGACCACTGGACTTAGCATCTAGACAGAGACTGGGTGTGAACTCCCGTTTGCATCAGAAGTCCTCATTCCTCCAGTGATTCTGGCTTCTCCTTCTACCTCAAGGTCACTGATAATAGATTTTGTCCCCTGTGCCAAAAGGAATCTTGAGCAGCTTCAGGAACCTGTGATTAAAATTCTTTGGTGTCTACTTTTATTATGCAAAAAATCCCCTAAATTGTTTGGATGATTTGACTTTTCATGAACCTTGAGTTTTGTTGTGGTAAATACTCCTGCAAAAGTAGAGTGGGAACATGCTTAATGACATGACATTCCATATTCATCTTTTTGTGACATTTAAAACACCCCAAGGAAAGTTAAACACTAGATGAAGATTTTAATTCATATCCTGATGCTTGTTTCCAAATCCTTCTATTCCCACATCTCTGGTTTGCAGACAGTCCATGTTTCTGTTGGCTTCTTTGCATATTGACCTTCACTGAGCTTCTTTTCTGGATTAGAAGATTGTGGCAAGGCACTTAAAGTTCCTTCCCATATATCCAGGTATGCTGTTAAAGCTAAAAACAGAGAAGTCCTGCTTGAAGCAAACCTTTTTCTGAGAAATTTATCTTACTAATATGTCAGAACTAAGACTGAAAGCTATTGGAGTTGCAGGAAGACTACTATTCACAGAGTTTCTGGCTGTTCTGAGAACTACCCATATCAAGGTGCACCATCAACTCTAAGTCTGAAAGAGGAATGTGTGAAAAATCAACCCAGGGATGGGCACAGAGGTAAGCTGATAAAGTGTTTGCTATTCAAACCAAGGTTAACAAGACTACCTATCATCCCAATGAAGAGGTATATATTGACAGATGTCTGGGCCTGGCCAGGTAGTGTAGACAGTTCACAGGCTCCAAGGTCAGTAAGAGCCCTTGCTTCAAAGTGGAAAGAATTCAAGAAGTTGACACCTCACATCAACCTCTAGCCTCAGTGAATTGCATAAACTGCCACACAAATAAAAACACAGACATACACACCGACACACAGATACTCACACACATCAGAGACAGAGAGAGAGAGAGAGAGAGAGAGAGAGAGAGAGAGAGAGAGAGAGA
>NW_021621185.1:4488489-4504973 GCF_004785775.1 Grammomys surdaster
GAGAGAGAGAGAGAGAGAGAGAGAGAGAGAGAGAGAGAGAGAGAGAGCACAAACCAATTCATGTATTGTGACATGCCATAAGCATGGTATTTCATTTAATGGTGAGGTATGCAGTGGTGGTGATGGTGGTGTACTGGGGCCAGGGGGGTGGGTGGGCAGGGGTCGACGGAGGTGGGTGTTACTAGAGATCAAACCTATAGTTCTGAAAATACTAAACATGAATTTTATTACTAAGTCACACCCCTGGAATATTTTAATGAATAATCTTGAGTAGCCAGTCATCTATAAACTTTTTAAAAATTAATTTGTATAAAAAAGTTTAGTGGGTAGTGTCACCAACACATCCCAGTAGAACAGGCTTCAGGACATTAACCCTACAGTTGTAACACAGTCCTAGAGGCTCCATAGCCACAGGATAACCTATATTCACAGGACTGAGTGAATAAATGTTTGTGGGTGGGACTAGAAGCATAGAACTTACTCCACACTCGTGTGAATGAAAGAGTGCTGCTGTGTGTAGACTTAGTATCAAATCTATATAGAGATGCCTTTCTTTCTTTATTAAGTTTGTTTGTTTGTTTCTTTCTTGGTTGGGTTTGTAAAGGTGAGCATGAACATGCTAGTGTCATGGCAGAAGTGCAAAAATCAGAAGGCAGCTTTCTGGAGTCAGCTCTCTCCTTTCATGAATACATAGATGAGTTCTGGGGGGAATCTCAAGTCATCAGATTTTCAAGAAAAGCGTCTTTACCTGCCCACTTAGCCAGCTGTCTGTTTATCACATCTGTCTGTTTGTCTATCTATCTATCTCTCATCTATCTTTCTCTTATTTGTTGGTTGCTTGCTTCCTGTGTTGTGTTGTGTTGTGTTGTGTTGTGTTGTGTTATGATGGAAGTCATTGAGACAAGATCTCCTATAGCCCAGGCTTAGTTCTAATTTGTGATCTTTTCTGCCTTCAAGTACTGAGATTATAGGCCTACACTAGCATTGCATGGTTTTGGTTTTGTGCTTTTTTGTTTGTTTGTTGCCAGGATTTTGTAGTTTTTCAGATTATAATTCAATTACATTTCTCCCTTCCCTTTCCTTCCTCTAAACCTTCTTATCTATCCCTTCCCACTCTTCTTCAAATTCGTGGATTCCTCCTTCATTATTATTATATTCATACATGAATTTACATACATATATACATACATACATACATACATACAACCCTAAATACCAGTAAGGTCTCACCGACACGTTTTGTTAATATAATTCTATAATTTCTGACAAGAGTCTAAGTCCCACACCCTCTTTCTCATTGCTCTGTCCGGTGGAGGCAGCTTTTTACTGTTTGCCCAAACAATAAGTGGCCAGCCTGGGTGAGTCCCGAGAATGACTAACCATGGAGCTGGAGTTTCTGGGCTCAGGTATAAAGCACAAGCATCATCAGGTGGAACAATGGGATTTCATGTCCAACGTGGAATAACGCAGGATTTGGATCTTGAAGAAACAAGTGGAGAAGCTAATGTGTGCTGAGCTCTGATAACAAAACCAACTGAAAAATAAGTCACTGTAACCAAACAATTTCCTTCCACCAAGTCCAGAACCAGTGAATAGGTTAAATGACGTAGAAATGGGGAGTTGTGGTTGTAGATCAAATAAAGTTTCCTGATCAGCTGAAAATTGAGAAGGTAGTCCGCCTTTTCCAGCTGAATCCAAAGTAACTACAGAATTCTTGAAAGTGGGAGTACAGGAAGGAAGAAGTTAAAGAGATACGATGTGTGCTGAGGAGGATTCATCCCAGGACTGAGGCCATTGGGAATACAAGGAGGGAGAACAGAACATCCTCTCCAGGAGATCAGGACTCTAAGACCCCCACCATCTTCTCAGTTCCTTGACCAGGGAGGAAGTTGCATACCTGCTCTGGAAACTGAGAAAGGAGCCAGAGTCTCTAGAGCTTCCAGAAGACAGTGCTGCCACCCAACACCTTGATTTGAGTCCAGTGAGTCTCCTGACCTACAGAACTGCAAGGCAAGTATCTGCTGTGATTCTGAGGCACTGGCTTCATGATCACTTCTTCCAGGAGTATATGAAACAAATCCTTTATATTAGCAAGTTTGTGTAACCCAATTTGGCATGCAGTTAGAATTGAAAACGCCTGACTTCACAGCATGAGGAAGTGTCACAGTAATAACTCCAGGTATAGGGAAAGCTCCGCAGTGATGAACTGCTCAGAAAACTTCTCCAAATAGATGATGATGCCCCTCAAGACAACTCCCAAACCATGTAATGAACCTCAGACACCTCTCATTTCTGCAGTAGAGCTGGCTGAAGAAAAGTGTTTCTTTTAAAAACAAGTTCCCAGTTCCCATAATAGTCAAACCACTCATTTTGTCTTGGAAACTATTTTCAATGAGTTATTCTTTAGAACAACAAATAGATTGAGCAGATTAAGATGATTCACACTGATACCACAGCTGGAGCCTGTGGGCTCCTAGTTTTTATTCTCAGAACAGCTCTGAGGGAACTCAGCACCCAGCAGCAGTAGACAATGGTGACCCCAACCATATTTAATAATCCATAACTCAAGATGCCCAGGTGAGATAGCATCCAAAGTAAATAAGCTTCTTAAAACAGTGCTAACAATATGTGTATGCATGTATAAATATACATATGTACATATATACAGATATATGCTAAAACTAAAGAGTAAGAAATGCATATTCAAAAAACAAAAAGATTAAGGTCATTAGACTCATAAACCTTTAAAATCCCAACAGTCATGAAATAATTGTGATATTCTTTATTAAAAGAAATTAAAGTATCTTCAGTGTATCAATTTTACTTCAAACTACCTATAAAATTTTTATTTTTATTATTTCGAACTACTAGGGAATGAAAGGTACTGATAGTTATCTGTAATTTATTTAGATTGTGTGCGTGTGTGTGTGTGTGTGTGTGTGTGTGTGTACAAAACGTAAGAAATACAGGACTGGTTAATGGAAAGACAGAAGAAATACATGAAAACCCAAATGTAGAAGGTTGAGCCTTAAGACATTTCAGTTCCATAAAGTAACCATTAACGATGTCAAGTATCCCCAGTTAAGTCGGCTGGCTTTCTTCTGATAGAATAGTACTTACCATCCTGTCTGTCCCTACACTGCATTTGGTAGACCACACTTACCACACACCTTGTATGGATGGAGACACACAATAAGCTGTATGTGACATTTCCTTTGCTTTACTGCCTTTCAAGTCAGTTGCCTGAGGGTCAAGATCGATCCCAGGTCAAGCAGAGTGGTGGCACATAACGAATACGTATCAAACTAGAGAGAGTCATTTTAAAATTTGAGCATCAAAGTCCTCTGAGTCCTTTAGAACTAATTTTTAAAACAAAGGTCCAGCTCATAAACAGTAATGAGGATATTAAAATGATCTTATTTCTCTTCCCAGACGTGCTCAAGACTTCCTTTGCAAATGCTAACAGTCCTGAGCCTTCAGGAGGGTGATTCTAAGATCTCCTTTAGAGGACATTTAAAATATGTTTTTCACATTCTCTGTGTGATATACAGTTTTTCCTATTTATAGGATCTTGCTTAAACTTTTTTAACTTCTTATTATCCTCTTTTGCATGAGTAAGGATTGTAAGCTTCTCTTGGCATTGTGTTCTGTAGAATTTTGGTATAATACTTTCAGGAAAAAAAAACTAAATTTCCCATCAAATGCAAAGTACTACATACTGCAAAGTAAGTAACTGCTCTGACCTTCAACATTCCTTAAAATGCTCTAGCATAGAGAAATATGGAAGACTTTTTATTTTCTCCAGTTCAGTGTCTCAATAAAGTCTCAGTAATCATCACAATTCCCAGAAGCCCTTTCATGGTAAATTCAGACTTGTGAATTTTGTGGAAAATAAATCCAAGCCCTCAATATACTCCACGATTCAGATCCAGTTCAGAACTAAATATTGTCTGAATAACTCCTGAGACAACCCCACATGAATACGAGAGCCAGCCTCTGACTTTGAAGGATTTCTCATAAGGGAAGACCTAACTGAGGATTCAGGGGAACATGAGTAGCAGAAAGGGCGTTGATAACACTTACTGTCTCTTAACACAGGTGGCTAAAATTAAGAGACGTTCCTGCATTCAGTTAATTGTTCCTCCTGTGAAACACTTTGCTCAGTAGACATGTAATATTTCCTTGAGACTTAAGTTCTGATTTATTCAAAATATTCATTACCCTTTGATATTCAAGAAATGGAGAGCATGCTGAGAAGGCCCTGTGAATTACTATGGGGTCAGAGAGCTTTGCTTCAGACTAACCTTCCTTACCCTTGAATCAGAAAATGTTCCAGAACACAAAACCTTTTCCATTTTTAATCCATGAATCTAGGCAAGTGTGGAGACCTAACTGTAAATTAGCCAGAAACTGTCATTGCCCCATTGCCCATGCAATTTGTGAACCCCAAATGCCAGACTAGGGCAATGAATTTTCCAGCACCAATTTTGATGGTTATAAAACCTCCTTAATCCACTGACATTCCTAATGACAAGAGATCGAGAGCTCGTTGTTGGCTTTTCCCCCTTTTCCATTACCTGTATGAGGGTATGCAGTTGTAAAAACAGCATGTTAACAAAATAAATTAGATTATGTTAAAAAAGAATCACATTTTATTTTTATTATATAGTTGCTTTTAAATATTTACAATTAACCAGCTCTCAGGGAAAAAACTGCACTATCAAATACTGTTAAGATTTTTCTCATCACTTATTGCTCAATGCATTGAGCTGTCACTTTGACTCTGAGGAGGCAGCAGCCTCAGATACACATAGTCCTAAGAAACTGATGAAGACAGGATCTGTTCACCTGGTGAAGCTAAGAAAAGCACTTGACCCTATAATCCTCTAGGGCTTTGAAATGCTGTATTATAAATAAAAATGGTATGTTGGCAAGATACTGAGATATTGAGTTCTCCAATAAAGTTCTAATTGTGTGATATTATGGCTTCATTATGTTTTTAAATGTGCCAGAATTTTTGGAGTTTAGGTAAGAATGAGAAGCCCAGCTTAACAAGCTAAAGTTTGTCTCTTGTCAGGATATACAGAGAAGTGTGGAACAAGATGATCATGATTTCAAGAGCTTTGTTCTATACCGCCTGTAGGATTGAGACACAGTTTCTGAGTGACCGAGTCTAAACCACTTCAGTTTCCCAGATACCTACTTGCTTGTTACCACTCCCTCAGGCTGTGATTGTTCCATGTGGTGGTTTGGTATCCTTCAGGACTCTCCAATTGTCTTCTGTCTGTGATTCCCTGTGGTTCTGAGATGCTTACATCTCACATTTGAGAATTTGTGAAGTCTCACATTTGAATGTCTTTAAATTGTCTATGCAAGTCCAGTCTCCTGTCTTCTGTAAAGAGCATCTACCCTGCCTTCCAGACCTCAATACATTATTACATACTACCCCACAGATTACTGGTTAGTATATTGTTTCCTTCTTTTGACTTAGGTGACAATCCTTGGCACAGTTATTGGTGCTTCTCCAGAGAAGAGCTCCCTGTGTCTGTGCCCTTCAAAACCCAGTGAGGAGATAGAAGTTATTAACACTACCACATAACACACTTGAGAACATCCATACACTTTCTCAGACTACATCTAGAAACCAACTCAAATGTCAGTAAACAGACACATTCAGAAAGCTAGACTTCCTTTGGGCCAATGTTAAAATAAGAACACTTTCATTTGTACTCTGTAAATACTACCTAAAAAACCCCACACTTAAACACCAGAAGTTAAGAAGAATAAAATTTCAAAACCTCCATGATGCCTTTTCAAATCGTAAGCTTGACATTATTAATATAATAAAACTACAGAAGTGGTTACTGATGAAAAATCTAAGTATTTAAAAAAAAGTCTAGCCCCAAAGATTAGAAACATTTATCAGAGGGGCTTATGTTTCTGATAAATATTTAAGTGTGTAAGGCAGAACCACTGAGAACAATAAATATTTTATAGCTGGCACTTTGTCAAACCTATAAGTGGCTCTGCCTCAGAATTTTACATCATCACTGAATTTACAGTCGTTTGATAAGTGGAACAGGACAAGAATTACTTCTTTCTAAATCTAAACCAGGTAATAAATCTAACATCAGGAATCTTCTTATTGTCTGTTATCATCTGATGACAATGCCTTTTGCCTTCATTGTCTTGGCAGAATTATGGTATGTAAAATCATAATGTCATATCACTCACAGTGATTTAACACTATGCAACCCATACCATTTTAATCAATCAAAATTGTCTCTTTTTAGTGTAATGATTTTGTGGTGAGTTCCCTGTGTTTAATATGATATATGGTGCTATCTATCTGTTGATTTACTATTCTTTTTCAAAGTCTTGCAGCTCAGAGGGCTGTTCTTGCTTTGGGATATCTTTGAAATTAGCAAACAAGATTAATTTGTGATAATACAAGTTTTAATTTGTGTGGAAAATGAAAAATAAGAATTGACAAGTGTTAATAGCTAAAGCTACTTTTAGGCAGGAATAAAAGGTGATTTTGTGAATTAAAACTACAGAAGCCTTTGAATTTTCTGCTCTGTGTTTACATAGGATCAGGTGTCTTTATTACAACACACAGATATTCAGTGGATTGCATTGTTATAAATAAAACACTATTGAGAAAACTCAGGACAGTATTCCCCTCAAAAAACACATGTTGCACAAATTACTTCTATAAAAAAAAAAATGTGGAGACAGTTTGAAGTGTCTGTAAATGTTTATAAATCTATGCCACTAGAGATGAGCTAATAAAAACACAAAGTAGTTTCCATTTCCCAACTACATTACACGTTTAGGTTTGAGTATAATATGGTAGCATGGGATCCCAAAATATAAGGGATCAAACACAATCATTTCTTACCCACTCCCACCAGCAGTCATTTAAGGGCACAGTGTTTCAGAAGCCAGTGCTATGCCATCCACGTAGAGCACTCAGAGTTACTAAGGCAGCTTGTGTATGGAGGCTCTCCCAACGTATGGCTGCATCATCTGCTGTGTATAACCAACTGGAACACTGAAGGCCAGGCAAAGAAGTCTTCAGAATCCTGTGACTGTGATGACATGATAAAATTATGTACATCCTCTGCTCAATCCCATTGAACAAAATAAGTTATGTGTCTGCCCAAATGAAGACTAGGGAGGAAGCATATGCCTCCTGCCTGTTTGCAAAGAAGGAAAAGGGTGAGTTGTAACACCTCTAGTCCAGGCATATTTGAGGGGCCACTCATGCACATGGGTAGATGTTCATGCAGATGTGTGTACCTGTGGGGAACACAGATCAATCCCACTCTATTGTGATATTTTTTTTGTTGTGGTTTGATTTTAGATTTTAGGTTTTTCAGACAGAGTTTCTCTGTGTAACAGACCCTTGGCTGTCCAGAACTCATTTTGTAGACCAGGCTGGCCTCGAACTCAGAGATCTTCTGACTCCACATATTGATTTTTGAGACCAGGTTTCTTACTGCAACCCAGAGCTCAGTGAATAAGCTAAGCTGGCTAACCAATAGGCCTAGGGAATCCATGTGGAAGTGGTCTGCCTCCCTGCCATTACGCCTGGCCTTCTGGCATGGATTCTGAGATGTGACTGCAGGTCTTCATGCTTGCATAGCAAGTATTTTACCAACTGAGCTATCTCTTTTTTTAAAAAATGCTGGATTTAAATTCATCTCTAAGACTTCATTGAGTAAGGGTGTTCTTACAAATATCATTGTAGAACCAAGCATAGGGCCCAAGACTTGTAATCCTAGTGTTAGGAATCTACATAAGAGAACCACAAGTTCAAGGCCAGCCTAGGAAATATAATGAGAATCTAGATCAAAACAAAAGCCTTTTTAGATTCTGGATGTCGGTTGTTAGTGATTCATTTGCACTAGCCTTGTGTATTAGTCAAAGGAACAGAAACGTTAGGATGAATATGTATTACAAAAGGGGTTCCATCAGTTGCCTTGTGTGGCATGGGCTGGATAGTTGAGCAATAGCTATATGTATACTAGAAAAAACCTGTTAGCTGCTAATTCACAGACCTAAAAGGACATGCATAGTATGTACTCACTAATAAGTGGATATTAGCCAAAATAAAGTACAGAATTCCCAAGATACAGTCACAGAACTCAAAAAGATAAACAAACTGAAGGGCCCAAGTGAAGATGCCTCAGTCCCACTTGGGAAAGAGAAGAAAGCAGTCACAAGGGGGGAGGATCTAAGACAGAGAGGAAATAGGGGTGGAGAAGAGGGGAATATGATCTGGTATTGGGTAGGGGAAAAGGACTGAAATCCCTGAGGGCCAGCAGAAAGAATCAAAACAGGCAACCTCGGGAGGTAGGAGGTTTGGGACCCTCCAGAATGTACCAGAGACCTGGGAGGTGAGACTCTCAGGACTCAAAGGGAGAAACCTTAGATGAAGTACTCTACATTGGGGAGAGGAAATTTGTAGAGCCCACTTCCAACAGAAAGATGGGGCATCAAAGTGAGGGATGGGGTTGCCATCCCACAGTCAAAATTGTTTGACTCATAATTGTTTCTGCCTGAAAGAACTGCAGGGATGGAAATGCAGAGGAGCCTGAGGAAAACAAGGTCCAGCAACAGGCCCAAAGTAGGATCCAGCTCAAGGGAAGGCCCTAATGCCTGACAGTATTACTGAGGCTATGGAATGCTCACAAAAAGGGACCTATCATGACTGCTCTCCTGAAGACCTAACAAGCAGCTGAAAGAGTCAGATGCAGATATTTTCATCCAACTAATGGACAGAAGCTGCTGACCCCTATGACTGAATAAGGAAAAAGCTGGAAGAAGTAGAGGAGGATGGCAACCCTGTAGGAAGACCAGCAGTCTCAATTAACCTGGACTCCTGAGATTGCTCAGATACTGGACCACCAACCAGTAAGCATACACCAGCTGATATGAGGCCCCCAACACATATACAGCAAAGGACTCTAGGGTTTGGTTTCAGTCAGAGAAGATGCACCTAACCCCCAAGAAATTGGAAGCCCCAGGGAGTTTAGAGGTCTGGTGGGGTGGGGGATGAGGAGTGGGGAAATCCTCGTGAAACAAGGGGTGGGGAGGAGGTATGGGATGTGGAATAGTTGGAGGGTGGACCAGGAAGGGAATAAAATCTGGAGTGTAAAAAAAATGATTAAATAAAAAGAAGAAATATTTTTTTAAAAAAACTATCATTTGTCTATTTCTCATTAAAAATACAGGATGACTTTAACATCATCACAAAATATCTCACTAAGTTCATGAAATTCAATAATTCACAGTGCTAGACACAGGTTGTCTCAGCACAGAAGAAAAATATATGTAGAGTGGGAAGGAGATGACACCTTTCAATTCTTACTACACGTTTGCACTGAGTCTATCACTGCAAGTTGACTAAATATAGTGAAATAACCTCCATTCAGATTTCAACTGCACACATAGAAAAATCATTTACCAATTCACATTGCTACTGAAATTAGTTTACTAACTCTAACTCTCAAGCTTTTTACATGCCCTGTACTATCATTAGAAACCAGGGTGAAGAAGAGATTTTCTCAGTCTGGTCTTGCCCCTGAAGCCCACTTCCTCCACAAAAATATAGCAGTATGAACAGCAGTTCTGTGTTTATCATATTCATGTTAGTCACCTGAGTTGCTTGGGAACTTTTTTTCGTCTTTTTTGTTAAATTAAATAATGCTTTGCTAATTTTTTGAGAATTTCATACAATGTAATTGTATCCTATTCATCCCTTTCTCCAGTTCCTCCCAGGTCTACCCCATTAACAAGTATTTAGACATCACAAGTTGAACTCGATGAGTTACAAAATAGAGTTCAACTTGTGATGTCTAAATACTTGTTAATGGGCCTTACCTTGGAGTAGGATTCACCTACTAGGGGTCACATTCATAAAGAAAACTGATCTTCCCACTCCCAGAAACTACCAATCAGCAATAGCTCCTCATGTAACCCACTTCTTGTTAGTATGCTGGGATTGTGTCTGGTTTGAGGTCTTGGGCATGCTGTCACCTTCGTGGGTTCATATGTATAACGTCCCAGTTTTGTCCAGAAAATGTTGTTAATTATAGTCTTCCACCATGCTGGCTCTTATAGTCTTTCTTTCTTCTCTATGAAAACTCTGGAGCATTTGCAGAAGTGATCTTACACAGATGTCATTTAACACTCTGGAGTCCTTTATTCTCTGCACACTGAGCAGTTGAGGATCGTTGTGGTACTCATCATGTACTTTAAAAAAGAAGCTTCTCTGATTAGAGATGAGAGCTGTAAGGTACTAGACGTGCTACCACAGGAGAAAATTATCAGTAGCCATTTGTGAACCCTGAAAACTACAATAATAACTGGCCTGAGAAAATAGCCTACTTGTGTATCAGTGGTACAAATGCTACTGGAGTAATCACTTTCTGAGTGGATGGAATGCCCATTTCACAAGACAAAACTCAAACTGGCACCTTTATCAAGGCTAAAACCTGTAGTTAAATAGAACCTAGGTGAGAGCCTATTGCTGTTATTATGCTAAATTTACATAGTGTTAAACCCACTTATTACAACTGAGCTATCACCTCAGTTCTCAAGCTGAATACTTTATCAGAATGAAAAATTTTACAAGTTAATTATAGAAAAATCACTTTGTAGAAGCTGAAACTAAACAGAGTTTCTCTGGAATCCATAATATTAAAAAATGAAAGAGAAATTTACTTATTTGACACTAAATAAGATTAAGACTTGGTTTCATTATTAAAGCCACTAAATGTACATAAGTGAGAAAAAAAACAAAAATCCTGTCATCTAAAATAAAGAAATAATATATCAGAACTAGAGAGATGGTTGAGTGGTTAAAAGCACTGGCTGCTCTTCAGAGGACCTGAGTTCAATTCTTAGTATCTATATGATGACTTACAGACATCTGTAACTCCAGTTCTAAGATATCTGAAGCCTTTTCTGGGCTCTATGAACAACAGACATGTGGTCGGCATCCTTACGTCAGCATCCTTATGTCGGCATCCTTACATGCAGGTAAAATACTCACAGATGCACAAAATAAATTATTTCTAAAAAGAAAGTACTTATCTTTTGATATTTTTAAATCTTTCTCCAGTTAGACAAGAGATAATACTTTAAGATAGAATTCCATTTTGATATGGTCGTTGCAAATCTGGATTACTGAAGCATAAAGACATTCTCTTCTTAACTTTCATCAGGCTTGTTATTTTACAATGTCACATATGTACAGCGAGTATTCAGAGTGTTATCACACCTCTCCTACCTCTACTCCCTTCATCTTTCCAAGTTCTTTTCCACATTCATGGCTTGCTTTTGGTTTTGTGGAGTTGTGCTGTGAAATCCATTGAGTTTATCCAGGAGCATCTGTGTGCATGTGTTAGCAACTCTTTGCTGGAGTCTCGTTGGGTCCTCAGGAAAGAAGTACCTGAAGACAAAGTACTCCCCCAGAATTCATCCCCCAGAGTTCATCAAGGAGTAGAGTTCTGTAAGTTCTTCCTGGATCCATGATTGACTATCGATACCTATTTAGAACTATTACCAATGTTTTGACTAGAAAGCACAAAAATAATAAGAAATCTGAAATTTCAGTTCATTTTATAAGTGAGTTGAAGTTTTTTTTCCAAACTTAGAGTAGTTTCCTTCCCATAGTACTGGAGCTTCTAACCTGGGTTGGTCTCGACCTGAGCCAATACTATGCCAAGTTCACATAATCAAGAGCTCCTGAGGTGAGCTGGTTTCCAGTGATAATGAGAGAAGTGTATGAGAATCCAGCCTCTTGTCACATGAGTGTGTATTCATTCTGCTCTGTTCCTAGCAGTGTGGCACTCTGCCATAGTCTATGAATTTGACAATAGTGGACGAAACAGAAGTTTCTTTTCTTTTTCTTTCTTTCTTTTTTTTGACCTTATTTTTTTTCTTATTGTATTCTTTATTTACATTTCAAATGTTATCCACTTTCCTGGTTTCTCCTCTGGAAACCCCAATCCCATCACCCCTTCCCCTGCTTATATGAGGGTGCTCCCTTACCCACCCACCCACCCAGCCACCCCTGCCTCCCGGCCCTGGCATTCCTCTACACTGGGACATTGAACCTTCACAAGACCAAGGGCCTCTCCTCCCATTGATGCCCAACAAGGCCACCCTCTGCTACATATGTAGCTGGATCCATGGGTCCCTCCATGTGTACTCTTTGGTTGGTGGTTTAGTCCCTGGGAGCTCTGGGGAGTCTGGTTGATTGATATTGTTGTTCTTCCTATGAGGTTGCAAAAAAGAACAGAAACAAAAAATAAAGAGAAATATAGTATAATTAAATGAGAGTAATATTCTATATCATTGTGAAGAAAATAAATTCAAATGATAGAATAATGACAAAAGTGTAGTATGAACCTTCCTTGGCGTAGATATTAGAGATGGCTCAGAGAAATGGCATGTGTGCCATTGCGAATATGAAGAGACAAACCTCTGTGGTATGAAAAGGAGACATTCTTAATCCAACAGTCTCTGGGCATATTAGAAAAACTACCAAGGTCATAGGCAGAAGAAAATGGAACCAACAAAGTCTATCTCATCAAGAGATAATTCTTTTTAATAAAACAGACTAAAGGCAACTCAATATCAATGACTTTCAGATTCACAAGACTTAGAAGAGAGGCACATGGTCATTAATAGCTGACATTAAACAAACTCAGTGGGGTTTATAAGGCAACAAAGAATATGAGCATCTGTACTTCACACTTAAAGAACATTCCAGAATGGGTTTGAGTAGCTAAAACTGTTAAATGATTTGTGTGTGTGTGTGTGTGTGTGTGTGTGTGTGTGTGTACTTAGGGGTGTGATTGGCCCTAAGTAGATCATGTAAGATATTAACGATTTCACAAAATTTACAACTTAATGAAAAAGAAGCAAAGGATTTACTCCTTGAAACTGAAAGTTTGAACAAAAACAAGATGAATGCTGATTAACAGGAGACAGATGATACCTCTAATTCAGAGAAGATGAATTAGCAGCAAGCAACATTAATCAGGGAAGAGTACATTTTACTTGAAATTCTAAAATGAACATCAAACACTTCTTTGAAGGATGCTAGAAAAGTGTCAAATCAAGAAGCTTTATGTGGAGAAAAGAAACAGACAAGGGACAAAGTGTGGTAATTGTTTCTACCAATTATATGTTCATTAGGAAACCATCATGATATGTGCACACCAGTGTGCATTAAATGGAATCAGTGGGTTATGCTGCTTTAAAGAAGGAGGACATGAAGTTAGGAGGGAAATATTAGAAAGTTTGAATGACACATGAATAAATGGGGATACATTTGACTAAAATATATTATGTGCATATATGAAAAGTTTTTATAGTTTCTTGACATCATTTCAAGTTAAATACTATATCACACATAACAAAAAGAAGACAAAAGAAATCAGTACCTGCCTCTTAGACTTGACTTTGCTGTTATGGCATCACTAACTTCACCCATATTCTGTCAGCAAAAGGCTGAAGATAAGAAACAATTTTCATTTTAAACACAAAATATCCTGAGTTCTTTATATCTCCTACAATTTTGTTTTAAAACTATTTCTTACATTTTTCTGAATCTTGTTCAAAAATACTCAGTTTGGAGTATGAAAACTGACATTATTCTCACATCTTTGTTACAAAAATTATTTTAAAATTATTTAGTCATGTCTGACACTTCTCAGTTAGGTCTGTGTGTTCCTTAGGTCCACTTTTGCTTGTCATGCTACTGCTCATGACAATTTTGATAAACTGTCCTGGGACATATGATAAGACCAATTTTCTCTCCAGCCTTCATCAAAATTTCTCTAATGTGTTCCTTGCTTTTGTTCAAGATCTTGACAACACACCATTCAAGGTTCTTTCCATCAGGTGAATGATCTCTTTGATGTGCTGATGATGTCATCTTTATCATTATCCTCTTTATCCTTCATCCTCATGTGTGGTTTTATAAAAACAAGGTCTTATTCTGTAATTCAAGCTGACATGAAATCATAGCAATCCACCTGTCTCAGTGTGCTGAGTACTGGGATTGCAAGCAGGAGTCACTATGCCAAGCTCCCTTAAGACTCTCTTGGCTTCCATAATCCAGTATCAAGATCAATGCCTTATATCTGAGGTTTTGTCGTGGGGAGATGTACAGTTTGAGAAAGAGAAATCTATACCAGAAACAGTTCAGAAATTAAGAGCCACCATGAAAATGTAGGGAAGGGGATTTACTGTTGGAATTAGATTTTATGTAATAATTTGCACTTCTTTCTCTTTTTCCATGTGTTTCTCTTGCTAGTTCATCTTTATATAAAACATCCTTTCTCCACCAAGGTAATAATATTAAAATTTAGATATAGTTCCTGTGGCTTTCATTTTGGGAAGGGGATTGTGGCTTACTCTCTTAGTTACTTTTACATTGTTGTAAGGCACTACGATCAATGCAACTTATAAAAGAAATTTTTAATTGGGACTTACAGTTTTAGAGGGTGAGTCCATGACCCTCATGATGAGGAGCGTGAAGTGGGCAAGCAGGCATGTGCTAGCGCTGCACCTGAGCTTACATCTTGACTCATATTCACAGGGTAGAGAGAGATAACTTCAAATAACATAGGCTTTGGAAACTTCAGAGCCACACACACATAGAGTGGCACACCTCCAACCAAACCACATCTCCCTATTCTTCCCAAACAGTTCCACAACTGGAAATCACCACATATACCATGATTTGTCTTCAAAAAGTGGGCCTGAGAATATATCCCTGTTGAAGTTGCTTGCTTACCATGAAAAGTCCTGTTTTCAATAGCAGCACCACATAAAGGAGGGAAAACATAAGTAAAATGTCTGCCAGTAAATGGGAGAAACCTGGTAACATCTTCCAGGGGTTAGTAATGTATGCACCCTTAGTGCTATTAGGACTTACATTTTGTCTATGATAAAAAGAGTTAAAGGGACCAGTTTTTACTTTCTTCCAAATGAATGAGTAGTTGTGTTAACACTGTCTTGTTAAATGAATCGTCTATTCCCAGATCGTTATCATCTATTGAATCCTTTGCATACTAGCTTGAACATTCTACATTACTCTTTACAAACACACATGTGGCACTACAATAATCTCAAGCCAAACATGATGCATCATGTATACCACCAATGCAGCACTCGGGAAGCAGAAGCAGGACACTGAAACTCTCACTTAAAATGCACAGAACTAAAACAATAGCATTTTCTGATAATTTTTATTTTTAATTCTGTATATAATATCTACTAAGATAAATAATTCTCTCTTTTCATCTTTCCTACCTTTTGGGTTACTCTATGTGGCTCATTTTTCCATGTCTAATTAGTATGATCCAGCTTATTTTTAAATTTTTTTATATTGGTGATAGTTGGAATTCCATTATATATATATATATATTAATTTGCTCCAATTGCTATTTAATACTATTAAGTCATGCTTTCAAGATCATAACATGATTCAAATTGGCTAATAGGCTTCAATAGATTTTAAAGTGTTGCTCCCATAAGTGCAGCTTCCTTCTGTGTAAGTTTATAACTAATGATTTATAGTTTTCCAACTATTTTAGAGATGGGATCTCACCATGTAGTCCCCTGCTCCTCCAATGCTGGGAATAAAGGTATGCACCACCTCTTAATGTTACTGAAGACTAAAGAAGTCAAGGGAGAAGTTTGCAGACAGTTGCTGGATAATTACAGGATCCACAAACAAGTATTCATCTTGAATCAAAGTGAGGAACTGAGCATTGGACCACTACATTGATGAAGGCAAGATCATAGGCTAGTACCAGTTTGGGGTCAGTCATAACATCAGCACTCAACAAGTAGGAGTATCATAGCAAGACCATAGTGACTAACAGACAAAAAAAGAAATGAGCATCTAGAACATGGAACAGTTTTTAAGTAGATGAGAGAAAAAATGTTGTTTTCATGATTAAATGGCTTAAAATACTAACTGGAAGCAAAGGCAGGAAAACTGAATGTGAAATTTATGAGCACCCACTGCTCACAGTTCAACTGCTTCTTTTGTGATCCACCTCTGTCTAAGGTCATAAGTACCATTAATAGTGAAAGACATCAATTCTCTGCTCATCTTCCTTCTGTTTCATCATTTTTTATCTCATCCTGAAAAGTTAAAATGAAACCATTGTCCTTGGAAAAATTCAGTAATTAAGGCTCAGAAGTTAAGAGTTTTTATCTTTTTTCAGAGGACCAGAGTTTGTGTCCAAGCACCCACATTGAGTAGCTCACAACTGCTTACTGCTCAAGCTCCAGAGCATCTGACACCTCTCTGTGGCCCCCACAGGCACCCTCACACGTGTGCACACGCACATAAAGAATAGATGTGCACCCTCACACGTGTCCACACGCACATAAAGAATAAATGTGCACCCTCACATATGTGCACACGCACATAAAGAATAGATGTG
>NW_021621185.1:4504983-4513819 GCF_004785775.1 Grammomys surdaster
AATGTGCACCCTCACATATGTGCACACGCACATAAAGAATAGATGTGACTACATAATAAAATAACTTATCTGAGCCAGAAGTTAAATTCAGTGAAACAGAATTAGGTTAACATTTGCAAGGTGTTGTACTACATACCAAAAAGTGAAAGAAAAATAAAAGAAGAGAGGGGAAGGAAACATAAATCTTCTAAAAATAGCAATATTCAAGCTAGAAAGTTGCTGCATCTTTTTCTGATAGCTATAGCTATTGTGTCTAACTTCCAAGTACATGTGACGGTGGCCAACTGAACAACTTATCAGTTTCAGTCAAGTTGATTTTGTATACTTCATAGCATCAGAATTTTATTTTCTATTACAGCATTTTACTAGTTGAAGAAATTTAGGAGGCCCAGAGCTCAGATGTTTAATCTCTACTTGATTTTAAAATGTTAAGAATGCTCAGGACTCAAAGGGACCTTAGGTGACTCAAAAGGATCTTGGATAAAATGCACTACAGTGGGGAGAGGGAACTTGTAGAGCACACCCCCAGCATAAAGATGGAGCATCAAGTGAGGAATGGTGTTGCCATCCAAGAGTCAAAACTCTGACCCATAATTGTTCCTGTCTGAAAGAACTGCAGGGATGGAAGTAGTGACAGGCCCAAATTGGGATCCAGCTCAAGGGGAAGCCCCAAGGTCTAACACTATTACTGAGGCTATAAAGCACTCACAAAAAGGGACCTATCATGACTGTCCTCCAAAAGACCAAACAAGCAGCTGAAAGAGTCAGATGCAGATATTTGAACCAAACTAATGGACAGACGCTGCTGACCCCCGTGGTTGAATGAGGGGAAAGTTGGAAGAAGCTGAGGAGCAGAGGTGGGATTGGAGGTGGGGACATCCTCTTGGAGACAGGGGGGATGAAGGGTGAACTTTGATGGATTAGGCCTTGGTTTTAGTTGTGCCAGGTGGTGTTCTTCACATGCTGAGTTTTACAACCTAAATGATACTTCCATCCTGGAGTCAGTTGTGCTGAAATGTCTGGGCTCTGTCCTGTGTGTGTGTGTGTGTGTGTGTGTGTGTGTGTGTGTGTGTGTGTGGTGTGTGTGTGTGTGTGTTGCCACATGTGCACAGGCCAGAAGAAGGAACAGATCTAATAGAGCTAGAGTTACAAGCAGATGAGAGCCACCCTATGCTGGTGCTTCAAGGCCAACCCCTGTCCTCTAGAAACATTCTGAATCACCAACTCATCACTTCAGTCCCACAATCCCTTCCAAAAATTGACGGCAGTAGTCAACTGAAGTTTTACACATAATATTTTCTATGACTGTGAGATATGTTCTTATTTAGCTCTTGATTTTGTATACGAACCTTCACACACACACACACCACGTATTATAATTCCTACTGTTCATCTTATAGAGAATGGGTTTAAATGGATCTTAATAGTGTTCTTACTTTAAAAATAAAAACTGTCACTCATAACAGCCTTTGATTACTTTGGAGCAGATAATATTCAGCAATATATGTGTAGAGAGAGATGGTGATAAAATCTAAAATATTTAACTAACCCATACAGTAAGAGCAGCAACTTGTCATAGCCTTTTTCAGGAAAATAAAACAAAATAAAAAATAAATAAAAAATGAAAATAGTGAAGAGGAGCTTTAGAATCTACCCACACCTTGGCCTCTTCAGATTAAACATCCCTAAGATGTTAGACTGGCTTTGTTCTCATAGCACTGCCCTTGCCCTGTACTGAGTGCTCTCTTTCCTCTGTCTCCATCCCTGTGGGTAAGGGCAGTCTCCGCATGTGTGTCCACCAGCTGGAAGCACAGCGGTACCAGCTCCTCCCCCTCTCCTTACAGCACACTCTCAGAACTCTTCAAGTGTTAGTCCAGGCACCGAGAGGTGACTCTGTTCTTCCATACGATCTATGTTTGGTTCCCAGCTCCCACATGACAGCTCAGAACTGTCTGTCACTCCAATTCCAGGGGATTTGGTGTGACCTTCTGGCCTCTATGGTCACCAGGATACATGTAATATATAGATATACATACAGGCAAAACATCCATATACATAAAATAAAAATAATTTTAAAAAACAAGTTAAATTTAAAAAGTATGCTAGTGTTTTCTACCAGTTTCTTCTTTCTATTCACATGCGGATTATTTCATAAATGATGTTTTATTGCATTATAATATTTAAACTTTATATCAAATTACTTAATTTGGGAAAGACTTCTATTTGAGCCTAGAGGAGAGTATGTAGAAGTCATTTTCATTTAAGCCAAAGATACCTAAGCGCGATGGCTCTGACATGTAACATGTTTCCTCTAGCTGCCTAAATTGAAAGTTGTTCAAGTGTTTTTATACTTATCAATTTAATTAACATTTACATGCCTATGAGAAGCATCTTTTATGTCAATGTTTAATTCACACATCAGTAGGCACTAATGACAAGTACATTACCTTATCATCTTCTAGCAGTTAGGTACATTCGTGACATGCATCATCAAATTAAATAGATAAGTAATGTTCAAAGCTACTGCAATAAAAAATTATTGTGGTAATTACCAATGCTGAAAGTGAAGAGTTTTAATCAAATTGCTTTCTTGGCTTCCTATATTTTCATTAAAAATGACTGAGAAATTACAGAGAAGTGTGCTGCATTTTCACTCAATGCAAATCTAATTATATTTTACTGCAATTAATAACTAACTACTACACTTAGCATTTTAAAATCAGAATAAATGTATTCTCTCTGCCGCACTTGCCTGCCGTTTCTTACTAATGTTTCACAACAAAGAATGGATGCTTGCTTGGTAAGACATTTGCAATTCCTAGTGGTACCACTGACTTCAGAGCAGAGACTTGAAGAGAGTTCAAGTTGCCTGCAGTACTAATGCCATAGCTGTTAACAGATTCCAAAAGGTGCCATTCATTTTATGAGATAGTGGCTCACAGTGTAACCTCAGATCAGTTCTGCTTTCCTTCAGCCCTCCATTGATTTGTTAAGACAAATTTCTTTCTGGCCTCTCAATGAAATTGGATTTTCAGAAACAAATAGTTTTCTTTGAATGATATCTCATAATCTTCTCACTGTATTTACATTCTTTGGTATTTGTTAAGGGTGATAGCTCAATTCTTACACAAGTGTTAAATCAACACACATTTCATCAGAGTAATAAAGCAGAAACCTCATGCACAGTGTGATATCTCAAACGGTATAAGAACAAGTATAAACAAAGCAGCCTATACTAGAAGTCAGACTTAAACTGGAATCTGTGACTCTCACTCATGTGTAGTAGGGGTTTGTGCATTTCACTAAATGCTCTGGGCCTCAGTTTATGTACCAAATGATGTAATTTTGCTGTTACCAATGACCGATGATATTTTGGGAAAATAATATATCACAATACTCCTTTGCATCGCTGTAGAATACTAACAATGTTACCTTAATAGTAAAATGTATCATTTCTAAATAAAAATAAAAAAGAAACAGAGAATTTCATAATACATTCATCTTTTAAAATGTATTCTACTGTGGTATCTTTGCTTATCTGCCTAAGTCTTTGTAAATATAATTGCTTTCATTCACATTTACTTTTTATTTTATTTGTGTGTGTGTGTGTGTGTGCATGTGTGTGTGTGTGATTATATGATGTGTTTGTGTGCATATTCAGATTTCTAGCACCAACATTACAGGCACCTGCCTGTAATCCCAGTACTGGGAAGTGGAAGGTGAGAAGATGAATCCCTGGATGCTCCCCAGCCAGTCTACCCAGATCAGTGAGCGTGAGGCTCCGTGAAGGATGTTCTCAGAAAATAACATGGAGATCAGTAGAGGAAGACACACAAAATTAACCCCAGGCCATACATATATAAATGTGCATGTGCGCACAAACACACATACACACAAGACACTGCTTTTTGAGCTAATTATTCATGCATACTCTCTTCTGTACAGATTTGGATAACTCTAAATTTTTATTAAACATTACTAATATTTAAAAGGATAGGTGAAAAGAATACAAAAATAGCTATATATAATAAGTTTTCAAAAATAGAAATTAGAAAACTTTCAAAGTCTTTTAGGAGTTGCTGCCTTTATTCCAGGAGTCACTAACAAAAAAATTTCTATGCATCTAATCCCATTGTTTTTCTCGACAACTTTGTATGTTACATTCATTTATTTGGCTTTATAGTAAGTTCATACTGATGTCTTTATATGTGTTGCATTGCTGTGTTACTCCATTATAGCCCATTGTATAAACAAAGCACAATATAGTCTGCAGCACAATATAGTTACAAGGATATACAGATTTTCTTCATCTTTTAGATAATCATTTCCATTTATTTTTTGAAAATTTCATATATACATACAATGTATTTGAGCCACACTCATCCCCCCAACTCCTTCCAGATATAATCCATCACCACACACCTTCTCCCAATTTCATATCTTTTTGTTATACTTCACCAAATATAATTAGTGTCATCCATATGCACATGGGTGTGCAGCCATCTCCTGATAAATGATCAACCTTCCAGAGACTATGCACCTAAAAAATCTGGTTTTCCATCTACTAACATCCATCACCTGTCAATACCTTCTCAGCTATGACTCAGTGCTTGGGAGTTCCCTCCCTCATTTGTATTGGAATATTGCCTGGCTTGATCTTGTACAAGTCTTGTGAGCTCATAAGTGTAGTTGTCCTGTCATGGTCAGAAGACACTCATATGCCACACTCTTCCTCAGCTTCTCGCTCTTAAAACTTTTCTGCCCTTTCTTCCACGATGTTCCATGACACTTGGGGAAAGAGATATACCATAGATGCTCCATTAAAGACTACATTTCTGTTTTTTTTATTTCAAGAATGCTGCTGTGAAATTACTGAACATACCTCCTAGTATATTGTTCAAAAGCTGATCTAATCCATCTACCATCAAAGCTGGGAATCATGAATTATGTTATACTTCGATATTTTAAAATTCTTGGACAAATGTCAAATCACCTTCCAAAATGAGTATCAAAAGCTTATGCACACACACACACACACACACACACACACACACACACACATATGTTTTGACCAGTTCTTAGATATTCATATACTTCCACATGTGACAAATAGCATTTAATAAATACATTGAGACTCCCTCTGTAGTTGATATGGCAACAAGAATACCAAAACTATCTTAGTTTCCTAAGACTGAGAATGTTTCTGAGACATACTCCAAGTAGATCTAACTCAGAGAAGTTTCTGGTAAACTAGGACGAGGTCACCCTAAGCCAGCATCCTCACCACCAGAGACTTTCCCAAAACTCAGTAACTAATGTCTTACTGCCTGACACAGTGCTTAAACGTTGTGAATATTGCCCTGTGGTTGCACATGGTGATTCTCCCTCCAATCACTTATAAATTTCATTGCTCCCTCTATGTAATATCTACTATCTAGTGAGCATAAACTATCTCATTATGATGGTAGTTTTTATTTTACTGATGGGTTTGATCATGATTTCATGATTATAATTAGCTATTCACATGACTTTCATGAAATTTTTTCATAACCCCAGAGAGAGGCTGATATGACTACCTAGGCAAGAAGACTGAAGGCTATTCAATCACTCCTTTCATAATAGTCCTTAAAATAACACAGCTTGGACAAGTGTCCCTGCCAGTGTGCTTCAGTGTGAGTAAAGGCTTATACTTCCAAATGGACCATCCAGGAGCATCTATAACAATTGGTGGCTAACAAAAGCCTTCCTTCCCTTTCAATGTGAGATACTTGAGTTTCTTGTATCATATCAAATAAGAAAATAGCAAATGTATTGTGACTTATATTCAATTTAAGTCTCAACAATATAATTTTGTTCAAATATAATCTGAACAAAAGATAAAGTGTATTCTGATGTTCCTTCTCTGTAAAATCATAGCAATAGATACTGTTCACATCTTCATGTTATAGACACAGATATGCATATGCCCTACTCTACTCTGATGACTAAATTGAACAGAAAACAATTGGTATTACTTAGTATACATTACGTACATTATACATTTCTATAATCTGTGTACATTATACATTTGCATAATCTGCAAATCATAACAATTGAGAAGGAGGCAGAGATTTAAAATGAAGAATCAGAACTGGCACTTGTTTTTCTTTTTAAAAAAATTTTTTTTTGGCTTTTCGTGACAGGGATTCTCTGTATAGCCAGGGTCCTGGAACTCACTCTGTAGACCAGGCTAGCCTCGAACTCAGAAATCCGCCTGCCTCTGCCTCCCAAGTGCTGGGATTAAAGGCATGCACCACCACCGCCTGGCTTAAAATGTTTTAATTGTGTCCTGGGGAAAGGAGGTCTGAGTGAAAGCATCTCAGAAAGACTGTCATGTACTCTCTGACTCAGACTTGTGAGCTGCTGATGTAACTGTACACAGTGATTCAAAAGAGTTTGTCCATCTTCCACAGTTGATGTGGAAAAGCAAGAATCTTAACTGTGTTGCTGCAGGGTTTATACTCCACTAAAGCATGCATGGTCTTTTTGAAACCTGAGCATCTAATAGCAATATTTTGTTTGCTCTCATGATTCCCTGAGTGTGAGTAAAAGAATTTCTGCGAAAATGCATGGTATGGTATTCATAAATGTTTTAGTTTCTGAGTAACCCAAGTAAAGGCAGGATGCAAGACAAAATGGGAAAATCAGTAAAATGGGAAAATTGGATTTATTGTTAAATCATGGACTGTGCTTGTACAATGTCAATGTAAACAGTAATGAAGAAAATTCAATGTTACAGCTACAAACTTATAGATTTGTTAATTAGAATAGCAGCCAAAATTTGAGAAATAGATCAAGGGTACATCTTCTAGCAAGGACTGAAACTGGGGACTGAAATGTAAGTCTGTTCTATTCCCACACTGGACAGCCAGAGATCCCAGAGCACTGATGCATTACATATTCCATGTAGGCCCACAGCATTGGCTGCTTTGACTGGGATGGTATAAAGCCACTGGAAATATGGCTTTTCCTGAATATTATAACTTACAAATCCAAGAAAGTACCATCGAATCCCCAAAGACTTGAAGTGCCATAATAAAGCCTTGAAAGTTTTGAACAAAGAGAACTTACACATCTTATTAAAAGAAACCATTTTCAGAGTACATGGCTCAAAAATAGCACAATGAATGATAAAAGGAGAGACTGCATCATGTAATAGAGAAATAAGTTCATATATTCCATTGACTGATAAAGAGTATGAAGGAATTAAAACAAATTTTATCTTCTTAACTCTTTATGACCACCCAGCTCCTCACTGGTGCTTTCTTATTTATAATAGGGTATGTGAAGCCCAGGAGGCCTCAAACTCACAATTCTCCTCCTTCAGCCTTCTGAGTGTCAAGATTACAGTCATGTTTCACCATGCATAGCTTCACTTATGCTACTAAAGGGTTGGGTTCGTCTTAGCCCTTTATCTTCCTGTGAGGAAATGATGTCCTGTTACTCAGCATTATCACACCCCTGCAAGAACAGCACATCTAGCATCTTGTATTCATTTCCTGAGCCAGGAAGACAGGATTTCAGCTTTCATCTTTTGCAGAAAACCATATGCTGCTTAATTTAACAAAAATATCAACAGTTTTTTATCTAAGGTTGTTTTGTTTTTGTTTTTTGTTGCTTTTTGTGTTCTTATTTTTGATTCTTCTAGAAATAAAGGTCTAGAAGAAATTAAGAAATGCAGAAAGTAGGAGTAATCTTTTTCCCAAAGGAAAAGAACAATACACTGTCCAATATTAATATTGAGGGGGGTATTTTCTGGTACAGGATCTCTCTATGTAGTACTGGCTGTCCTGGAGCTCACTCTGTAGACCAGGCTAGCCTAAAACTCCTTCTGCTTCTGCCTCCCAAGTGCTAGGAGTAAAGGTATGTACCACCACCACCACTTTGATCTGATACTGTTAATGACAGGTATTAACAATAGGCTATGAATATAGTTCAGAGATAGAGCACTTGCCTAGAATGTTCAAAACTCCAAGTCTTGATCCCTTACACACAAAAATAAATTCAATTAAAAGTTATGAGCATAGAACAACAGAAAATGAAAGTCTGATAATTACTTAAGTAATCTGGCAATATAAATGACCTAGAGGTTAAGAGAATTTGCTTTCTTGCTGAAGACCTGGGTTCCTAGCATCCACGAGGCAGCTCAAAATCACCTGTAACTCCAGTTCCAAAGGATATAATTCCCTTTACTGACTTCTTCAGGCACGCATGCAATGCAAACACGCACTCATACGCATGAAATAAAAAAAATAGATATTTTTATAGAATTAAATAACCACTTGGATATAAAAACCTACTATTAAAGTTAAAATATCTGACAATTTTAATGAATACCTTGAATGAAATATTCATATATAGTTTATTTTGTTTGTTTGTTTGTTTATTGCTTTACTTAGTATTTTACATATCATTTATTACTTTATGAATAATACATATATTGTTTTAGAGATTTTTATGAGTTGTATCCTTTAACTTAAGTAGCCAGGTCCAAGTCATATAGCACTAGGACCTAAAGGACCCATGACTAATTCCTAAAAGCATAGGACCATGGAAATCCTTTGCTGGAAAAGTAACTCTCTTTCTCTCTTGATAGGACCCATACATATCAGTCCTCTGTGACACTACATGAAAACATGTTCATGATCTATAAGACAGGATTGTAAAACTGCTGTTATATAAGGTTACACATAAAAGGGGGTATGTACCCATGGATAATACAGAAAACAAATGTCCTCTATGAAAGAAAGAGAGAGAGAGAGAGAGAGAGAGAGAGAGAGAGAGAGAGAGAGAGAGA
>NW_021621185.1:4513829-4530434 GCF_004785775.1 Grammomys surdaster
AGAGAGAGAGAGAGAGAGAGAGAGAGAGAGAGAGAGAGAGAGAGAGAAGTAAGTAATCTGTACTTTTAAAAACTGAAAGATTTGACAAAATACCATACAAAGATGAGTGCTAAGGAACTAAATGGGAGTTGGCATGAGTCTAATTAGCTGTATCAACAGAGAGACGTGAGATGGTCTGGGCAAACACAGGATGCTTTTTGAGTGGAAAGCAAACAAGTGCACTGAGGTACTATACCAATCCCATTTGTTCTAACATTGACCTTATAATAATTAAAAATTGATGCTTGCAACATAATACAGCTGTGCAATCATATTTAAACCTAATCATTTCATAGACAGCAGAAAGTTGTATAAAAAGGTCAAAAACACTTTAATTTCATGACAGTAAATTTACTCTTTATTCCCAAAGTGAAAATGTCTAATTTCTAAAAGAGCAAACCAATAATTACTTATTATAAAGCTATTTTAGTCAATACTTAATTTCGCTATATTGATTAGTATTTAGACATTTAAAATGTACCCTAAAGCAAGAATATGTGTTTACAATAGTGTTCTCCCTCCTGATATTTGTAAGTATTACCAGTATTGATTTGAGACATGTTTCAAAAATGTCAAACTTAATAGTAATCATATAAAGGGAGTTTGAGTCTTTTAAAACTGTAATTTAAATTTAAAATATTTGAATAGTGGTATCTTCAAAGCTATCATTGTATCCTGATAATTATTGCTGCCACTATATACTTTAACAAGTGTTCAGGTAAACTGCATTGCAATTCTACCTCTTCCCAAATCTAGCACAAAAGAAAACATAAAAATTATCAACTCTACCATTCAGAACTAGAATAAAATGACTTTTCCTTATTGCATGAGCTTCTGATTATAAAATAATGGCTGGGATATGATCTCCCCTTAACTTGCATTCAGTGTAACTTTGAGCTCTTTGCAATAAAACAAAATGATGCTTCATCAGGATGTGTCTGGGACTACCAAGGCAATTTACAAACTTTCCATCATTAAGTCTGAAACATCACTGTGAGACAGGTATTAATATAGCACTTCTCTCCTGAGAAGTCCAATGCACTTTGCATAATGCTACTTTATTAGCTTTGCCTTGAGCTGAGAACAAAGGCTGAGATGTCTAACCATGTCCCTCACTCGCAGAGATGCATAAAACAAATAGAAAATGTGATTCCATGTGGTTTATTGCTTTCATTTGGGTTTTGATTTTGTTTAGATTTGGGGTGGGGAGTCCTTATGGTTTGTTTTGATTGTTTGTTTGTTTGTTTGTTTTTAATGCAGAATTTGCTTTGTGGAGCTCACTGCAGAGCTCAGGGTAGCCTAGAACTCACAGCAATCCTTTTGTCTCCCAAGCACTTGAATTTCAAGCATGAGCCACCATATCTTGTTTAGTCAAATGTTTTAGATTCACTTTTCCTTCTAATCTGAGGCCATTCCTGAAGAAAAGGTCAATTGGAACCTTTAATACATTGTGCCTTTATGAATATTTTCAATAGGTTTAAATTTTCTAAAGTGGCATGGGGATATGAAATCAGAATTAAACATTTAAAAAGAGTATTAATCCCATTAGTACCTAAGTAATAGTTGACTAGGAAAATAGAAGAAATTTGAGTGTGACAATCAGCTTTTTCCTTTATTATAATGTACTTAAAAAAATACCCACAACTTGACTCTTATCCTACATTAAACATTTCTAGAAAGTCCATGAACTTCTAAGTAAGAGCACAACTCTGCAACAGGGAGATGCCTGCAGAGGCTGCAGAGTACCCAGCTACTCCAAGGCCAGTCACTGTTTTAAGGACACTGTGTGGATGTAGTCAATCTCCATAACAACTCTTTGATATAAGTGATAGCAAAGACAGACGAGTTAGGCTCAGAAAGTTGAGTTTGCCCTGCATTACATACTTGCTAAGTAGTGCAGCTATAATACAAACCAAGCAAGAAGCCTGGTCCTACGATACACGGTTTTAAGAGTTATTCTCAAACTGGAGAAATCATTTTCTGCTACTCTCAGTCCACAGTACAACCTCCTAAGTCACTATGAAATGTTTGCCCAAGTTCATAAATTTAAAATACTGTGCTTGTCCCTAGGACATGGTCGCAGGAGGCAAGCAATATAGTGCATGGAGACCTTGACGTCAGAATAGGTGTCACCGCGCATGCTCCTTCTACCTAAACTGTACAAAATGTAAATAGTACAACCTTCCTCCAAAGGCTGTGCTGGGAATGAAATTAACATTCAGTGCACTTATAGACCCTGACTAGTCAACATGCAGCTACTCAAGTCAGATAAGAATGATCTAAACCACTTTCAAAACACTGAAATTCAAAATTACCAATGAAGTTAGCACATTTCAATACTAGTGACAAACCAAGCTCATCTGATTTTTTTCATTAGATATATGTTCTTAGCAATATGTATAATTTCATTTAGTTACCAGAACAAACCTATAACTTAAGTATTGTTGGGTCTTCTTTTACATAGAAAAATAAGCATTGAGGTTGTAAACAATGTGATGGTGAATAGACTAATAAGCACTGTGGTTGTAAATAACATGATGGTGTATCTATAACTGTGCCTCAAAAAAGAATAAAAAGGAGCTAATAAGGAAGTTGTTTGAAGAACTCTTCCAAACTCACAAAAGTATAGAACCAAAAAAGTCCCTAAAGTTCACCTTTATCAGCCTTTGGTGTAATAAGAGCAAAGCTTTGGCCAGAGAGAGTAATTAGAAGATCAGAAATGAAGAGAGAAACTATTGCCAAATGTATGCGTTGTGTTTTTGTACCAGCTGGCTGTGCTGTTTCTGCAGTAAGAGCTACCTACCGTGGTGCACAGCAAAAGTGAGGGTCAGGACAGGAGTCTTCACAGGGCACAGTGTTAAAGGAGAGGTAAGCAAAGAGGCTACTTTGAGGCTGAACCAATATGAGTGATTGAGGTTCTATTAAGCAGATTCACCCCAATATAGTATTCCCAGATCCAAACATCCCACAAAGCTCAGCTTCAGGCCTACTCATAGAAATCTACTGGAAAGGGGAAATGCTGTAATGTTTTGTTCACCTCTTCCCTAATACATGACCATGACCGCTGTCATTTCTAAACATGAAGTGCCCTAGTCATAGACAGTGAAAATAGCTCTTCCTGAGGAAGGACACTATGTCTTCTTTCCTTCTACTAGATGCAAAATAGATGTTTTGTCCTTTGCATGATAGTCCAGGGTATGAGCTAATCCCATCATTTCCCAATACCACTCAAAGAATGTCATTCAGAACTGATGGTGACACACGTGTAACGTCCACATCATAAAAATAAGATGTGACGGAAGGAATGCGACTTTTCCCTCCCTTGGTAATCCAGATAAACCACATGTAAAGAGTGACACGGTCAGTGATAAGGGTTTTGTTTATATGGATATAGAAAGCAGTGAGAAATAATCCTTGGTCATGGTGGCATAATATATATTACTAAAAGTTCAATCTACAGTCTGCCAATTCCTTACTCTAACTTGTAACAACTATCATGTGAACATTGGCCTTTCTTTTACTCAACCCTAAGAACTGAAGGTTGAACCATCTATAGGTATTTTCTGCATTCAAAGCACACAACCCCTTTTTTTTTGAGCCAATGGTTGTTTCAACCTATTTCCTCTTCTTGTAGCCTCAGTGAAAACAGGAGAAATGTTTAGACACATTAGTGAAGTGATTGCTGGTAAGAGGGAGTTGATCAGGGACAAATACAGAAAAGAACAGAGGAAGACAACAACAAAGACTCATTGTGTCCTGGAACAGTGCATTCTGTTTTAGAAAACACAGGCAGACAACAGCATGGAACAGACTGTACAATAGGGCATGCTAAAGTGTGTACTCAGAATCCCCGCTCGCTGCCTCACTGCTTCTGCTG
The DNA here is from genome assembly GCF_004785775.1 of Grammomys surdaster. NCBI lineage: Eukaryota > Metazoa > Chordata > Mammalia > Rodentia > Muridae > Grammomys > Grammomys surdaster. The sequence continues at coordinate 4,517,746 of NW_021621185.1, forward strand.
CTTTCATAGAGATGACTTCCAAAGAAACACACCATCCTCTAAGCTGGCTCCAGGCAGGATTCCAGTCCTACTCTGTAACTTTTGCTGAGTAGTAAGACAGCTTTTTCCTCCATTCCTAACCCTGTCTTTCCTCCATAGCTTCACCACCAATATGGAAACCATCTTTAGAAGGGAATCATAGTGACCCACTAACATTTTAGAGTAAGGTGTAATTAATATTTAAAAATGTTGATTTGTCTTGCATAGTCTCCTTGTCAAATGTAGAAATTAAAATGTTTTTTAAAAGCCCCATACTGCCCATCCAAGAAGGAAACACCCCAGAAGGGGGAAAAAACTCACCCTTTCAGAGGCTAAGGGGTGGGTGGACAGGGTACAGAACTCAGGGAGGGGAAAGTGGAAAGGGGACAACATTTGGAAAATAAATAAATAAATAAATAAATAAATAAATAAAATATTTAGTTTTTTAAAAAAGAACCTCCTCCCAAAAATCTATTTTTTCTCCACTTCTCTTGCAACTCTACTGCCTTCTTTTCCCCATTGTATACGTATTTTGGTATTGTCCTTACAATAAGCTCTCTAATACACCATCATGACATTTCCAAACAATCCATTACCTAACAGATTTCTTCTAGTTTGCTGGGACTATGCCTCAAGATGTCTGTTTTGTTACAGATATTCTGATTCTCCCTTGCTGAACAGATTAAGGTGCTGCAAATGTACACCAAAGTGCCTTCGGTCATACCTTCTGTCTTCCTGGGCTCCAGCCAAGTCAATGCTGACCCTCTGTAAACACTGCCTTCATTCCTGATATTCCTTTTTCCTATAATGCCATCTTCTCTTCCAGAAATCCCAGCCCCTACACACACACACACACACACACACACACACACACTAGGAATAAAGTGTGAAATGTCAGATCATATTCAAAACAATTAACATTCTAGACTCTTAACAAGAAAAGTTAGTATTTAACCACAATAATTAATTCATATTCACTAAGACTAGTAGACAAAATATGAAGGTTTTACTTAAAACAACTTGTATTTCAAGTATAAACTAATACTTAAATATTTAATATAATATATCAAGCTGTACAAAAAATGACAGGTTTTGATTCATGGAAATTGTTCTTATTTGCTTATGAGTTCAAAAATATATACTTCAGATTTAATGAAAACAGATAGGAGGAACTTAAAAGTTTCTCACTAACATTGCAATGGACCTTCCTTCTCTCTGAGCTATGTCCTCATTTTGTCCAACTATGTCTTGTCATAGGAGTTCTCTGGTAGAATTTTTGGGATTGCTTATGTATATACTATCATATCATCCACAAATAGTGATACCTTAATTTCATACTTTTCAATTTGCATCACTTTGGCCCCTTTTTGTTGTCTAATTGATATAACTAGAACTTCGAGCACTATATTTCTTAAGTAGAGAAAGAGTGGGCAGCTTTATCTTGTCCCTCGTTTGTAGGATTGCTTCAAATTTCTCTCCATTTAGTTTGATGTTGACTGTTGGTTTGCTGTATACTGCTTTTTTTGAGACAGGCCTACAACCTGACACACACATACAATTTCTCAATTAAAACATCTTTTCTGTAATAATTTTGGACTGTATCAAGTTGGCAGTTATGGCTAGCCAGGATATTCCACCCTTGTCAACTTGATACAAAAACACATCACTGTTAAATTATAACCATTTCTTTCTTGCTTGTCCTCAAGATCTTATAGTAATATCAAAATATACAACATAACTTTTTTTATTTCTGGGTCTTCTCATTCATTCATTACTCTAAAACTTTTAATAAAACTCAGAAGTAGAAGTTCTTAGTAAGTACAGCCTACCTCTCTGAGCAATCTGTTCCTGGTGTTTTCTCTGACTTTCTTCGTTCTCTTGTTCAGAAGTTTACCTTATTCTGAAACCTTCTTATTTTTCTTATTGAATTGTTTCTTCAGAACAACACATTAACATTGCAAGACATTAACAGCAACTATTCACTAAAACATCAATGATTTAGCCCTGGGCTTATTACCTCCCTTGTTTAAGGGCTCTCTGACAACATATTCATGGACATCATCATCTTTAGAGAGACTGATAAACTTTAGAAGTCTGATAGCTCTTTTGAGCCCTTTCTGCAAAGGCGTCATATTATCTGTCAGCCCAGGAATATCCTTCTATCCTTTTAAGTTACCAATGTGAGAATTCTCATATTGGCATCCACAATCCATACCCAGACAGACATCTCCTTCCTCTCTCCAGTTCCATGTATTCTATAAGAAGAATGTCCCTTACTCAAAGGCAAGCAGACTTTGAGGTTGGTCAGTTCCTTGCTTCATGGCAAAGTCTTGTTTGTCATACCTTCCACTGTTTCAGAACATATAACCCTTCTATTCATCACCCAAAGCATCATCAGCTACTTCTGTGCCTGTGATTTTCTCAAAGTGTAGTGGTTTGGACTGGTATGACCCCCACCAAAAACTCATGTATTTGAGTGCTTGGCCTTAGGGAGTGGCACTATTAGGAGGTATGGCCTTGTTGGAGTGGGTGTGATCTTGTTGGAAGACATATGTAACTGTGAAAGAGAGTTTTGAGATCTATGCTCAAGCAATGCCCACTGTTGTACCCTGAGGGTACTCCTTCTGCTGCCTGCAGATCAAAATGCAAAATGCTCAGCTGCTCTAGAACCATATCTGCCTGCATGCTGCCATGCTTCCCAAATTGATGACAATGGACTATGACTCTGAAGGTTTAGGCCATCCTCAATTAAATGTTTTTCTTTATAAAAGTTAATGTGGTCATGGTGACTTCACAACAATAAAACTCTAAGACAAAAGTAGGTACCAAAAGAGGGTTATTGCTATGATAGGTCTGATTTTAGATGTTTGGGTTAAAAAAAGCAATAGAATGCTTTAAAAATAGCTTGATGGGCCATACTAGTAAAAGAATGCTGAGCGTGATTTGAATTGTGGAGATCTGGTCAAGAGGTTTCAGAGGAAAAGAATTTTAGTATGTTGCCTAGAGATTGTACTTGTGTACTTTTATGAAGAATGTAGATCCTCTTTGCCCTTGTCGAAAGAGTCTGCCTGAGGCTGAAGTGAAGAGATTTAGATTAATTGCAATGGCAAAGGAAATCTCAAAACAACTTAATATAGATGCTGTCATAGGTTTGCTCTTATGAGTGTTTTGATGAAACACAACAAGCTAAGCAAGGAAAAATACAAAATATATGAATCAAGGATTAGGGCATTAGAAAGTAGAGTGTGTTCAAGGAGATAAACAGATTAAAGATATTAAATGGAATTAAAGGAGAGGTGACCTTGCAGCAAGATCCAACCTAGTTAAGAGTCCATCTTATGAAAAGGGATTAAAGAAACACTTAGGTCTAGACATGGTGGTACATACCTTGAATCTCAGTACATAGGAGACAGAGGCATTCAGATTTCTGAGTTCACAGCCAGCCTGGTCTACTGACCAAGTTCCAAAATAGCCAAATTTAGCCAGTGAAGAAAATCATTGAAAACAGAAAATTGATCAAAACGTAGTTGAATAAGGAGGCCAGGTTCCAGACCCAGTAAACAGCAGAACGTGTCAACTTCAACCATGTGGTTCTGGATTTAGAGTCAAGGATAGATGAAATGGCTTATGGAATCTCCCTCTGAGACTAAAGAAAGCTGCTGAGGACAATCGTGTGGCAGAGGGGTTCTTGCATGAGGGCCCAGAGAGGCCATTGTATAAGGCTGTGTAAAGTCATTGTGTGAAACAATGAAGTTGAAATATGTACTGCTGTGGAGAGCCCAAGATGTTAGAGATGCCAGAGTCATGGGATACCTGTAGAGAGAGTGGAACCACCCAAAGAGATAGAAGTGTATTGCAGTCATCAATGCTGAAAGGAGATGGAGATCTGAAAAAATATTTTGACAACACACATGGAAATACAGTTTGGTGGTTTGCCCAGCTGGTTTTCAGTCTTGCTTTCATCCAATATTTCCTCATTGAGCTCTCTCTTAGAAAAGTAATATATATCCTGAGCCATTATATGGTGGAAATATGTCATCTTATTTTTTCTTATAGGGGATTACAGTTAAGAGATTGCACGAAATTTAAAAAATATATTGAATATTAGACATCTAAACATTGTTGAGACTCTGATAGATTATAGGGAGTTTGAAGTTGGATTTAAAGAACTTTGAATTATGTTATGGCTACAAGATTATGGGGCCAGGGAATGAAATATGATGGTTTGAATAAGCACAGCCCTATACCTTCATGTGCTTGAGTGCTTGGCCATATGGAATGACACTATTAGGATATGTGGCCTTGTTGGAGGAAATGAGTCACTGTAGAGTTGGATTTTGAGGTCTTATATATGCTCAAACTATGCCCAATGTAGCACACAGTTTCCATTTTTTGCTCATGGGTCCAGATGTACAAATCTCAGCTCTTCTGGCACAATATGTCTGCCTACCTGCTGTCATGCCTCCCACCTTGATGATAATGGACTAAACCTCTGAAAATGTAAGGCAGGCCCAAATAAATGTATTCCTTTGTAAAAGTTACCTTGGTAATGGTGTCCCTTCACAACAATAAAACTCTAATGAACAAGAAAAAGAACAAAGTTTTCTTTCATCATACACATCGATATTTTCTGGCAACTGATGGATGAAAAGTAGATACTCAGTTTCATGTTGACACAGTTAACCGCCTAGGAGATGACATTTGAAGGTGCCATGAGAAAGAGCCACAATACAATTTTGGAAGTCCCACAAAATTCTCCCAAATCTAAAAGTTTAGCATGTCTTCAAAATATCCAGTGTCTCTTAAGTTTTAAGAACAAAGAATAAATTGACTGTTTTATTCCAAAAGAGAATGATCAAGACAGATCATAGGAACAATCAGATCAAAGCAAAACCAAATCCAGCAGGGTAAATATCTCAGTGTACAATGTCTAGAATTTAGCCAGGATCAGGAAGGGCTCCAGATGGCTTAAATACCCCCACCTCTCTAACTCTAACATCTACAGTACACACAACTTGCTTTACTCTTCGAATGACTCTCGTTCAAACCAATTATTGTCCTTGGTGAGTGTTCCACAGTTCTGATATCTTCAGTACCCTGGGGTTTCCACTGCAACTAAGGCATCACCTTTACAAAAGCATCCCAGGATCTCCTACAGGGATCCAACTCTTCATAAAGTGAAGCCTTGACTTCAATCCTGAACCTTGAATGCCTTCAAAAGCATAGGAATGACTCTCACTCATCTCAAGGTTAGGCTACCATCTTGAAATGAAGACTTACCCTCCTTGAATGATGCTGACTGTCATCCACTGCCCCAGTGAAGCATAGAGGTGGTGCTAGTTTCTTGTTAAACACAGCTGATTCTTAAGCCCCAGCTAAGCAAAACCAAAGATTCTCTTTTATCATTTTTTAATCACTTTATATCCCAATCACAGCCCTCCTCCCCCCATCCTCTCAGTCTCACCGTTACAAATCTATCCCCACCATTGTCCCTTCCCTCTCTCTTCAGGGGAAGGGAATCTCCCTTAGAGACCATCCCACCCTGGGATACTTAGTCCCAGCAGGACTACACATATCCTCTCCCACTGAGGCCCAACCAGGAAGTCCAAGTAGGGGGAAGGGAATCCAATGGCAAGGAACAGAGAATGAAACAGTTCTCTCTCCATTTATTAGGGGACCTACATGAAGATCAAGCTGCACATTTTCTACAAATATGTAGAGGGTGTGTAGGTCCAGCTCCTTCCTTCATGCTCCCTGATTGGTGGTCCAGGCTCTCTGAGCCCCCATGGCCCCAGGTTAATTGACTCTGTAGGAGTTCTTGTAGTGTCCTTAACCCCTCCATAGGCTTAGATTTTTCAAAACCTACTTTAATAAGGGTTCTCAAATGCTTCAACCCCTACTCAAGCCCACTGTCCAGAGGCAGGGGAGAAAACATGGTAAATAGGACAGTGGGGATGTAGACATATGTAGAAGTACTTCTTTGAGGGAAATTGCAATCTTTATTTATGATACCAGCAGTCCAGTTCAGTAGTTTCAGGATCCAACAGTCCAAGTCAAAAAATATCACCAAATACAAATCAATAACAGTAGCACAATCCAAGCACAATCCAGCAGAAACAGCCATATCTCCACCAAATCGGCAAGAGTGACCAGGAACAACCACAATACCAGGAAAAGTTCTCTTCTGTGCCTCTCTCAAGGAAGTAAAGATCATCAAAGAAGTAAGACCAAAAAATCATTACATGGCTAGATATGTAAGCATGCCATTGTTGTGTCTCCAAACATCACAAGTTCTCTCACAAGTCTGCATCAGCAAAACATCACAGAAGTCTGTTTCAGCAGCAGAGTCATTAATAGTGCCAGGGATTGGTTCTCTCCCATGGAATGGGTCTCAAGTTGGGCCAGTCAATAGTTGGCCTTCCCCTCAGTCTCTGCTCCGTCTTCATCTCTACACATTTTGGTGGCAAGACAAACTTTCAATTGAAGGTTTTGTGGGTGGATTGAGGATTCCTTCCCTCTTCTTGTGATGGTTTCTTGGTAAGCACTGTTGATTCTTCAGCCTCAGTTGACAAACAACCACAGGTTCTCTTTTTGTTAAGATTAATTCTATTTTTAATTGTGTGAGAAAGAGCGAATGGGAGGTTATGTTCATGTGGCTAATGGAACACATAGAATCCAAAATAGGGTATTGGGTACCTTGCAGCTGGAGTTCTAGGAAGTCATGAGGTACCTAACATGAGTCCTAGAACCAAAGTTGACTCTTCTTCAAAAGATAACAAGTTCTTTTATCCGCTGAGCCATCTCTCCAGGTCAACCACAGACTCTTAACCGGAAGCATCACATGAACAACACTAGCAGCATCTTTGCTTCCCTAAGAAACTTCTCAAGCCTAAACTCCAGGTTGTTGGCATATCTCTCAACATTCACATTTCCTACACTACCTTAAAGTAGCCTTCTAAGTTCTGAGTATACTCTCTGGCTGTTCTAGTACAAAGTTTTAAAAGATTCCACAATCCTTCCAATGAACAATACGACAGAAATACAAACTCTTGATATCAATCTCTGTATTAGTTGCTTTTCCGTTGCTGTGATAAAATACTATAACCAAAAGCAACTTTAGAAAGGAAGACTTCATTATGGCTCATGTTTCCAGATGGCTAAGATACCTTGTGGTTGAGAAGGAAAATAGGGCAGCAGTTGGAAAAAACATGAATTCAGGGCCAGGAAGCTGGCTGATCACATTTTCATCCACACACAGGAAGCAGAGAGATAGAGAGCAAGAAGTAGGTACAAAACCCCAAAGCCCACGCCCAGTGCCATACTTCCTCCAGCACTGTTATACCTCCTAAAGTCTCCATAAACTCCATGAACAATACCACCAAATGGGTGTTCAAATCCATGAACCTATGGAGGGCATTTCTCATTCCAATTTCCACAGCATTCTTCAACATTTATCATGGTCGTTTCCAGTTATGAGAATTGTTTTACATTTTAAATGTGTAATGCTGTAGGAGCCGGAACAAAAGAAAAACAACTAGATTCTACGATGGGAAGGGGGCACTTTGAGTATATTGCTTAAGCTAATTTACTCATACATACTTAATCTAAAATGCAGGGCAACAACCATGCCACACTTACAGTGTTTGGCTAAGAGTTAAATAGGACTTTAAAAATAAGCAGAACTTGTTAGCACTGGCATATATAACTTTGCAAATGATGATTCAAAAAATATAGAGGAATTTCAAGTTTTCCTGCCCTGCTTTTTGAAAATTATTATTATTATTAACAATTTTGCAATCCACAGCTTAGCTTATCTACCCTTGAGACAAGCTACTCCACAAATTCATTTCATTTTTTAACTGGTGCAGGTTTTCTGAGCCAAAGTACATAACTTTAGCTGTGGCCCAAGCTGCTGTACTCTACCATCTGCGTGACACATTGGTTGTTTCAATAAATAGTCATAATGGCCAACATGGGAAAGGAAAGAATTATCTTCCTAACCCACATTCTTTAGGAATTCTATGGAGAAAACAAGTAATTACGAAAATTTGGCTGGCACATTGAACCTGGTGCATAAAGAGAAACCATGTGACTTTTAATGAAGAAAATGATCCAGACTTCAGGTTTATATGCCATCAAATCAAAATAAATCCTTAAGAAAAGTACTGTGATGAAGATGTGTTTCACTTCTGGGCATACTTCAGTCATTTTATCTGGAAAAATAGTTATTCTGTATAATTATTATGGTTTTTTTTTCTTAGCTGTATAATCAGTGTTAACCAGGCAATAATCTGAATGAGGACATTCTCAGTCCAGAGAGCCTGCCCTTCCTTTCTTCCTCCTTTATTCCTTCTTCCCTTTCTTCATCCTGTCCCTGTAAAACAGTTAAAGATAATAGTTGTTCTGGCTAGTTTTATGTCTACATGAGCTTGCTTCATTTTGGAAAATTCATGCTCCTCCCCCAAGATTTGCCTGTTGGCAAGCCTGTAGTATGTATTCTTGATTGACAATGACTGATGTGGGAGGAAGAGCTCCCTGTGGGTGGTGTCACTTCTTGGATGGTGCTATACAATGGCAGTCTGGGCAAGCTATGATGTGTAAGTCAGTAAACAGTACCTCTCCATGGCCTCTGCATGAGCTTCTGCATTCTGTCCTGTTTGAATTCTCGTTCTGCTTTCCTGCAAAGAAAAACTGATGTGGAAGTGTAAGTAAAATAAACCCTTTCCTCTCCAAGTTACTTTTGATCACGGTATTCATCTCAGCAAAAATTAAGTTTAATTAAAACAATGGCACTCACATAAGTGCTAAAGGTACAAGATTACCTTTTGTCATGAAACAGATAGCATACCAGAAAAATACTCAACGGCTGGAGTATGTGGCTCATTGGTAACATGCTTGAATAGAATGCATGATAGATTAGGCTCAGTCCTGATTAAGTAACTATGGCTTGAACTTGATCTTCTATATAAGTACTTGTCTTGAGTAATGTGTCCCCTGCTGAGGATGCCATTTTGGAGAGGTTCTGCAAATGATGCAATGTGGAATACAAATGGTGAAAATAAGTCACTAGCAGTGGACCTTTGAATGTTATATGTGTGCCAAGTGATTCTTGCATCATCATCCATATCCTTAGTTCACCAGAGTGGAATGTCCTCTACACATGTTGCTGCCACCATGAAGTGAACAGTGCCACCATGTCCGTCCCTCTCTGAACTGTGTACTTTTAAAATGGTTAAAATGGCCAATTTTGTGTTATCTGTACTTTACTAGAATTTTTCTTAGACTGCATAGAATCTGTTTGCAAAAGAAAAAAGTTTATATTGATAAACATACACTTTTGGTTTCTTTCTTTGTTTTGTAGGAACAACTTTTTATTAACTATGATGCTCAAATTCCTGGCACACGACAAAAGTTTAGTAAAAGAAAGCTCACTTTCACAATTGCTTTTGGTCATATCTGCCTCTGCTCATGACCATTTATAAAGAATGGCCCCTACAGTTCCTGTTACCAGATAAAAAGTCTCCTCTAAGGAGCAAAGCATCTCCAACCCTTGTCATATTTCCTGTCCTAAAAGTGTAAATAGCTCTCACCAAAGCATCTCGATGCTTTGGTCTCAGGTACAATAAACTCCAATATCATGGATTATGACAAATCAAAGGAGATTCATGAGGATATCACAAAGAGACTGCCATCTACCATCCATTTTGGATATGGATGTGTAACAATTGTCCCAAAACAAAATGGTTGTTTTATTACATTCTAAAGCAATTCTGCAGGGCTTGAGTAGTTAGAAAGTAAGATTTTAACTCACTTCTTCAAGAGAAAAACATAAGCTACAAAAAATGAAAAATATAACTCATAATCTTTCATTTAATACATAGTCATGATTTTATGTTACAATACTATACTTCTATTCACTTATTCACTGGTCTCCTTGAGTTTGACTATTTTTTTTATAAATCAGCCTATTCCTGATTGTAAGAGTTTAAGTAAATCATGACATGATCCTGAGAACTTGGCAAGAGCATTAGTGACTTTTCATCTGCCATCACACCCCAGCTGCATGCTGACGGAATGAAAGCTTTTCTGTTGCTTTACCTTGCTTCATTAGTGAGTATGTGGTGATGCATGAATTACCACATGTGTGCAGGCTCAGCTCTCCATATGGAGAAGAACACAGCAATGCCATGAAACCCAGACATCATTGACTGTCACGCTGAACTTTCAGAAAATAATGTGATTTTTTTCCTGAAATGTTTTCTTCTGTAAATGGATATATGGGGGATTTTGTCCATAGATCTAGATGGTTAACAGATATAGGTAGAACCTGTTGCAAATTTTTCTAGGGAAGAAATGATTTCAGCTGTCACAGATGAACATATGTACAGTATGGTACCCATCTTCAAGTCATCATACAGTAAAAAATCAATAAATTCCTTGCCAAATCCATGTCCAACACGTTTTCTATTTAGTTTTTGACAACTATACTACTTACTGGGAAAATATCTGTGCTGTGAGCTTTATATTTATCTAATTAAAGAAATCTTCATGGTGCCCTCACTCTCATCATAATTCTGTGCCTTATATGAATTTTATAAATTTAGATGACATCTCTTCACATAAGTTATCTGTTGCTGTGTAACAAGTTGCCCACAATTGAGAGATGTAAACAATAACAATTATTTATTATAGTTCTCAGGCATCAGGGTAGTGGTCCATCTAGGAACTCAATGCTGAAGTGCTCTCAGTCACAGTGCAATGGCATTCTCATGGTCATCCTAAGGTTTCATGGTGGCTGTGTGATCAGCTTCTAAGTTAACTCTTTTAAGTTGATTCTGGCTATTTTCTAAAGAACTGTCCATCCTTTTTGTGAAAATCCTCTAGAAAGCTCTTTGAGAATCATTTGATAAAATTCAAGTTGTTACCAAAGGCCAAAAGGCTCAGACCAAAACTAGAGGTAGACAAATTTGGGGTTTCACAGAATGTAAAATTTTAGGAACTTACTGTCCGAAACAATGTTTTTAGTCAATAGAATGTCTAAGTCAATAGAATGAACACTAAGGAAAGGAATGTGTATGCTGATCTGTCTGTGTCTGTACTCTGAGGAAAGAAAAATGGGTATGTACGCTGAGCCAGAAAAAGAAAGCTGCAACTAAGCAGAGTCTACTTAAGTTTTTCAAACTATTTTCCTTTCATTGTTAGTGTGTGTGCATGTGTGTACATGCACATATATGCATATCAAATCCAGGACAGTTGATGCGATAATTGCAAGTCTGTAATAGAAGTATCCAACTGGTTGCTTTGAAGCCTTCTTGATATAAAGGAATTCATATCTGACCAAAGTAATGTAGGTATGAAGGTCATAAGCTCTAGTGGAGACCTGCTGCTTTTCCGTTTCTAACTATATATGATGTGCTTGTCAAATTCTCTTTTAAATTTACCCATAGATCGGTGCTGCTTCCGGGTTGGTCAGGACATTTATTTTTACAGTGAACAGCAGTTACTACAAAGATTCAAAATTTATCGTTGTTGTAATAATAAATGGCAAGCTAAATCAGACACCTACAGCACCCTCCGCAAGGCCGAGGAACATCATGGAGAAGAAGAAAGGAGAAAACAGCTAGAGGAGGGCTGAAGCATTGTGGAGAACTTTCTTCCAGATTCTTGTATTCTTGAGCACTCAGCAATTGTAGTCATCAGCACAGGTATATGCAATAGTAGGCCCATCAGCAGTTTTCCATGGGTAAGAGAAAAGTGGGGGTCCCTCACCAAGAATATAAGTATATTTAGTAATTGCTAGAAAAGGAAGAAATGTTTTCTTCAGTAATGTAGCTGTTGATGAGATGCCCATACTCCTGCAAATTCCCCCTCTCCCACTGTGGGACTGGCTCTGTTTCTGCCCTTAGGGTATTCAGGTACTGTGGGGACTTGGCCTGAAAAAAAGGAACAAAGCTTTGCCTGGTGGATGAATTTCCAGGATTAGTTAGTACTGGGGGATAAGGCCTTCCCCAAGATGGTTTTCAATGTTACAACACCCCTTTATCAGAGGAAAGAGAAACAGCTCTCTTAGATGATATTCCTTGAAACAGCAGCTCTCTTTATTTGGTGGTAATAAGTGTTATATATTCCTTGGGAACTTGGTAGAAGGTTTCAATGACAATGTACATTATTGGCTGGAGATGAGGTGCTGGGAATGTTTTATTTGCATGAAGAGGAATTCCAGGTGCTTACGTCTGCAATTTGGCCAAGAAGCTTCCTCAAATAGGATAGAATTGGAAGTCACTTCTATCTCTCCCCTCCGCAGGGTCCCCAGGGCATGCAGGCTGCTCACAAGATAAGACTTTGGTCTCATTATGAGATTTTCAGGGTTTGGACACTTCTTGACCACACTCATGTTCTCCCCAGCTGCACTTGCCTCACTACCCACGCTCTGGTAAGCAACTCTAGTTATAAAACTCCACAAGAAAGGGTGGGAGGGTTAGGGATAGAAAAATAAGAGGAGTAAAGGAGAGGTAAGAGAAAGGAAAGGGAGGAGAGGAGAAAGGAGGGGAGAGGAGGAGAGATGGAAAAAGAGAGGAGAGGAGGAGAAAAGAGAGGAGGGAGAGGAAAGAGAGGAGACGAATAAAAGGGAAAGAAGAGGAGGGAGAGAGAAGAGGAGAGGAGGGGAGGGA
>NW_021621185.1:4530534-4532817 GCF_004785775.1 Grammomys surdaster
GAGGGGAGGGGAGGGGAGAGGAGAGGAGAGGAGAGGAGAGGAGAGGAGAGGAGAGGAGAGGAGAGGAGAGAAGGGGAAGAAAGGAGAGAGGAAAGGAGGGAGAGAGGAGGGGAATAAAGGAGAGAGGAGAGGAAGGAGAGAGGAGGACAAGGAGGGGGAAAGGAGGAGGAAGAAGAAGATGAGAAGGGAGGGAAGAGGTGGGAAGGGAAAATGGATTTGGATAGGAAGCCAAAATGAACTGCACAATACTTCACCTTTTTTTCTGGCTCTTACATTCCCTTTTCCCTTTTCTTCCATGTTCCCTGATGTAGGAGAAGATGATATCAAGGGAGTAAAGGGGATAAAGAAAAAGATGCAAGCCGGGCAGTGGTGGCACATGCCTTTAATCCCAGCACTTGGGAGGCAGAGGCAGGCAGATTTCTAAGTTTCAGGCCAGCCTGGTCTACAGAGTGAGTTCCAGGACAGCCAGGGCTATACAGAGAAATTCTGTCTTAACCCCCCCCCAAAAAAAGAAAAAGATGCAAAGGATGTGTCATTTTTGTTCATACTACTGTGATTCCTTGAGAAAAGCAACCTGAGAGAAATGCTTTATTTGGCTCATAATTCTAGGTTACAGTCTAGCATTAAAAGCAAGCCAGTATGGCAGGTACTTCAAGCAACTAGGAATATTGCAAACAGGGTTAAAAGCAGAGAACAACAAATTCATACATTCATGCCTCTGTTTTGGTCACCTTTTCCACTCCTAAACAGTTCTAAATCCTTTTCTTAGGAATGATTCAATCCCAAATGGCCAGCTGTTTCTATCAGAAAGTTAACATAAACCTACCTTAGATAATCCCTCATTAACAATATCAGTTTGTGGCAACTGATACTGTTGGGAGCAGCCCCACAAAGCCAAGCCCAACCATAAATAAGATGAATAACAATTGACATCCAGGGAAGAGAAATCTCCCTGAGAATTCCCTTTTTTTTTCCTTTCCAGGTAAAAATGAATCACCCGTGATGTCTGCTGTTAGAAGTTCTAATCCAGATGCTGGCCTCCAAACTTATACTACTCAAACTTTAGACAGGCCATTGACAAGAACATCAAACAGCTAGAGATTGACATCACTAATCTGAAGAAATCCCTTGTTTTGCTGTCTGAAGAGACTTCAAAAATCGCAAAGGACTTTATTGGATTTGATTTACTCTTTTACAATAGAAAATACTGTGTACAGCTCTTGACTGTATACAGCCCTTAAAGAAGAATGTTGCCTTTACATAGATAAGACAGGGATGGTTAAAGAGAGCATGAAAAAGGTCAAAGAAGGCCCTGAGAAAAGACAGAGAAAGGGAAAGATGAATGCTGGTACAAGAATTGGTTTTCAGCCTCCCCATGGTTGTCAAAAGTATCCCCTCTCCAGGAAAAAGACATCGGGATGGGTATGGCACTCAAGCCTCACTGGACAACGACAGGGGGACTGGAGCCATTACAAGGTCCTCTTCAATTACTGGAGGGCAAGCCTCTTTCCCCACCTTCACAAGATTGGAATCACCACAGCCCTTCTATACTTAGAGAAGGGAGGAGATGTCAGGGGCAGCCCTGTTTATACACTGAAGGCCTAAAATCAGCCATAGGCTAAAAATCAGCAATAGGCCTGTCATACATGTATACTAACACCAAGTCTTGGGTCTCTGTGGAAAAACATTGAAACAGATGGCTATAAGCGATTGTAAACAGGCAGCTTTTGCAGAAATTTACCAGCCTGAGTAGTCATAGACCTTGTAAATAGGTAGCCTTGGCAGATAATACCAACTTAGATAAGGACAAGTGAATCATAGGCAGAGTCATAGCGACCTGTCCCCTGAACCTTCACCCAGCCAATACCCTGTTCTGAAAGATATCTGTATTCCCCCTGAACACCCATGCTCCAGTATCATCCCCTTCCCCACGTCCTGCCTTTTTGTGTTTATAACTCTTGTATGAATAAGTAAAAATTATGATTTGAAAAAAATAAATAAATAACTTTAAAAAAAAGAAAACACATATACATAAAAAAAAATGTCCAAGATGTGAAAATAGAAATAGAAGGATTAAATAAAATATAAGCTGAAGAAAATCTGGAAATGAATATTTAGGTAAGCAATCAAAACTACAGACACAGCATCACCAACAAAATACAAGAAATGGAAGAAAGAATCTCAGGTGTTGAAGAGAAAAAGAAAGAAAGAAAGAAAGAAAGAAAGAAAGAAAGAAAGAAAGAGAGAGAGAGAGAGAGAGAGAGAGAGAGAGAGAGAGAGAGA
>NW_021621185.1:4532917-4543504 GCF_004785775.1 Grammomys surdaster
AAAGAAAGAAAGAAAGAAAGAAAGAAAGAAAGAAAGAAAGAAAGAGAAAGGAAGAAAGGAAGGAAGGAAGGAAGGAAGGAAGGAAGGAAGGAAGGAAGGAAGGAAGGAAGGAAGGAAGAAGGAAGAAGGAAGAAGGAAGAATGAGGGAGGGAGGGAGGGAGGGAAGGAGGTAGAGAGAGAGAGAGAGAGAGAGAGCAAGCAGTAAAAGAAAATGTTAAATCTAAAGAAACTCTTGACATTACAACCTGGAAATCTCAGACACTATGGAAAGAACAAACATAGGAATAATAGAAATAATAAGAAGAAAACTTCAGCTCAAAGAGATAAAAAGTATTTTCAACAAAACCATAGATGAAACCTAAAAAAGGATATGCTTACAGCAGCACAAAAAGATTACAGAACAACCGATAGATTGGACCGGAAAGAAATCCTCCTTACTACATAAAAATTAAAATGCTAAACAAACAAAACAAAAAAATAAAAGCTGCAAAGAAAAAAGAGTAGGTAACATATAAAGACAGACATATTAGAATTACATCTGACTTCTCAACAGAGACAACCAAAGCCAGAAGGTCCCAGACAGATGATTACAAGAGACAGTGCCAGGTGTTTACTGATCATATACAAGTGTTACAGAAAGACTATTGGAGATGAATGACAAATACATGAAGAAGGAAATGTGCCACCAGTCTACAGAAACTGAAGCGGTGTTTCTACTTGAAAGTGTTAATGGTCAGTCTGAAAGCCCAGATCATGTGGGATCTCAGTATCAGCAAGCATTGGAAGAGATAGAGAGGCTGAAGAAACAGTGCAGCGTTCTGCAGCAGGTGAAGAATGAGTGCAGCCAGTCTTCCTGCACTGAGAGCAAAAGCGAGGTGGACGAGATGGCCGTGCAGCTTGATGATGTGTTCAGGCAGCTGGACAAGTGCACTATTGAGAGGGACCAGTATAGGAATGAGGTTCAGTTATTGGAAATAGAGAAATCACATATGTATTCTCAGTGTGAAGAACTCAAGACTGAAGTTAAACAGTTGAAATCCACAAGTCAGCAGGCAGGAACAGATGTTTCAACTTCAAGCAATGCTGAGGAATCTGTCAATTATGTGAATGGTGAAAGCCTCAAACTTCGGTCTCTTCGCATCAACGTAGGA
This sequence comes from Grammomys surdaster, assembly GCF_004785775.1. NCBI lineage: Eukaryota > Metazoa > Chordata > Mammalia > Rodentia > Muridae > Grammomys > Grammomys surdaster. The sequence continues at coordinate 4,534,069 of NW_021621185.1, forward strand.
CAGCTGCTGGCTATGATCATGCCTGATCTGGATCTTCAGTAGGTCAATTATGACGTGGATGTAGTCAATGAGATTCTAGGACAAGTAGTGCAACAGATGAGCGAGATCAGCAGTACTTAAGTGCACACTCTGGTGATGGTTCCAGCTCTCACGTAACGTGTGCCAGGCCACAGTCTTTTGGTTTTTCAAGTCAAAGTTTTCTGTGTGTAGCTTTGGCTGTCTTAAAATTCACTTCATAGACAAGGCTGGCTTTGAACTTACAGAATGTGTATGTCTTTTATCTCAGAACTAAATGGTTAAAGGTAGGGTAGAAATCCTGTATTGGATTAATAATTTCTATAACACATCTTTCTGCTGCATACAAGAAATATGTCTCAACATCAAAGATAAATATTACATCAGAGTAAAGAGTTGGGAAAAGATGTTATAAGCAAATGGGGCTAAGAAACAAGATGATGTAGCCATTCTATTGTCTAAATTTAGAATTCAAACCATAATCAAGTAGGTTTCATCCCAGAGATGTAGGAATGGTTCAACATACAAAAGTCTGCCAAAGTAATCAAATATATCAACAAACTGAAAGAAAAATACCACAGTGTCATCTCATTAAATACCAAGAAAGGTTTTGACAAAATCAAACATTCCTTTTTGGTAAAAATCCTGGACAGAGTAGAGGTGAAGGAATACCTCAACATAATGCAGAAAATTTACAGCAAGCTTATAGCCAACATCAAAAAAATGGAGAGAAACTCACAGTGATTCCACTAAAATCAGGGACAAAACTGTCCACTCTCTCCATATCTATTCAATATAGGATTTGAAGTTCTAACTACATCAATAAGACAACTGAAGGATATCAAGACTATATAAACTAGAAAGAAAAATGTCAAAATATTGCTATTGACAGATAATATGATATATGTATATGCATATCTATATCTATATCTATATCTATATCTATGCAACCTTTAAAATTCTATCAGGTAATTATACAGCTAAAATCCACCTTCAGTGAAGTGGCTCGATTCATAGAACTCAGTAGTCCTCCTATATACAAATGACAAATGGACTGAGAATGAAATCAAGGAAACAACACCTTTCACAACAGACTCAAATAATATAAACTATCTTAAAGTAACTCTAACCAAGCAAGTAAAAGACTTGTATTATAAAAACTTCAAGTCTTTGAAGAAAGAAGTTGAAGAAGATATCAGAGGATGGAAATATCTCCCACACTTGTAGATTGATAGGATTAACATAATAAAAATGGCCATCCTGATAAAAGTAATCTACAGATTCAATCTAATCCCCATCACAATTCCCAGACAACTGTTTACAAACTCTGAAATTCTCAACTTTACATGGAAAAAAAAAACCCTAGGATAGCCAAACTCATGTTGCACAATAAAAGAACCTCCAAAGATATCACCATCGCTGAGGTCAAGCTGTACTGCAGAGATATAGTGATAAATTCCACATGGTATTAGCATAAAAATAGACTGGTTGGTTGATGGAATTGAATCAAAGATTAAGATAAAAATTTACACAACTATGAACATCTGATTTTTTACTTTAAAAAAAAGCAAGAAAGATATAATGGAAAAAAAGAAAACATCTTCAAAAATGGTGCTGGTCTAACTGGATGTCTGCGTGTAGAGGAATACAAAAAAATCCTTATCTATTACCCTGCTCAAAACTCAAATCCAAGTGGATCAAAAACCTCAATATAAACCCAGATATACTGAAGGTAACAGAAGAGAAAGTGGGGAATAGCCTTGAATGCATTGGCACAGGAGACAACTTCCTGAGCAGAACACCAATTGCACAGGCACCAAGATTGACAATTAATAATGGACCTCATAAACTGAAAAGCTTCTGTAAGGCAAAGGATACCATCAAACAGATAAAACGGCAGCCTACGCAATGAGAAAATGTTTTACCAACTCCACATCCGATAGAGAAATAATCCAAAATATTATAAAGAACTCAAGAAACTAAACATCAACAAACCAAATAATCCAATTTAAAAGTAGAGTACAATTCTAAATAGAGAATTCACAATGAAGGATCTCAAATGCCTGAGAAATACTTGAAGAAATGTTCAATACTCTAATCCATCAGGGAAATGCAAATCAAAACTACATCTTATACCTGTCAGAACTGGTAAAGTCAAAACACTAGTGACAGCTCATGCTGGTGAGCATTTGGAGCATGCAGGAATATAAATTTGTATAGCAAATGTGCCAGTACTTCAGAAAACTAAGAATCAATCTTCCACTAGACCCAGCTATATAACTCTTGGGCGTGTACATAAAGGACATTCTGCCCTATCACAAGATACTACCACACTTACTCAACTATGTTCATAGTGGCTTTATTCACAATAGACAGAACATCATTAGGAATCATTTTATTTACTTTTTTTCTATACTAGATCTCTGGGCTATCCAGCCTCCAATTCCTGGTCATCCAGGCAGTGTTGTACATAGGCTTCCTCTTGTGGCACTGGCTCAAATTAAACCAATAATTGGCCACTTCCACCTCCATTGCTCCAGCCCATCTTGAAGGCGGGAAAAGAATTGTTGAGCCTGAGAAATCAAGGACACCAGAAGAACAGAGCCCACATAATCAACTAAGCAGGGGCTCATAGAGACTGACCTGGCAATTAAGAAGCCTACAGGGTCTGCATTATGTCCTCCACGTATATGTTATGGTTGTTTGCTTGGTGTTTTTGTGGAACTCCTAACAGTGGGAATTGAAGTATCACTAATTCTTTTGGTTGTTCTTGAGACCCTTTTTGTCCTAATGGGTTGCCTTGCCCAGCCCTAATATGAGGGTTTGTGCCTAGTCTTATTTTATCATGTTATTCTTTATTTGGTTGATATCCCTGGGAGGCCTGCTCTTTTCTGAAAAGAAACAGAGAAAGAGTCTATCTGGGGGAGAGAGGAATTGGGAAGGGGCTTAAAGGACTGGGTGGTGGGGAAAAGATAAGGAAAGAATAAATAAATAATAAAAGCACACACACAAGTAAAGAAAACAATGCACAATGGCATTTAAAAAATTTTCCTTATACTCCAGAGAATACTAAGTCCCATTTAGAGACAGGTGGTCCATTCCTGTTAAAACTCTTAAGTTATCTGTATGAGGGGGGAAAAAAGTCCTCTCTACCCAGGTGATCTTACATTGTGACAAGTTGACAACCAAATTTTATCATCACAGGAGAAATTATTATCAAAACCTATTATATGCATGTATGTGAATGCCAAAATGAAATCCATATACCAATAAAAACTAAATAAATTATGTGCTGGATAAACATACTCCATTTTACACCAGGCATCCATCTTGGGTGATAAGTTCCAAGTAACTTAGACTCAGTGACTCTCACCCAAAAATGCACAGCCATGACTATCTACTTGTTGTGATAGGATTAACTGCTCTTTATACTTCTGTGACTTACACAGATGGCCAAAGATTGTTTTGAGTTACTCTAACAATTTAACTTGGCAGGACAGAGAAGTTTGTGCTTGCTTACATAGATATTGTAAGTCTTCTTGTAGTTTTGCCTTTTAAACACCCTTCTTTCAGTGACACATGTCTTAAATTCCAGAACTTAGGAGACAGAGGTGGGCACATCTCTAAGACTGAGGCCAGTCTGGTCTACAAAGCTGGTTCCAGGACACCCAGAACTACACAGAGAAATCCTGTCTGAAAACAAACAAACAAAAGCCTTACTCCTCTTTCACAACATGCTTGAGATTTGGCTATAAGTCTGGCATCCTGCTAGCAGCTAATTAATAAATCTTTTAATCATAATTATATTGAGTCAATGGTCTTTTCACAGAGGTCTCAAACTCCATAACAAATAAAATCTAACAGTGTCTGGAATGAGATGCTTAGCTGGCTATTGTAACTTTTTTTTACAATTTTCATAATTTTAAGAGTAATACATTTTCTAATTATTTCTTTTATTTTCTGAGATTATATCATTTTCTCCCTCCCATTTCTCTCTCAAAACCTCTCTCTATACCACTACTTGTTCGTTTTTGAATCATTAATTGTGATTACATATGTGTGTGTATACATCTATATTAAATATAGGGAAATCATGTTGCCTGGAACTTGAAACATAGCTAACTACTCAGGCGAGTGAAGTCATGGACCTAGGGAAAAATCTACAACCACCACTTTACTAAACTAGTAGAAGCCATATGTAGATATTAAATATTTGATGTTATGCTCATAGGTAAGTATAGCCCTCACCCGTTGTAGTGGTTTAAATAAGGATGGCTCCCATGTGCTCATATATTTGAATGCAGTTTGTGAAACTGTGTGGGATGGATTAGAAGACAATGTTGGAGAAGATGTGTCACTGGGAGTGGGCTTCAAGGTTTTCAAAAAACTCATCAATTGATTCCTGGGTTCTCCGTGTATGTAGACTGCCTCGTGGTGAGAAAGTCCCTCTGGGAGACTAGTGCCTAGTGTGGAACCTGAAAATGTCTTTAAGCTGCAGTTGCTGTGCTGGCCTCCTGGGACATTCAGTAGCTGGTCCTGTCACCTACCAGGTATCTGTATGCTCAGCCAAATCTGTAAAACTGAAAATCAAAACTAAGAGCCCTGGATGGTAAAGGCCAAGGAGACTCTATCAAAGGATGCAGGCCCTGCCAGAGACCAGTGCGCCTTCCATTTCCAACTGTGCCAGGAGCAGAGCCTCTGCTTTGGCTCCAAACCACACACTCCACACTTCAGTTGCAGCTCAATCGCCAGGAGTTCTGACACATCCAGGACCACAGAATCACAGTCTCATAGGAAGGACAGCCTCCAGTCAGAGACAGGGAGGCCAGATAACCCCAGAGATAATCAGATGGCAAGGGCAAGAGGCAAGTGCAAGATCACATGCAACAGAAACCAATTTGTTTTGACAACAACAAAACCCAGTTCTCCCACCACAGCAAGTCCTGGATACTCCAACACACCTATAAATCACGATTCAGATCTAATTTTTCATTTCATGAAGGTGATAGAAGACTTAAAGAAGGACATAAATAACTTCCTTAAAGAAACACAGGAAAACACAAATAAACAAATAGAAGCCCTTAAAGAGGAAACACGTAAATCCCTTAAAGCAATACAGGAGAACACAATCAAACAGGTGAAGGAATTGAACAAAACCATCCAGGATCTAAAAATGGAATTAGATACACTGGAGAAAACACAAAAGGAGATAGCCCTGAAGAAGTAAAACCTAGGAAAGAGAACAGGAGTCACAGATGATAGAAGAGAGAATTTCAGCTGTAGAAGACATCTGCACAACAGTCAAAAAAAATACAAAAAAGCAAAAAGCTCCTAACTCAAAACATTCAAGAAACCCAGGACACAATGAAAAGACCAAACCTAAGAATAATAGGTATAGAAAACCAAATAACCGTATTAAAAAAATTAGGGTGCAGAGCTAAACAAAGAATTCTCAACTGAAGAATCTTGAATGGCAAAGAACCCCGTAAAGGAATGTTCAACAGTCTTAGTCATAGGGAAATGCAAATGAAACAATCCCGAGATTCCACTTTATACCAGTCAGAATGGCTAAGATCAAAAATGCAGGTGAGAGAAAATGTTGTCAGGGATGTGGAGAAAGAGGAACACTCCTCCATTGATGGTGGGACTGCAAGCTGGTAAAACCACTTTGGAAATCAGTCTGGTGGTGTAGCCAGTTACCATCCCACTACATTTGTATAAAGCTCAGCAATTGGGCAGGATGAGAGGTAGGTAGAGTGAGGAGAGGAAGAGGAGAGGGAAGAGGATGGATTGAAGGGAGAGGGGAAAATGGCAGTGGATGTACACGAGTAGTCTAAGGTAGTTGTAACATCTAGGTTAGGTATGGGGTAACACCTCTAATTGTGTGGGCTTCTTGTTATTTGAGAATTACCAAATATATAAAGCTATTGGATAATCTTTAAAGAAAAAAAACCCTCATCAATTTCAGTTAGCACTCTCTGGCTCCCATGTAGGGATATAAATATGAGCCTTCAGTTCCTTCTCCAGTGTCATGGCTATCTACCTCTGCTATGCTTCTGACCATGATGGTCACAGACTATAAAGCTCTTGAGCCATGGCCCCCAAATTAAATATGTTCTGTCTAAGTTGCCTTAGCCATGGTGTCATATCACAATGATAGAAAAACTAAGACACCTCTCATCAAAAATAAAATATGCTTTTGGTAAAACAGAGACCATTACCAAAAAACTACAACAGATCAAATGGCAGAGATGTGGAGCCTAGTCCCATTGTATACTTCCTGACATTTTTGCCATATAGTGCTTGAAATACTTACCAGAAAGTTGCTGAGAAGATAAAATGGACATCCTTATAGCCTAGATAGCTATGGTCATATCAGGATTGGTTCCTACAAGTATATACAGAAAACTACCATTTGATTCTCCAGGTGACTTGTATCTGACTGCAAAATAGACTAGGTATTGCATTGCCTTTGTTGACCTAGTTTTAAATTTTGAGCCATATTCTATTTGTCATACACTATGTATTGTATATGTGTGTGTGTGTGTGGTATGTATATTATAGACCAACATTATGTAATATAAAAGTGACACAAAAGCTTGAAAATCAAAGAGGAAGGTCACCAGTGCCTATCCTGCAGCACATCTCCTGCAGAATGTATCACTAAACTATTTATCAAGTCTGTAACTTAGTACCCAACTTAGTTCTTTCAAAACATGTCTGGGCAACTGTTGCCTTAAGATACTCTGGAAGTAAAGTATGCTAACCAAGGCTTTTACCTTCAGGAAATGCCTACCTCATTAGAGTAATAAGATAAGGCTAATATATTCTTTAGTACTAATCCTATGGAGATTCACAAAAGAAGAAAAAAGGAAGTTAGAAAGAATGAGAAATAAATTCAAATGCTAGCTCAGCAAAGCATTATGGAATAGTGGCATTTAAGATGATTCTACTTGGATGAATAGATTTCAATAGCAGAAGATGAGAAAAGTTATTATACTAAACAAAATAGCAGAAGCAAAGGGCAAGCAAATATCAGCAACCATGAAATTCTAGTACAGCCCTGATCCAAGCCCTGGTCCAAGTGATAAATGACAATCTATGGTGATTTGATTAGGTATGACCCCCATAGCAATGAAATGCCTTAAATGGCACATAATAAACCATGCTAGTAGACACTGGTGCTGAGGATGATTTAAACTGTGGGGGGTCTGGCTCAAGAAGTTTCAGACGAGAAGAAATTTAGTATTTTACTTAGAGATCATTCTTATGATATTTTGGTGAATAATGTTGCTGCTCTTTGCCCTTATCTGAAGAGTCTTCCTGAGGCTGAAATGGAGAGATTTAGATAAATTGCATTGGCAAAGTCTAGCATAAACAGTCTAGCAAAAACTCTGTCCTACAGTTCACTCTTATGAAGAGTGTGTTGATGAGAAAGAGCAGACTGGGGAAGGAAAAGTATGAGTTGTGTGGTTCAAGGATTAAAGGGGTACCAGGAAGTAGAATGGAGATAAATCTAGTGTTTTAAGAGAAAAAGAGATTAAAGATATTGAGTGGAATTAAGGGAGTAATGACCTCAAGGCAAGATCTCACCCAGCTTCTGTCTTGTGAAAAAGAATTAAAGAAAAACTTAGGTTTAGGCATGGTGGTACATGCCTTTAATCCCAGCACTCAGGAGACTAAAGTCATGTGAGTTCAAGGTCAGTCTACAGAACAAGTTCAAGGACATCCAAACTTAAGCAGTGAAGGAAATCATTGAAAACAGAAAGTTGTAGATGTAACAGAAAAAGAATGCCATATTCCAGCCCCAGCAAGCAACAGAACTTAGAAGATTCCACCTCATGGTTCTGGCTTTAGAGTCAAGAATAGAAGAAAGAGGTTATGAACTATCACTCTGAGACTAACAAAAATCGCTGAGGCCAGACATGTTGCAGGGGAATCCCTGCATGGAAACTCAGAGAAGCAATTGTGTGAAGCTGTGAAAGGCCATTGTGTGACTATTTGAAGTGGAAGACTGTATTACCTTGGGGACCCCAAGATCTTAGAGATGCCAGAGCCATGGAATATCTCCCTAGGAAAATTGCTAACAGGGAAGAGAACCAGTCCAAGAAAAAGAATTGTGTTACAATCAGTAAATCTGAAAGGGGTTAGAAATCTGAAGAGTATTTTGACATCAGTCATAGAAATGAAGAGTTTAAAGTTTGCCTGACTGGTTTTTCAGCCTTGCTTTGGTCCAATATTTCCTCACTATGCTCCCTTTCCTGTGTTTTGGAACAGTATATCCTGTATCATTATATACTGGGAGTATGCGATCTGATTTATTTTTATTTCGATTTAAAATGGAATTACAGTTAAGAGATTACATGAATCTCCAAAAAGACTTTGAACTTTGGGATTTTAAACATTGTTCATACTCTTTATAGACTATGGGGACCTTTGAATTTTGACTACATGAACTTTGCATTATGTTATGGCTACAAGCCTATGGAAGCCAGTGAGTGAAATGTGGTGGTTTGAATAGGCATCTCCCCACCACCCCAGTAGACTCACATGTTTGAATTCATAAAGGACCATAAGGGAGTGGCACCATTAGGAGGTGTGGTCCTGTTGGAGGAGTAGATGTAGCCTTGTTGGTGGAAGTGAGTGTCTGTGGTATCAAGCTTTAAACTTTTCTATGCTCAAGATATGTGTGGCCCACAGTCTTCTTCTACTGCCTGCTGATCAAGATGTGGAACTCTCAGCTCCTCCAGCATCATGTCTGCCTGAATGCTTCCATGTTTCCCACCATGATGGTAATGGACTAAACCCCTGAAACTCTAAGCCAGTCACAATTAAATATTTTCTTTATAAGAGTTGCCATAGTCATGGTGTCTTTTCACAGCAATAGAACACACTACCTGAGCCCAATAGACCTCAAAACCATGATGGCTAAAAATGAGTCTACAGTGATCTTCTTCAGCTGTTGTACCTTAGGGTTGTTTGTTTCTTAAGAGTAGACACTGGCTATGGACATGGCTTCCGAAGACTTGTCTGGGCCTCAGACTCTAGTAATCCTCCTTAGGGTATAACAGTAAAAGAAAGCTTCAGGCACCTGGAAGAAAGATGCTGATGTGTGAAAAAACCTTAAGCTGAGTCACTGCCCTTGGGACACAGAGGTAAGTAAAAATGAAGAATATCTGTTAGTAGGGCTTAATGAGCTTCCAGAAAAATATCAGTGGAAGCTGAGGGTACCTAAAGGGGTATCAGACAATGCTCAAGAAGACTAAGGGCCCTGTGAAGGAAAATGAAAAAACAAGGTGTACTTGGGTGGTGAAGCATGAAACCTGACAACATTATAGGCTATAGCAATGTGGAACAGAGAATATGGATCTGATTGTGGGAAGCTATCCTTATCACATCATTGCCATTAACAAGTCTGTGC
>NW_021621185.1:4543514-4567373 GCF_004785775.1 Grammomys surdaster
CCTGAGTGTGCCGCGTCTTTCCTGCTGGCGGGAGGTTGCGCGGGACATCTGATGGTCAGAAGCTCTAGCTGAGATGTGAGGTAGACTGCTGAAGTGGTGTCTGCTTCTCCATTGCTTAGGAAAAATGGCCAGAGGCCAGAGCCAAGCTAAAGAATAAGCTGCTAAATACACAACAGCCAAGACTTGCTGAGTGTGAAAACAAAAGGATTTCTCATTCACAGTCTTTTAAAATAAAATCTCTATTGATAAATAATTCACATAGTATGCAGTTTTCCCATTTACATAATTCAGTAAGTTTTACTATAGCATATTCAAGACATTGTGAAACCATTACCAATTTTGTTGTTATTACTGTTTAACATTTTTATTTTTTGAAAATTTACATCTTATGTAAATATTGTATCGACATAATTCACCCCTTCCAACCTTTCCACTCACCCCAACTCCTGCTCCTTCTCACTTTTATGGGTTTTTTAAACAATTAGGGAATCAAAATTTAAAGTAGCACCTGAACAGAGATGATAGACCATTCACTATCAGGAAAATGATCGTAAAATGCAACAGAGGGCAGAAATGTTAAAAGCTTTAGAAGGATTTGAAGTGACAGCATCTGGAACCACTGAGTCATATGGAAAGCTCTTCAGGAATAAAAGGGGGTACTTTGAAGATCCTCTCAGTTAAACAACTATACTGTAAAAATCCCAAAGATGAGTACCCAATAGCCTCATATTGACTCCATGTTTTAGAAGGGCTTAAAATGAAAAAAAAATTAGAGGGTGTATGTGTCTCAGGCTTATAGTCTTGATACAGTAAAACACAAATGAAAGCCCTGTAAGAAAATTAGAGTTGTGTTTTGATTAACTGTGGGGATACAATCTGAAAACTGTGTTATTAGGTGATTTCATCCTGAGTTAATTTCACCTGTATGCAAAGAGCAGTATATGCTAAACCTAGATAATAAGGCTTACTGCATATCTAGACTACATGGTATAATAGACAGTTCAGCCAATTACTCCTAAGATGTAGTGAACAGCACTTGATTCATTAAGTCAAGCAGAGAGAAAATGATTTAATCAAGAGATGTAGGGCCGGGCAGTGGTGGCGCACGCCTTTAATCCCAGCACTTGGGAGGCAGAGGCAGGTGGATTTCTGAGTTTGAGGCCAGCCTGGTCTGCCGAGTGAGTTCCAGGACAGCCAGGGCTACACAGAGAAACCCTGTCTCGAAAAAAACAAACAAAAAAAAAAAAACAAAAAAAAGAGAGAGATGTAGGGCTGGTGCTATAGCTCCTTGATACAGCACCTACTCAGTGTGTGTGAGGTCCTTAGTTCCTACTCATTATGTGCGAGGTCCTTGGTTCCATCCCAGGACCTCAAGGAAAACCAAACGTAGTATGAGGTTAAGGGTGATGTAGTACATTGTACTTGTTTAGAGCAAGCTCTTGTATTATAAGTAGAAGGAAAATGTTCTTAAATCACATGTGAAAGTATTTTGTCATTATCAAATATCATAAACTATGCAATCCCCATAAACTATACTTTTATACCACTGGCAGAACAGTAGAGCTATTTGTAGTGTCATTACCTTAAACACAAGAGTCACACATTGCTCTATAATGTTACAACAACTATGACATAAGCAGTAAGGTTACTTTAGTTCTATCACAAGCTATGGCATCAGCAGCATAAATGTAGTCCAGTGCTAAACAAAATGTCAACATTTAGAGCATGAATTCTGGCAAAGCCACTACAATCTTAGATTTAAAATATCAGGTGACTACTTAATAAAAGATAGCTCAGAATTTCTACCATTGTAAAAACAGGAAGTACAGTCTGATGAATGGCAAGGCTAGGTTTTCTTGAGGAATGGAAAACTCAAGAGTGCAGAGTAAGAGCCTAGAACATGTTACTATCAGATGTGCTCAAGTCTTCATCTAAGATGGAGAAATATTTGGCCATCAGTGATGGCAGTATCCTTGATATTCTCTTTTGTGTGCTGTACCACTATTGTATTCTGGGGATGTAGGAGGAAGACCCAGTTATTTCCTATGTTTTTATTAGTGTATATTAATTCTACATAATGATGTGATTTATTGTTATATTTTCATACAGTCCATAATGTATCTTGACCATGCCTCTCTTCATGTTACTCTCTCTCCCTCTCCCCTTTCAAACTCTTGCTAATCTCCTTCTTATTCCCAGGAAGGCCTCCTAATTTTGTGTATGTGTGTGTGGGGATGGGGGAATGGGGGAGGGATCCAATGAGTTTTTAGGAGTATGGGTAACAGCTTGTTTAAAGAAGTATGAGTATGTTATCAGTGGCCTCAGCACTGAAGAAAATATTCCTCCCCTTCCCTGTCCACCACTAACAGCATAATAATCTTCAAAGAGGATTGAGTCCTATAAGACAGCTTCCTTCCATGATCAGATTTTGAGTCCAATCATTGTGCAGATCTTGTAAAGGTAATCACAGCTTCCATGAGCTCAAGATATATTGTGCCCAGAAGTCAGCATCTCAAACCTTTCTCCAACCATTCCTCCAGGGCTTACATTGTTCTGTCCCTTCTTCTATGATGTTCACTGAGCCTTGCAGGGGGTTATACAGGTTATTCAGTTTAACAAAACATTCAGCAGTCATTTGCTTCCAGCACTTCAACCAATTTCCCATCTCTGTAATAGACTGCAAAGAGAAGCTTCTCTGTTGAAAGTTGAGAGAAATGCTGATGTATAGGTATCAGTATGGTATTTACAGGGTGATTTATTAGGCATATCAAATCTATTTACCAAAATCAACAGCAACGGGTTCCCTAGAGCCTGTGATCTCCAGGTATAGGATGCTTTTAAGGTGTTTAAGGTTTTGCTATTATAGTATGATTATATCATATCCACTTCCTTTTTCTTTCCCTAAACACTACCATGTAATCCCTCTTTCAAATTCATAGACTAATTTTCTTTAACTGTTGGTGTGTGTGTGTGTGTGTGTGTGTGTGTTCCTAAATATATGAATATAACCTGATCAGTCCATATAATGTTATTTGTAGATATATGTCTGTAAGGCTGACAATTTGGTATTGGATAACCAATTGTTGTGCTCTTCCCTGAGGTAAACTATTCCTCCAACCTTTTTTATGTGAATTCTCTCCTGTGGAATAGGCATCAAAGCTAGTCAGAAAGGAAAAGGAGCTTGCTATCTGTATTATTCAGGGATCTCTGGAAAAAGAAAACTTATAGATACATATACATATATATATATACATATACATATGATACATATATATTGATATAGATACATAGAGATATATATATAGAGAGAGAGAGCAAGAGAGAGGGAATATTATATATATACACAAAGATAGATAGATGATAGATAGATAGATAGATAGATAGATAGATAGATAGATAGATGATAGATATAGAGAGACAGAGGAAAAAAGAGAGACTGGAGTAGGGAGGGGTATTAGAATGATTTACAGGCTGTGATCCAGCTAATCCAACAATGGCTGGCTATGAATGGAAAGTCCAATCTAGAAGTTGCTCAGTCCTTGAGGCTGGATGTCTCAGCTGGTCTTCAATACATCCTGAAATTGCCAAGTAGGCTCAAATGCCAATGAAGTAATGGACTTGTTAATAAGGCAAGATAGAGCAAGCAGACAAAGAGCAAGAGCTTCTGTCTTCAATGTCCTTACATAGACTTCCAGCAAAGTTATGGCACAGATTAAAGGTGTGTCTTCATATCTCAAGAACCTGGTCAAAAGTATGTGTCTTCCTATCACAAAAGTCCAGACTGAATGTAGCTCCACCCACAAACAAAAACAAACAAACAAACAAACAAAAACGCTAATAGGTATGGCTTCCATTTCCAGATTCCAGATGTAGTCAAATTGACAAACATCACTCTATACAATAAGTGACTAAGAGACTTGCCACTTTTACAACAGTAGACTCATCTATAATGAACTGTAAGCATTTTACACAGGATCCATAGCTGACTAGCACTATTGAGTATAATTCTTGCCCTAGAAATCTCACAGGAAGTTTTTAGTCCAATTCTTAGGATTTCTTTACAGCCTGTGACCAAAGCGTTTGGCATCTTTTGCAAAGTATCTGAGCAATGAGTGCTGGTAAACAGCCAACAGCAGTGTCAACTGCCTATAATTGTTTTGGGAGCCTCTGGGACATCCTGCTATGCATTTGTTTAGTTGATGGAGTTTCATTGAAGGAATTTCACTTACAACTGTGCCTGATTTCAATAACAAGGTCCTGAACTTTTAGAACAGAACTTTGCAAAATGAGAGGAGACAGTGCATCCCTTCTGTTCTACACATAGTGGGATCAGGTGCTGTCCTGGGACAAGGGTGGATGACGAGAGATATTACTTGACAATAGGGCTACAAATAGCCCTATAACCCTGATAAGCAGGTACAGTAAGATGGAGGAAGCTTTCGTATAGGCACAAGATGCTATCTGATGACATTTTTAGCCTGTGAAATGGTGAAAATTAAAACTCTACTAAGTTAATAGATTCCTTTTTTTAAATAAACAAAGAAAAAAAGAGAGAAAGAGACTCATATCCAATATGTGCCCTTGAAAGGAACCCCTGGTACTTTTATACGTGAAAACACACCTTGCACACATGCTCCAGTGTAAGCAGGATTCATGCCAACAATTAAATAACATGACTCTAGAAGACAGTTTATGAATATCATTACTATTTTTTCCATGTCCTTAATGGTTAATAGCACTGGCTGCTGTTTCACAAGACCAGTTAAATTCCTAGTACTCACATGATAATTTGCAATCATCTGCAACTCCAGTTCTAAGGTATCCAACACCTTCTTCCAGTTTCTGTGGGCATCAAGCATACAGGTAAGACACAAACAGATATGCAGGCACAACACCAGTACACATAACAGTTTTTGAAAACAAAACCTTTTAATGAATACAATTTCTACTTGGATATTTTTAGACAGTACCTTCTGCAAATGAATAAAAATGTAGGGCTCATTCAAAAGTTTTGGGCAAACATCCCCAGCTAAGTCTGTATCAATCTCCAGCTCCATGCAGGAGAAGGACTGACATAGACATGGTCCAGTCACAGTTCCATCTCACCACCACTGCAGAGAGTTTCCAGGTATCAGACACCTAGCTGAATTCAGTTTATCCCCAAAATCATATGATAAAAACTACAATAATTCCTGTTTGGTTGGTCTTTTATGACACTAAGGTTGTTACACTGTACTATACAACAAAAAGTTATCTACTAAAGTCATTATTTTTAATCTTTAGATTGGTTAGGACTAAGTTGCTATTAAAGCTGTAGCTTTCATATCACTGTTTTCAAGTGGTATCTTTCTCCTTTAGCAAACATTGTCAGGAATATCTGCTTCCATTTGTTTGCCTACTTTGTCCCTCCTAGTCAAGGGGGAGGTTCTGTAATTTAGTGGATTTCATGCAACTCACTCAGGTGAAACAGTGTACCTAATAAAGGAGGAGTCACTGGGGAAGTGTAAGTGGAATTACTCACAAAAGAGTTATTAAATATAGTTGCAGAAATATAGCAGAAGTCTTACATTTATTAATGATCCAAAGAAAAACACTTCAAAATTGGCAAAGTCACTATATCCTAAAATGTTATACCAGAACACAGTCTCTTTGAATTGCTCCTTGTTCTCTCTACCCATGACCTTTCTTCATCTGTGAGATCAACACTACTCACTACTCCGTAGTCACACTGTGGCTTGCAATGACAGAAGGAAGCCAAAGGATGCTTCATTTTCTTAATTTTTTATGAATTTTTATAATTTCTACCCATTATGTCACACTTAATTTATTGGCCAAACCTATGAGTAACTTACTACTGGTTACCAGATCTGGAAAAGTCTCCAACCAAACAGATATGTACCCAATTTTGATTCACAGAAATAGCCCAGCTATCTCTGCATTCCAGTATTTACAAACTTGCATGCTTTATGAGTCAATCTGATTTTTAAAACTCATTTATTTCTGTTCTAGTTTATGTTGTCAAAGAGGAAAGGTATAGATTAGCATACTCTGAACACAAGTAAGTAAATATTTGAGATTCCAGCAAATTGTGGAGTTGGCATCAGACCTTCCAAGTTCTGAAGTTAAGCAATGTGGGCAAAGATTTGTCTCAAGTACTGAATAGTCGGCCACTGTCAGTGTTTAATCAGAGGATCAATGGTTCTGTATCAGAGGCCATAGAACCAAGAGTGTACAACACTTGTATATTCAGTGAACAAAACCTGAAGAAATGACAGTCAAATATGAAATCCTGTCATTCTTCAAAATGTTCACTTAAAAAAAAGTCATGTGCAGTCCTTGATATTTCTAAATTTCAGTATTTATCAACAAAGATATTGCTACTGTTAGGAAGAGTTTCCAACAGTCAAGAACATCATTCTCTAAGGAATCACTATAAATGTGTTATTATTGTTTTATACACCTACCTACATGAGGAAGTTTCATTCCTACATTACAAATGTAGGAAACTAAGGCTCACCAGGCTTAATTAATATATGCAAGGTCACACATCTTAATAATACATAAAATCAGAATTTAACCTCAATCTTGCCTCTCAAGTTAGACTTACTCAATATACCAGTTCAAAGAACAAAGTGGCTGTTTATGTTTCAGAAATAAAATATCAGGTGGACAATAATTTTCAAACAATTTTCTAAGTGAACTCAAAGATATATATTCTTCAGTTGGCCCAAGGAATACTTCTTTTGTTTTATTCTCAAGAAAGCGTCCTTGTGGCTAGATCAGAAAAGTATCTTATTCTTCTGACTCTTAGCCTTGAGTACAAAAAGCATCAAAGAAAGAAAATAGTGTAGTATGTGGGGACAGAGAGGCAGGCTGTTCACTTTAATATCAGAGCAGGAGGCTTAGTGGGGAGAGTAAAGATGAACTTCTTTTGCTTTGGTGGAAACATACAGAGGAGGCACATCAGTAGCCAAAATCCTTGTAACAAAAAGAAAACAGAGGAGAGCCTGGGCAACAGAGAGTTGATTGGGACTTCCTCAACAAGAAATAGAATTCTCACAGCCTCTCCTAGGAGACAAGAGAGCTGATCATTGTTCCTGTGACAGTCTTGAGGTTCTTGAAACATGATTAAACACCAATAACATTTTATCACATGCAGATTCATCAAATATGCAGATTTCCTGTTCTATGCAGAGCTTACGGAATCAAAACTTATGACTCTGGGACCCGACACTCTGCAATTCAACATGTCTCCAGATGAGTCTAATGCATTCTAAACTTTGCAAACTGCTGCACTGGGGAATGGGATTTGGTTCATTACAGCATTCGCCTGGGGAGTCAGTATTCCCCTGACAAAAGGTGAAAACAAAAACAAGTTGATTAGGAAGGAACTGTGCTGGGAAAGCTAGAGATAATGATTCATTTCTTCAATTTTCAGCAACAAAAAACTGTCACAAAAGAAACCAAAAAAACAACCCATGGAAGGACCAGAAGCTATTGCTCTTAACATCTCTCCCACCTGTGTGTATTTCTATACAACCCACGATTGATTGCCGATGGTCATACCTGTGAATCAGTCAAAAGAATTCTCTTTAAGTACTATAAATTAGTATTTAAAATTGTGAAACTTACCATATCAATTAGCAATCAATTTGGCCAAAAACAAATATGGGTAATATAAACACACATTATTCACTGCAATCTAAAACATCAAAAAAAATGGCTATCAACAAAATATAAGGTGCTCGTGTCCTCATAAAAAGGCTTATTTTTTTCAAATATGCAACATGAAAAGTTCTACTGTCTTTAATCTTTAGGTAAATTAGGTAAATTAAATTAAATAACTAGAAAAAGTAGTGGACAGTGTCATGACTCCATACCCATCTAAAATCAAAATGTTTTGTATTTTAGGACTTAACATTTTTTTTAAATTTTTCATGTAATGAGATCATCCTTTGTGGACCAGAATGGCCTCAAACTCCTAAAAGCAGGGATTATAGACAGGTACCACCACACCCAACAGCAATGCACTTACTGTTTTAAGTTTATAGGTTTCGTGACAACAACCAATTTCCTTAACATCATATAGAATATACTTTCCTCTTTTTTTCTTCTCTTTAGCCATTGAGTATACCAAAGCAAGAAGAAATGGCGCTGGAGGCCTTTTTGACAACTGACAGACAACAACCCCTTGGGTGGCATGGAGCAAGTAGCTAATGTATGAATAAGTGCAGACTGACTGCTATAGATCATTACACAAACACTGGTAATGCTGGAGTCATGCCAGCACTCCTCCAAGAGGCTGGGCACAGGAGTCTCAGTGCTGTACACAGAGCAGAGAAAGGAAAGTAGTCCTGGGCTGTATGGTGGGTGACAGCAGATGTTTCTCATCCATGAGTACTTAGAATTGACTTTACGAAGACAATGATAATGCACAGAAAATATGATCTATAGATACTTGTACAGCAAATCCCTTCAACTTAGTTCATGGTGTTTTCTTTTCAACCTTGTTATATTCAGAGACACCTAATTATATCACCATATGCTTTGAAAAGAACATTTTCCACTGCATTTAAACAAGCATATGGTGGAATATCATTCAGTGTTATCTGTTAAATGGAGTACAGAAGAATTGAAGCAGCCTATAACACTTCCAATATATAAGGAACTTTAAGATTTTTATATATAACAGCAGAATAGGTAGATTAATAATTGCCTTGACATATTTCTGCATATTTGATTAATTAAACAGTATCTTGAGACAATGTCATTTTATATCAAGATTTAAGTGTACATGGGTTAATTTGGTAATGGAAACCATTTTAATTGGATTTGAAATTAGGGTATATCTCTCTAAGGATCTTTACTGGTCAGGGTAGTCAAAAGTATTAATTAATACATTTTAGAACACTAACTTACTTTCTGAATGTCTTGCGATTCTTCTGAGTTGACAGATCCACAAAAGTCCCTCACCCTGATACTAACTTATGCCATGCATTTTTGTATAATAAAAAAGTCAAATATAAAATTATGGAAAAAAGCTTTAAAAATATCACATGCCTTCTGTTGGTGACTTTTAAATTAGTTTATGAAAATATGCATGTAGTATCCAGGAAATTTTAATTTTGTGCTTTTTGGATGCATAGGCCCATATTCTTTACTCTAGGAGAGAAGGAACACAGATTCTTATCAATTCAAGGAAATTACTCTTCCTTTGAGCTACATCCCCAGGCTTTGTTTTGGTTTTGATTTTGGTTTGATCCAGGATGTCCATATGAAGCTCAGGCCAACTACTGCCTCATTAGATGGTACAGACTGGTCTCAAATTGACAGCCTCACTACCTCAAGATCCTGGGTGACAAGTGTACAACTGAGTTCCACCAGACCCATCCAGGTTAATTTTCTGGAAGATATAATTTAAACCTGAAAGATTACCAATTCAAACCACTTTTAAAATGTGTAAGGATCTCATTGAGAAGTATGTATGTCACATCATGCGAGGATTAATTGAAGCTTCTCTATTCTGAATCTGTGCAACTCTAGGCTAGAAAATGTGCCTTGTGGGTTTGGTGCCATATTGTGGATATGTTGTAACACTGTACAAGTGCCATGGTCTATTGGAGCCTGTCTGTGAAATCTAGTCTTCAAAACCTTCAAGAAAAGGGATCTTATATCTGTTTGCAGACTTTCTTATATTATTGAGCCACCAACAATCATATATACAAAGACTCAAGGTGTAAGTGATTGCACATCCTTTGGTTCTTCAACATAAAGAATTATATTTTTTAGCTTTGAAGGGTAGGACACTTTATTTTTTATTCTTGTACAATTTCACATGAATATATGTTTGGATCATGTTTTCCCATTATTCTTTCTTTACATCTTCCTCATCCCATCAAACCCCCTTTTCCCAGTGATATTCCACTTTCTTTCTTATCTTGTGCATGCATACATTTATGTATGTATGTATGTGTGTGTGCATGTATGAGCATGTGTGTACATTTGTGTACATGTGTGTGCATATGTGTGTGAGAATATATGTGTGTATGTTGTTGTATGTGTATATGTGTATGTATGTGTATATATGTATACATATATATGTGTGTGTGTGTGTGTATGTGTCTGTTTGTGTACCCATGCAGCCCCTTCCTTTAAAAAGTTATTTACAGGTATGTGTGTATTTATATGAAAGTGTAGGATCCCCTGGAACTGGAATTAACAACATTTGTGAGCCACCATGTAGATGCTTACAATCAAACCTAGGTCACCAGAAGGCAGCAATTGCTCTTAACCCATAGCCTTCTTTCTAGCTACCTGGCCCAATGAGATTGAGATTGCCTGCATAAATGTGAGTGAGAAATTATTTGATTGAGTAAGAGCACATTACCAGTGGCTTAATCTCTGAGGATCAGGACTCCCCTACCCAGGTAACTTACCTGTAGTTCCTCAGAGAGCAGGAGCACTCCCCATCCATAATGGAATGTTGGACCCAGTCTGCTAAGCACTGTGAAGCCAGCCGCTGGTGCTGTGAGTTCATGCATGAACATGAAATTAATTTTTTAAAAAAAGTGTTTGAAATGTCAGTCCTAACAATGAACACAACTCAATACCATCATTCTCCAATGCATATCATGTAGATCCCAATGTAATCCCAGAGATCCCTTGAAATTACACATGTCCTCCAAGAATCCCTTCCATGAAACTTCTGTATAAGAGTCTACTGGCCTACAACTTTCTGGTCATGATCCCTGAGCCATCAGAAGAAAGTACTCAGTGAATATACAGTCTTCCTCTTTTCATTCCTTTCTGTCTGTAGGTGAGAGAAGAGAGTGGAACATTGTCTAAAGTCATATAGGACAACCCCTTAGGAGTGGTGCTATGGTCTATAAAGCAGTGATGATTTGGACACCTTCTACCTCCTAGCTCCATCAAGATTTGCAAGTAAGTCATTGACACTCGAGCTAGAGTGTGCATCTTGACAAGACAAGACTGTAGCACCAGAGATCCCTATAGAAGTCATGTGCTTTGTGACGCAGACAGCCTCTAAAGCCTTGCTACACTGGACCCAGAATAGTTCCACATGCTATACAATCCCTCCCTCGACAACAAGTTTCACTCTCTTACAGTAAACTTTAGCGCCCAATCCCCAGTCTGGCTCAAGTGCTTCTATGAAGAGTTCTAAAGGGTGTGACCCTTCTTTCATATCCCTCCATTCAACCTTGCATTGCCTGATGAGTTCATGTGAATGATTTGTCTCCCCAACTCAGCTTCATTATCTATGGCTTTGTACTTTGAAAAATTTTAGCTTATTAATTATGTCATTCAATTTCAGCTACAAATAACAGAAGCTGGTTCTGGCTGATTTTTAAGCTAGTATAGGCATGGTTTTAAAACCTAAAATGAAGCAGCATAAGAAACTAAGAACCCTGGTGGATGATGGACAGTAGTGATGGATGAACGACTTTATCCACTGTCAAAATCCATAGACCTGCATACCACACAGAGAGTTCGTGGTATCACTACAACTTGGTGATCTAGACCTAACCTCTTGGCAGGAGTAAAAGAGTCCACTCAAAACCCAGGCCCATGGATAACTAGCTTCAAACTGTTTGGAGATACAGCCTTAAGTGGTCATTAAATGAAATGCAAGTGCTGGAAATAGATCTCATGTCCTCTACAAGAGCAGTATGAGCTCATAACCACTGCACCATTGTTCCAGCCCTTTGCCCACTATATTATTTTAGAAGCCATTAATTGTTCTTTATTCCCTTTGGTCTCTGGATATTTATTCAAGATTTCTGTAGAAAAAGGTGTAACAATGGAAGGATTGAACACGAAGATTCTAACCATCACAGCACAACATATACTTAGAATAGAAGAAAGAAAAGGCTTTTATAATGCACAAAAAGTAGTTCTGTTTATGTCAAAATGAAAAATTTCAAAATTCTTGGCATGTACTTCTGTGGTTGCACAGAAATAAATTAAACAGTCAAAAAGGATAAGCCCAATCTTTCTAACTCTGTCCTTAGACATATGGAGGGGCCCCTCAGTTCTGGTAGAAGACTCCTGCTCTACCAGAGGCCAAAATGGCACTAGGAAGCCTGGGTAAGACACTCCCCATTGCCTGCTAACACTCCTTAAAGCTCACCAAGATATCCCCAATAGTATCCTTTCCCTTGGCTCCATATCCTAGCCTTCAACTCTGACAGCCGACCTCTTACTGTACCAGAGACTGTGCAGATACTAAGAAATCCAGGTCCACAACTCTGGCAGAAGACCACTGCTCTGCTGGAATCCAAGTCCAACTGATAAGAAGCTTAGAGATCACTGGGCAGTGGTGGCGCACGTCTTTAATCCCAGCACTTGGGATACTTCTGAGTTTTAGGCCAGCCTGGTCTACAGAGTGAATTCCAGGACAGCCAGGGCTACACAGAGAAACCCTGACTCGAAAAACAAACAAAAAACAAAAACAAAAACAAAAAAAATGAAGAGGAAGACACTCAGAGATCAAGCTGGTGCCCTGAATCCTGGGGGACACAGGTACCTGGTACCTCAGACGCCACCATCCCAGTTCCCAGAACCCCAAAGGAAACACAAGCACTCAAAAACTCCACACAAGCTGTCAAAAGCCTGGCAGAGAAAATCTACTGAACCTGCAAACTCACTGGTCAACAGAGCCACAAGACACTCAGGCCAGAAGAATAGAGGGGAAATAGAAACTAAGGGGGAAAATATCCAAAAAAAATCCATCCAACAAAGACATAAATTGATGCCTAAACCTATAACCCCAAACCAAAATGATTAGAGGCAAGCATAAGAACACAGTCAGCAATTGCCAGGGCAATGTGGCATCACCAGAGCCTACTACAGTAAGCCCTGGATATTCCAGTGCAGCTGAAGTACAAGAAAATAATCATTAATTCAATCTTATGAAGATGACTTAAAGAGGAAATGGATAAATTTCTTAAAGAAACCCAGGAAAACCCATAACAACAGAAAATGAATAAAACTATTCGGGACCTAAAAATGAAAATAGAAGCAATGAACAAAACTAAACAAAACAAAACAAAAAAAGCCTCACAAACTGAGGGAATCCTGGAGATGGCTACATTGGTCAAAGAAAAGGTTAGATCTAAAATGTTCCTAACACAAAATATCCATGAAATCTGAGATACTATGAAAAGACCAAACCACCTAAAAATAATGGGCATAGAAGATGGAGACAATTCCCTGCTCAAAGACGCAGAAGATAGTTTCAACAAAATCATAGAAGGAAATTTTCCTAACCTAAAAAAGGAGATGTTTATAAAGATACAAAAGCTTACAGAGCACCAAATAGATTAGGTCAGAAAAGAAATCCTCCTTGCCATATAATAATCAAGACACTAAATTTATAGAACAAAAAAATAAATATATTAAAAGATGCAAGGGGAAATGACCAAGTAACATATAAAGGCAGACCTATCAGAATTACATCTGACTTCTTAACAGAGACTCTATTTCACCCAAACACAAACTGTTATATGTAGTTTTAAAAATCATGCTACCGTCTTAGCCTGGGAGCTACAGACCACATTACCAGCCCCGGCCAGCTCCTTTTTGTTCTGTCCACCTTGGCTCTGGGATCAGCTGCTGCCAGCCCCATCCCCAGTTTTCTCTCTATCCACCTTTGCTCCAGGAGGGGTTGCATTACCAGACCACTCCTGAGACCCTAGAATCTGTGGATAAAGGACACACAGACATCTTTATTATTTTAGAGTCTCCAGCCTGGAAAGACATGCCCTTGTCAATTATTCTCTCCATTTCTCCTCTTGTCCTAAACTTAGTGGCTTGAATCAGCTAGCCCCTGTCAACCTCCTTAGCCTCCATCTGTAGCAGAGGCTCCAGGCCCTAGCTGCTCTGAAGCCTTTCCTCCAAAGCATGGCAGAAAAAGCCCTCCATTTTCCCTGCATCTTCTCTTTCTGTTGAGACCCAGAAGTCCAACCTATACCTTCTGTCCAATAATTGGCTCCTGGCCTTCTTTATTGACAAATCAAGAACCAAGTAGCAAACTAGACCTTAGTATCAACACCTCCCCTTACAACAAACAAATATACTGTCTCCTCAGCACCTCTCAGACCTTCTCCAAAATTGACCATGTTCTCAATCACAAAGCAACTTTCAACAGATACAAGAAAATTGAAATAACCCCCTGTATCTTCTCAGATCACGGATTTCAGCAATAGCAGAAAACCTACAAATGAATGGAAACTGAACAACTCTCTGCTGAAGGACCACAGGATCAAGGCATGAAGAAAGAAAGAAATTAAAGACTTCTTAGAATTCAATAAAAATGAATGTACACTATATGGAAACGTATGGGACACAATGAAAGAAGTGCTAAGAGGAAAGTTTATAGCACTAAGTGTCTTCATAATGAAATTAGAGACAGAGGGGGATGGTGGGGATAGGGGTTTCCAGAGGGTAGACCTGGAAAGGTAATAACATTTGAAATGTAAAGAAAGAAAATATCCAATTAAAGAAAAAAAGAGAAAGCTAATGCAGATGTATTTGAATGAGAGGATCAAGTTCTGGCCACAGTAAGCAACAAAACTTGGTAGCTTCAACCATGTGAAATAAATAAATAAATAAATAAATAAATAAATAATAAATGTTATATTAGAAAAACTGAAAGAAAGAAAGAAAGAAAGAGAGAGAGAGAGAGAGAGAGAGAGAGAGAGAGAGAGAAAGAAATTAGAGAGATTTCATACTAGCTCCTTAATAGCATGCCTGAAAACTCTAGACAAAAAAGAAGCAAGCACATTCAAGAGAAGTAGATAACAAGAAATAATCAAACCGAAGAGTGAAAATAAAAGGAAAACAAAAACAAATACAAAGAATCAATGAAACAAAGAGTTTGTTCTGGGAAAGACAACAAGATAGATAAACCATTATCCAAACTAAAAGGCAGAAAGAGAATATCAAAATTTTAAAAATCAGAAATGAAAAAGGGGGCATAACAGCAGACACTGAGGAAATCCAAAGAATCATGAGTTCATACTTCAAAAAATTTGTGCTCTAAAAAATTGGAATAACTAAAAGAAATGGACAAATTTCTTGATAATATCACTTACCAAAATTAAATCAAGATCAGGTAGATGATTTAAATAGACCTATAACCCCTAAGGAAACAGAAGCACTCATTAAAAGTCTCCACCCCAAAAGGAAAAAAGAAAAAAAAAGACAGGGACCAGATGGTTTTAGTTCAAAATTTGAACAGACTTTAAAAGAATATAATACCAATACTACTCAAATTATTCCACAAAATAGGAAAAGAAGAAACACTACCAAATTCATTTTATGAAGCTACAGCAACCCTGATACCTAAACCACACAAAGATTCAACAAAGAATAGAGAATTAAAGACAAATTTCCCTCATTAACATTGGTGCCAAAATACTCAATAAAATACAAAGGAAATCCAGGAATGCATCAAAGACATCATTCACTATGACCTAGTAGGCTTCATCCCAGGGATGCAAGGGTGGATCAATATACAAATATCAATCAACATAATCCACCACTTTAAAAAAAAAAAGAGGAAAACCATATGATCATCTCATCTCATTAGATGTAGGAAAACCTTTGACAAAATCCAACACTCCTTCATGATAAAAGTCTTAGAGATATCAGGGATACATGAGACATACATAACAATAATGAAGGGAATAAACAGCAAGCAAATATCTAACATCAAATTAAGTGAAAATAAATTCAAAGTAACTCCACTAAAATCAGGGACAAGACAAGGCTGCCCACTCTCTCCCTATCTATTTAATATAATATTTTAATTTCTAGCTAAAGCAATATGACAATCAAATATCAACAGGATACAAACTGGAAAGGAAGAAGTCAAAGTATCACTCTTTGCAGATAATTTGATAGTATATGTTGTGTTTTATAAAAAGAGAAGCCAAGGATATATTTGGTGGTGTCATGGTATGATGTGGGGGAAGGGGATGCCTCTGCGGGACCATGCTGAGACATCCCTTCCCCCTGAGGTACCAGCCAAAGGACAGTATAGTATAGAATAAAGTTGAAAGGCAGAGAGAAAGTGGGAGGCAGAGGAATAAAGGCTAGCCATGAGCATGTGGAGAAAGAGAGGGGTGAGGAGAATGGGAGAAAAGGAGGAGGGTAAGGGGAAAAAGGGGAAGGGAAGAGAGCAAGAGAATGAGGAGGGGGCAAGTCGTCCTTTGTATAATGAGTCAGGCACACCAGTCTGATGCCAGGTAACTGTGGGGCGGAGTCTAAACTAAATGCCAACATTATACATAAGCGACTCTAAAATTCTACCAGGGAACTCCTACAGATGATAAATGCCTTCACCAAAGTGGTTAAATACAAAATTAACTCAAAAAAGGCAGTAGCATTCCTACATACAAATGACAAACAGGCTGACAAATAAATCAGGAAAACAACACCCTTTACAATAGCCTCAAAAAAATATAAAATACCTTTCAGTAACTCTAACCAAACAAATGAAAGAGCTATATGACAAGAACTTCAACTCTTTGAATAACGAAACTGGAGAAGATATTAGAAGACAGAAAAATCTCCCATGCTCATGCATCAGTAGAATTAACATAGTGAAAATGGTAATCTTACCAAAAGCAATTTACAGATTGAATATAATTCTCATCAAAATTCCAAGACAATTCTTTACAGACCTTGAAAAGGTTAACTTCATGTTGTTAGGGTCCAGGATTCACTGAAGGAGGACCCCAGACTCAGATAGTATGCAAAGGCAAAAGGCCTTTCAGATGGTATGATAGTATGCATAAACAACTCTAAAATTCTACCAGGGAACTCCTACAACTGATAAACACCTTCAGCAAAGTGGCTGAATATAAGATTCTGCATAAATTACCAGCATACAGGGGTCATCCATTCATCAAAATGATGATGACCAAAGGACCTCACAGGCCCCCTTTTTATGCAGGGACGGGGAAATTTCCAGAAGGATTAGGTAACCTCTAATATGATTGGTAGAGGCAAAGCAATGACATTAGTACAATTTTGATTGGCTGCTATGTTGGTTTCATTATACTTTGTAAGACCTTGAAGATTTTCAGTGACCTGCTCTGTTCTGGCCTTGTTATCTCCTCTGACCAGGTGTCTAGAAGACTGTCTCAGCTCTGCAGCAATCCTCTCTAGTTCAGGGCTATCATTGACCAAAGGCCCATTGTCAATGGCTTCCTTTAGGAGCCTAGTATGCTTCCAGGAAATGAAAAAATTTTATTCCCAAGGTTTCTGAACCTCTCAATATAGAAAAAGAAAAAGCTTAAGATAGCTGCAACAATCCTATATAATACAAGAACTTACAGAAGTATCACCATGTGTGATTTCAAGCTCTACCACAGAGCTATAGTAATAAAAACTACATGATATTGGCATAAAACCAGACCTGCTGATCAATGGAATTGAACTGAAGGCCCAGATGTAAATCCACACACTTGTGGACACATGATTTTCGACACACACACACACACACACAAAGCTGAAATTACACAATGGAAAACATGAAGCATCTCCAAGAAACGGTGCTGGTCTAACTGGATATCAGCATGTAGAAGAATGCAAGTAGATCGATATTTATCTCCCTGCACAAAACTCAAGTCCAAGTGGATAAAAACTTCAACATAAAATCAATTACACTAAACCTAATTGAAGAGACAGTGGGGAATAGCCTTGAACACCTTGTTACAGAAGACAACTTCTTGAACAGAACACCATTGCGGATGCACTAAGATCAACAATTAATGACCTCTGTAAGAAAAATGACACTGACAGCCTACAGAATGGGAAAGAACTTTTCACCAATCCTACATGTACCAGAGATCTAATTTTCAAAATATATAAAGAACTCAAGAAACTAGACATCAACAAAGAAAATAATCCAGTTTTAAAATAGGGTATAGAGTAAACAGAATCCTCAACAGAGGAATTCCTAATGGCCAAGAAGCACTTAAAGAAATGTTTAACATTCTTATGCATCAGGGAAATGCAAATCAAAACTACTCTGAGATTCCATCTTACATCAGTCAGAATGACTAAAATCAAAAACTTGCCTTCTGGTCTGTGCCTGCACCTGGAGCAGCCCTAAGGCTTCAGGTCTGTACCCAACCACCCAAAACCCAGAGGAGGCTAGACTCCCAGGAGTTCTAACACACCCAGGAGTGTAGGATGCTGAAGGACCATGGTGGCAGCGAGAACAACAGGTGACACATGCTGATGCCAGGACAAAGAATGATGATGACCTGTGAACTTGCTGAGTGCCCTGACAATGATGACTAGGAAACTGTATTGGACATATGTTCCTGACCCACCATTGCTTACCTATACCCCTGAGGAGACAAGCTTCCTTGCCTCAAGTTTTTAGACCTTGTGGAACAGAGAATCAAAAAGAGAAGTTATAATGAGTCTTGTATGGTTTTTAAATGTGACTAGTTACTCAGACTCAATCATGGACTGGTCTAGACATCAATCCAATATTGGAAATAACAGTCTTCATTTGGAAGTCTGGTTCTGGATATTTTCAGAGACATATATGGAAATTAGGTGCAGTTCTCTATGATGTTATGTAAGCAAGAGATAAAGTTGGGACAGGATCTGGATTTCAAACAGGTGTCAGCATATTTTAATTGTCAAGTTAAAAATACTCTTGTTTCTTCTACAGTATTTAACGTAGGTTGCATTAATTGAACACCTTCTAATTGTGTTTATGTTTTGAAATCCAGCACGTCAGTTATGGAGATCTATCAACCAGCTTTTGTTTTAGTGCCCTGAGTATCACAGAACCTCAGTATTCTAAAATAGCTTTCAAGTACTGGAAGAAATGAATCAGGCTTTAAGCAGAAGCAAGAGGGTAGTGAGCTTGATTATTGCTGGTATAAAAGCTTTAATTACATTAATTGCTAGCACCACTGCTTCAGCAATTGCTGTGACACAAGAAGTTAAGACAGCTACTTTTGTTAATCATTTAGCAAAAAAAATAAATAAATGTTACTAATGTGTTGAATATAGAAGAGGATTTAGATAGGCATTTGGAAGAACAGATTGATGCTCTTTACCCTATTCAAATTATTGGAAGGAGGTTCAGAATTTAAGAGTAAGGAGGCATCTTGAGTGTCATGTCAAATACCATTGGATTCATGTTAGTTCTAAAATTTACAGTGGTAGTCATTATAATTGGGAAGTTTACACCTGCAGTGTATTTGGCATAATTCTAACACCTCTCTGGATGTTTTAACATTGCATATCGAGCTTATGCATTTCACGAACGCTGCTCTGCTGAGGGTTGATGCAATAGATACTGCAGATAAAAATTACCCATGGCCTGAGATCAGGATTTCTATTTTGTCAAGCTTCAAGAATGGCATATATAGCTTGATCATGCTGACTCTTTTTGTCCTGGGAATACTTTTATTCCTGCCCATCAGGTTAAAGCTTGTCTTTAACAATATCAAAATGTTGGCAGCCAAAGTACATGGCTTGAACCTGAAAATGGACCCCTAGACAAAGTTAGTAAATTAACAGACTGGCAAGCCAAGGATGGGTAAGATTCTGCACAGAGCCTTACCAACCTAAGACAGATGTGCATTGCTTTGGCTAATGTATATTCCATAATGGGTAAGGAAGGCATTCTTGTCAGAATGACCAAAGACAGGCTCAGTCTTGTTAATGAAATAAAAAAGTGGGAGAGGCAGAGAGCCTTTGGGGCTGCTTGGCAAGAATCTGACATGGGCCAAGAACAAAAAAAACAAAAAAACAAAAAAAAATGGGCTGATTAGTAGGAATATGACATGGACCAAGGACAAGAAAGTAGGCTTCAGGCAGGAATCTGACATTAGGCTAGAACAAAGAAGTCATTTCAGGCAGGAATCTAAATTTTAGACAAGAGCAAGGAAGTAGGCTTCAGACATGAATATGACTTTGGACTAGGACAGGGAAGTCAGCTCGGATATTTTGGTCATCCTGATAAGCCCTTAGAAACAGTGATAATTGGAGTGTTCACGTAGTTGTGTTTAATGCCTTGCTTGTTCTTTGACTATTTTGTTTATTATCTTGTTTGTCCCTTGACTATTTGCACCTATTGTATTACTAGACCCTTAACCTAGAACTGACCTTAGTACATGCATGTAATTAAAATGGTATAAAAGCAAAATGGAGGAGGGGGGATGGGATAAGGAGTTCTAGGGAGGGGAAATAGGGAAAGGGAATGACATCTGAAATGTAAATAAATAAAATATCCAATAAAAATGTTGAAAAAATACCTCAAGTGACAGTTCATGCTAGTGTTGATGTGGAGCAAGGGAAACACTGCTACATTGCTTCTGGGGATGCAAATTTATACAGCCACTTGGAAATCAGTATGCTGGCTTCTCAGAAAATTAAGTACAATCTACCTCAAGACCCAGTATATCCTGGGCATATACCCAAAGGATGTCACATCCTTTGGAAATGTCACATAAGGACATTTCCTCAACTATGTTCATAGCAGCTTTATTCATAATAGTCAGAAACCGGAAACAACATAGCTGTCACTCAACAACAAAATGGATTTTTTAAATTTGGTACATTCACAAACTGGAGTATTACTCAGCTGTTTAAAAAAAAATTACATCAGGAAATTTGCAGGCAAATGGATGAAACTAGAAAAACAATCATCTTGAGTGCTGTAACCCAGACCCAGAAAGACAAACATGGTATATACTCATTTATAAGTGGATATTAGCTCGGGGAGAGGGGGCAGTAGAAAGGAGAGACCGGAAGGAAGGAAGGAAGGAAGGGGGAGGGGAAACTGAAGTCGGGATGTAATATGTGAGAGAAGAACTTTTTTTTTTAATTAACAAAGGAAAAATAAAAAAAATTCAAATCCCAAACCCAGGGAATAAGGACAACAAAGGGAAGAAGTACCCTAGGCCAGATTGTGGTAAAGACTAACATTCTCGAAACTGTATTAATACCTTTCAGCCTCATTAGGCCCCAAAGCTATGAGTTTGGGCACTCCTGCACTCTCTAAGAATGCTTCTGGTCCAGTTCAAAATGTGCCCCAATTGGCTAGCACCCTATTAATCTGCTGACTAGACCTCACCTGATCAATAATGCTCTGTGTTTGATGTCCCTGTAAGTCCACGTGTAATTCAAACAAGTTAACCACACCCTCCACAGGGACTCAGTTGCACCCCACAGTCTTGTTCCTACAAAGCATGTCCTTCATAGCCTGGCTGGTTCACTGTTCTCTGCTCAGTTAGCTGAGTGCTTCTGCCATGGGCTGTGAGGACATGAGACTGCTTGATCTTACCTGTCTGGTGCAGGGAGCTCATGTCCCCCCACATCATGCTGTTTAAGCCAGGGAACTTTTTCTCAATAATGGGGTGCCTAGAGGGTGATCTGGATAGAGGAACACTTTGAACCACAAAGCTTTTGAGAGACTGGCTTAGAATATGCCATGCATGCAAACCTGGAGTAGTAGAGAAGCAGGCTTCCCTGTGCCCATGAAGGACAGTTTTACTTCTGGGCAATGCAGTAAAATAGAAATTGGAAATCTGAGTGATGGTACAAAGGCTGTAGTCTAGAGTAAATTAGGAGATGATATATTTGAGAAACACCCTCCTCCTGTTTCACCTAGGCTTCCAACAACAAACAGCTATCTCTCATGGTGCCAAACACAAGGTTAATGCTATGAAATTAGACTGTATCTTTGTCTAGCTGGAAAGATATGGGTTAAAGGCACGTCTTCCTACCTCAAAGATTTGCAACAGAAATGGCTCTTCCAAGCTCAAATTAAGGGAAAGAATCCCTCACAAGTGTGTTCTTGATTTTAGAATTTTAGTTATATTCAGATACAATCAACTTGACCACTGAGGATAGCTGTTACAGTACTCAATAACTAGGGAATAAACAAATAAACTCCTGAAAGTCATTTTGCCTCAGGGCACTTATGTCTGCCATCCTGAAAGCTATTTCAAACACAAGATTGTCCTGCACAGTCCACCATATGAAGACCTGCTTAAGACAGGAGTGAAACTCATATAACACAGGTCTATTTATTTTTTCTGCATTAACTGTGGTGTGTACTTCTATTTTATTTTATGTGCATTGGTATTTTCCCTGCATGTGTCTGTGTAAGGGTGTCAGATCCCCTGGAAACTGAGTTACAGACACAACAGTTTTGAACTGCCATGTGGATGCTGGGAATTGAATCCTGACCCTCTGGAAGAGAAACCAGTGCTCTTAACCAATGAACTGTCTCTCCAGCCCCTTTAATCCAGATCTTAAAGGGGAAAGATTCATCTTTAATCTGGGCCACACTCTGCTAGAAGTCTATTTAAAGTCATGGAAGAAGGAAGCTTTTTCTCTTTGTCTGCTTGCTTTCTCCTTGCTAGCAAGCCCAATACTTCCTGACAATAGAGCCTACTCCTTTGGGATACCAGCATCTAGTGAAGACCAACTGAGATATCCAGTCTGGTAGACAGAAGTAAGTAGGTATTTTCAGAAAGGAAAGCATTCTTCTGCCTCCTCAAAGGACTCCAGCACTGTACTTGGAAAAGGCATCCCGAGATGTGGAAGCTGCCCAGCTGCTCTCAGAAGGTGAGTCTCAATACACCCATTAGACTCATCCATTAGACTTTATATGACCTCAACCAAGGCTGTTGGCCCTGGAGCTTCTTTGTATTCTTGTCCTGCTGCAGATCCAGTCCTGTCAGGATGAAGCTCAAGTGACAGCAGAACTGGATGTCAAGGGGAAGCACAGTTTGCCTTGGAAGGGTCCTCATGTTGTAAGATCTGGGATCCTGAACACAATTCACTGCTGCTATCTAAACATAGCGCTGCAGCGTCTGACACACACACCATCTCTTGCCAAGTACATGCTGTCCAGGGAGTACCCACAGAGTTGCTGTCACCAAGGAGGCTGTATGGTGTGTGTATGGAAGCTCATGCTATCCACAGTCTCCTCCAGGGATGTTATTCAGCCCTCAGTGAAGTTAACTGCTGACTTCCACAAACACAAACAGGAAGATGCCCCTGAGTTTCTGATGTTCACCTTGAATGCCATGCACACATCCTACCTGCCATGGAGCAAGCCCTTGGAATCTTCCTCTAAGGACAGCACCCTAATCTGTGGGATATTTGGAGGCTCCTGGTGATCTCAGATCAAGTACCTCCACTGTTAGGGCATCTCAGACACCTTTGACCCCTTCCTGCATATCACACTGGATACCTAGGTGGCTCAGAGTGTGAAAAAAATCTTGGAGGATTTAGTAAAGGAGGAAGAGCTGCTCTGGGAAAATGACTATGACAGTGCCATTACCAAGAGAAGATGCCAGCTTCCAAGGCCTTGACTGTGCGAACTGCCCCAAAAGTTCTCCTGCCAATGTTGAATTACTTCTCAGAGTTAGATGTGGCAAACTTGACAGTGAGTTGAGCTACTGTGAGTCCCTTAACCTGCTACCATATACATCTCCACCCAATAGAGGACCATGGTGTATGTCCTCTGTGCTGTACTGGTCCATGCTGCTGAGACTTATTACAGTGGAGATTACTTCTGTTATGTCAAAGTTGGCCAGTGATATGAGATGGATGCTTTTAGGGTTGCCAGGCACGATGATATGACTTCTGCCCTCAGTGACCCTGCCTATGTGCTCTTCTACATCCAACAGACTGATTTCAAAAAGGACAGCACCAGTGTGCCCACATGTAAAGTAAACAGGGTTCTTGACCCCTAATATCAGGTAGGGAAATTTATGGTTGACAGAGACCACACAGAAGCTGCAGAGTCACAGGAGGGCATGGGGAATGCAGAGTCACAGGAGTACA
>NW_021621185.1:4567383-4640205 GCF_004785775.1 Grammomys surdaster
GGAGGGCATGGGGAATGCAGAGTCACAGGAGTACATGGGGAATGCAGTCACAGGAGCACATGGGGAATGCAGCAACCAAAGAAATCTCAGCCCAGTGGAAAGTGCTGCTTAACACAAACCCCTGAAGACTGTGATGAACCTCAAGAAAACTGGACCCATTCTGGCGCCCACCAAGTTGTGATTCAACAGTCCACACCCAGAGCAGACTCAGGGCAGAACCATCCCCACAAGGAGAATTACCTCTATCAAGACTCAACAAGCTTCCTGTCTGATCAGTGCCCCATGAACACTGGGCAGCTCTGTAGTCAGTTAGGGAGACCAAGAGGAAGGAAGAACAAACAAGGTGGAGGCTGCTGGCTGCTTACTAAGGCTCACTGACCCTTAGATCTGTGACCACTCAGCCAACAAGGTGCTGGCCAGACCTGCATTTATAGCTATTTCCTGTGAAAACTTTCCCTTTAATTTGCTGTAGAGGACAGAGTGTAAGGATGTCTTATTCCTTGTACTCAAACTTCAGTTCTTTTGATCAAATAAATTCTGTTATTTGAAAAAAAAAACAAAATGTTGTCTGTTTACACAATGAAGTATTATTCTGCTGATAAAAAATAACATTTGAAATTTGCAGACAAATGGATGGAAGTAAAAAAAAAAAAAAGTCATCCTGAGTGATATATCCCAGACCCAGGAAGACAAACATGGTATGTACTCACCTAGAAGTGGATAGTAACTGTAAAGGATAGCAGTGTTACAATTCACAGGCCCCAAGAAGATAAGTAACAAAGATGGCTCCGGGGAGGGGGGGAGACACATGAATCTCCCTGGGAAGGAGAAATAGAATAGACATTAAGGGTGAATGGGGGTGAGGATATGGGAACAGGAGAGATCAGGTACAGGGATAATGTAGGGATAGAATACTGAGAGAGACAACTGGAATTTGGAGTACGAGTTAGAAACATAATGCAATGGAAACTCCCAGGAATCTGGGACCCTAGCTAAGACTCATAGAAATAGAGCTACGTAACCTGAACTGGCCATCCTTTACAGCAGGAAAGACTTCTAGTGGAGGGATTGGAACACCAACCCAACTAGAAAACTAGACCCACAGTTTGTCCTGCCTATAAGATATACTGGGGTGGTGCAGAAATTGTGGCACTGGCTAACCAATGACTTGTCCAGCTTGAGACTCATGTGGCGAGTGAGAGCCCACTCCTGACATTGCCTGGAGGGCCAGAACTCAGAGGCTGGATATCCCAGAAACCTAGGGTAGAACCAAACATGACTGGCAAAAAAAAAAAAAAATGATTAAAGGCAGGCAGGAAGGAAGACAAGAAATGATACCTGTATACGGCTATCTTCACAGATTGGTGCCTAGCCCAGCCATCATCTGAGAAGCTTTACTCAGGAGCTGATTGAAACAGATTCAGAAACCAACAAGCATTAGGTAGAGCTCAGGGAATCCTGTGGAAGAAAGGGAGGAAGTAGAAGCAAGAAGAGTCAAGAGCACCTCAAGAAAACCCACAGAGTCAACTAACCTTGGCTAATAGGAACCCACAGAAACTGCACCACCAACCAAGGAGCATGTATGACTGACCTAGGTCTTCTACATATATATATCACAGTGTGGAACTTAGTCTTCTTGTGGGACCCCGAACAGTGGGAGCAGGACCTGTCCCTGACTCTTTTGCCTACTTTTGTGACCCTTTTCTTCCTACTGGGTTGCCTTCTCCAGCCTTAATATGAGGAGAGGTCTCTAGTCTAACTGAAATTTGATATGCCTTGGTTACTTGCTATCCATGAGAGGCCTGCCCTTTTCTGAAGAGAAACAGAGGAGTGTATGGGGTGCAGAGGGGAGGTTACAAAGGACTGGAGGGAGAAGAAGGAGGGACAATTGCAACTGGGAGGGATGCTGATGATGGTGATGATGATTATGATGATGAATTATTTCTAAGTTAAGAAAGAATTTTTATCTCTATCAAAAAAAGAAATTTGTTTAGGATGTTGTAATAAACGGGAAAAGGTTTAACCTATCACTGAAAGTAATCATACAACTAAAGATAAAGATGTAGAAGAAATGGTAAAGTCAGATGATGCCATGTGTAGCTCCAGGTGCTACTGTCTGTCAGGATTTTTAGAGAACCAAACTGACATCAGCAGAGTATATATGTACTGCAGTGTGGGTCTGATGGGAAAACGAGTCTAACTGCTTTTAATGCCTGCAAATTTCCTGAAGAAAAAAAATGTATTAATAGAGAAAAAAACACATATTTCATTACAGAAAAGTAAGAAAGAACGAAAAGTGAAGAAATGCAGAGGGGACAGAGGAGAGGGGAAGCGTGGAGAAGCAGTGGGTTTTTACCTGAGGAATTTCTGTGTTATTTTATAAGGAACATGTTTTCCATACTCTGACTATTTCTGAAGATTTATGAGTTATTAACATATTAAATAAGTACTGAATGTTTTAAATCCAGGAGACAGCAAATACACACAAGAAATTTAGTTAAGTAAATATATGACCCTATCTAAAACAGTCTCCCTCCCTCAAAAAAGATTTTGTAAGAAAATCAGTCCTGTGAAAACATCAGGGCAAGAAGACAGAAAAGGAGAATACAAATAATCGTGACTTCAAGCTTATTCTTGGTTTACTGTCTCATTGCCATATCAGGGCCATTGTGCTATTGAACAGTCAGTGAACCACATGTGAGCATAAAAGAACTGTGATTTGCCACAGCTGGAACTGAGTTTTGCCATCCAAACATGGGTGCTATTGTTAAATCCCACTCTTTACACACATACGCACACACACACACACACACACACACACACACACACACACTATATATATATATATATAACATGATGCACCTAAATATATATACCACAGATACATAAACGCATGTGTTTTATCCACACAAAGATACACATCACCAAGCTTCCCAAAAGCAAGGCTCGTGTTTTGACAATCTTTGTATCAGAGACGCCTGTGCAGTGTCTGGTATCTGTCCCCAACACAAGTACTCCAAACTGCATAACAATATTCATGACTACCATGTCCTGGAAGCTTACTGTGCTAGATACTTAGTATATTGTCATATGATCTAGGTTACTAAATAGGAGTGTTTTGTACTCTACTGCTATTAACACACTGACTCTCTTACCCTTTGCTTCTATTTGGAGGTAGAGCCTTATACAGTCACTAAAGTCAAATAAGGTCATATATTTAAGGGGAAATTAATCCACAGTGACACTAAGAAAAGACAGTATGAAGATATCAGATGATTATCTAAGTTAAGAGAGATAAAATCATTTCATATCTTTATCTCAGACTTCCAACATCCACACTTTAGAGGAAAAAACAATTTCTATTTTTGAATTATATGTATGGGTGTAGTCTTTGTGAGGTTGTACACACATGAGTGCAATTTTTGTGCAGGCCAAAAGAGGGGAATCTCCTCTTTTGTTGGACCTCCGAGAGCTGAAGTTGTAGACAGTTGTGACCGCCTGAGATGAGTGCTGGGAACTGAGCTCTGCCACAGTAGTACATGGTCACAAGCAGTAAGTCACATTCCCCACTTGCAGGTGTTATTCTTAAGCCTCTTATATTTAGTTAGTCAATGATGCTTGCTGTGACACCTAACCTAGCAAACTAAAGAAGCAAATAGTTTTACCATAGTTCTGGGCTCTACTATGGTTCACAAAGTCTAGTGGCATAGTTTGTGTTGTTTTTCTTGTTCTGTGTCCCCTTTACTATATATATTCTAGTAGCAAGCTCTGCTCCTGGTACTGGCTTCTATTCCATGGAATGTTGATAGTATGCCAAATAAAAGATAAACACAGGATTGATACTGTGACAATCCCTCTTTTGGCTCAGGAGACACGTGTAACCAGTAGTTAACAACTAACTTCTCCTTCTCAGGATCTGAAACCTGAGTGGCATCACACAGCACAGAAGAAATTTAGAGCTGAGGCATTTCAAGTTTAGGAGAATCTTTGGAGGAATGCGAACAATTGAACTTCTAAAGATCAAGATTATTCAGCCTTTCTCTGCTTCTTAACCTGTAAAATACAATCTTAATCCATGTTTTTCGGGCCAAAACTCACTAAAGATTATCTTCATTTAAGAGTGGACATATTACTTATACTCGATATTTTTGATTGATAGTCTCGGGGTAAAATGGGGGAGGGGTGTGTAAAAATGTTCCAAAATAAAATTCTCTATTAAAACTGCCCAGGGTAGGCAACTGAAGAAAAAGAAAAATGGCAAAGAACAGATTTTTTTTTTTTTGGTTTTTTGAGACAGGGTTGCTCTGTGTAGCCCTGGCTGTCCTGGATCTCACTCTGTAGACCAGGCTGGCCTCAAACTCAGAAATCCACCTGCCTCTGCCTCCCACGTGCTGGGATTAAAGGCGTGCACCACCACTGCCCAGCCAAAGAACAGATGTTAATGTAGGAATCAACTTTTGCAATACACTCTGTGTTTATGATTCACAACCTGGGCATATGGCTGATCTCAAGTTTATATAAAACATAGTTTCCCATTCACTTTTAGTCACAATTGCAAGATCAACTAGAGCCAAATAAGGAAGCTACACTAAATTTAAGTTAATTCCTTTCTACATGAACCATAAGCCATGCTGTCGTTTTTATTTCCTGTTCCATTTGTCCCTCTATTGTAGAAATCAAATTGTACTAAGCTTTTCTCCAATCTGAGAGATCTTATCTTGTGATCTCTTTTTTTCTTTATCCATCAAACAACTGACACAACAAAGCCTTATAAGTCACCACTTAAGCTGACCTGGATGACATGATAATAGCATACTCACCTTGCTAGCTTGCTACCTTAGTTGGTGTTAGGATCACCATTATATTCCAGGGTAGACCACTTACTCAGGTAGATAACTAAAGGGATCAACAGGGAAGCCTTCTTATGGTACGTAATACACAAGGAAGTGTGCGGGTGTCCCTGCTGCCAGCCACAAAGCTAATACTTATTTCTCAACTCCATTCAGTCTCCACTGCTGTTCTGTTCCTCTACTCCTCCATCTGTTTCTTTTGTCTGCGTTTAGTATTTTAAGATGCTATCCCTATGCAGCCCTGAAGTGTTCCTATGTAACACTTGATCTTGTACTTTTAAATCTGCATTAGTGACTTGTCTTGTTACTGTGACAAAATAATTGACAATAAGCAACTCAAGGACAGAAGGATGCATTTATTATTGGTGAAGAAGATGGCATTGCAAGATCTGGAAACCTGCTAGTCTCAATGCATTTGCCATCAGGAAGCAAAGAGAATGAACAAGAAGAAGGTTGGGCTGGAAAATCAAGGCCTGCTCTCAGTGACCAAATTACTTCCCCAAAGTTGTACCTCTGAGAGGTTCCACAGCCTTCCCAAACATTTCCACTAGCTGGGAACTAAGAATTCAAACTCGTGAGACGATGCCTGACATTTCACATTAAAGCACAACAAACCCCATCAACCTAATAGGACACATCTAGGAAGTGTTTTCTCACAGGTCAGTGGCTTTTACTTTGCCACCATGGCTTCTGTAGACAATGCACCAGCAGCCTTCTTATGAAACATTCACTGTAAGCAACAGGACTGCATCCACTTTTAATTGTATGCTACATGAATAAATCACATAAATTTGCCAATAGTTTCCTCCTTGTCAGGCAGTGATTTTGTGATCTGGCTTTTTTCCAGCTCTTTTAATACAACTTTGCTAACCAAATCATCCAATTACACAGAACATTCAAGGAAACATTAGGATGTGTTTGCTTTTAATGCTTACAGCCATTCCTAGATGATGCACAAGAAAATCACTCCTATGTGAACAAAATTTTTAGAAGTTTTAAAATTATATTACTCAGAAGGAATGCACGCAATAACCTAGGATGTCATATGTCCAAAGCTATACATGGCAACACAGGCCAGACTATATGCCTACATCTGTATGAGGAAGGGGGATGGTTTACTAGTCACACTGTTATATTCTAATAAAATGTGACATTCTGCTGTAGACTGCACTGTTTACTAAAGAATTGATAGTAAATCCCAAAAGGCCTCACATAAAAGCTAGGTTTTAATGCAAAGAAATAAAAACAACACTCCCACTGAGTTAATTGAAAGCATCTATCTATTCACACTATTTTTAGCATGGTCATTGCACTTCAGGTTCGTATCTCAGTGGTTTTATAAAATTAAAAATCTCTATAAACCTTTGTACTCTAATAGCTCCTAAAATAGAGAGACTTAAAAATACTTCTTCCTTCCTCATTTGGTTAGTTAGAAAATTCCTGTAGGGAAAAAAATGTTTATGTTTTTAAAACAAAAGAAATCTGCTTTAAAACTGATGGCAGTCATGAAATGCTCCTCACACACAGTCATTCCCCACTGCACTGTAGAATCATTGAGGAGATTCCAACCCCTACTGTCCACCATCCCAGAAAAATTACCAAGGGTTTTGTGTTTGAGAACTGTTAAAGGTCTCAAGCAATTCCAGTGTGTGGAGAACGATCACTCTCCAGTGTACTTCTGCTGCCAGGGAAGAACAGACAAGAAGACACGTAAAACCTGCAGATGGAGGCACTAGTATTTGCCATTATTGATTCAGAGTGAATAGCTGGAAAGTAGCAAAAGTGGAGAAAAGAGTCACCCTGCAGATAATGGATGACATCATGTGACACATGATGCATAGTAAATGGGAGGCTTGGCCCATGTGTCACAAAGAATATTCCTGAAAATGGTCGCCTCCTGACAGCTCAGATGGGGGCTTCCTGTTCTCTCTCATCCCACACTAACACGTAAGTCCTAGCACCCATTCATAGCATCCCTATAGCTTTTGAAAGATGCAAGGGCCAGCTTTATTCTCAGATTAGAAAATAATGATTTAATAATATTTTTAAAATATTTTATTTATATATGTTTATATGTGTTGATTTTCCATTTATGGAAGAGATACATACATTTGTCCTAAGATAAGATCAACTATTAAAATAATTAAAAGTGAATCTTTCTAAATATATCAAGTTAATATTCAGAAACTGAACATAAGACGTTTAAAGTAAACAATGGAAAATGATTGTTTGAAATTGAGCCTCAGAAGCTGTGTGAAGACTAAGGCTATAGACGTCACATTGCTTATCTTTAGAGTTAGCTGTAGATTATGAATTTATGGATAGTCAGGAAAATTTAAATATAAAGCCACACAAATAACCCTCCAGAACTCATTTCTATCAGTTTGAAGTAAACTACACATTCTGGCTGTTGGAATAAGCTGTAGTTACAGGTTCAAGTGTCTGGTTTCCTTGCTGCTATAAACAGAGTCATTTCCAGTTCCTAAAGATGGAATTCTGTGGCCCATAGCTTGCTTTTCCTACCAGCAGAGCCAGATGGATGTTCGACCCCTCTTATTCATCTTCCACATTTGTATAATCAAGTGAATAGGTTATGCCACTTTCCCCTTCCTAAGTTCTACCTGTGCAACTACTACCTGGAATTGAAACATTTCTTCCAGGTGAAAGTCCATAAGAAGGAAAGTCCATAAGATGCAGAAAGCAACAGACAAAGGAAAGTCCTGAAACATACAAGACTCACAAGGCTGCTTCCAGAGTTATATAAGCAGCAACAACACTATAGACAGAGGCTTTCCGATCAGCAGAGTTGCAGGCAAGTTATGCAGGTGCAGCTTTCAGGAGTCACCATCCATGGTGTGGTGGGTTTTACAGTGTTGCAGTTTCCTGTGAATCCCCCATGCTTCTCTAAGTAAACTTTCACTCATACTCTATAAGTAACTTCAATAAACTCAGTAGTACTCTAACCTAGACTTATTTTTGGACTGTCCATCCTTGGTCTGTTATTTATGCCTTATCAGGAGTATGGATTGATGTACATTCTCTTGTTTATAAAAAAAAATAACCTTAGGGATTCTATAAAGCCAATGTCATCCTGTAAGTGACATGTTCATAGCTTCTGGAGACTAGAGTATATTGGGGGTCATTTTCTACATCCCACAATCACTGACTGCTGTAAGTCTTCTGCCCTCTTCCTGTTAAATGGAGACATCCTCAGATCCACTTTCAAGCTCCTTCAGGGTTTTTATAGATGTGAGAGTGGAAAGGGACAGAGATCTTGTGGCTCTAATGCACAGGTCTCCAGGACAACTGCAATTGAGTTTGAGATCTACAGCCACAGTGGCACATGCTAGGAACCTTGCCTCTACTGGATCTATTTAGACATGGAGAACCTCATTCTGGGACTGATGCACTATTAAAACTATATTTAATTCACAGAAAAATAAAAGGAAAATGACTATATTTGTTCTGTGACTGTTTTGGCCAAATGAGTATGACAAAAATTTAGTGTTGTAGGGGGAGTTTCCCTAATTGTCTGATTGGATAAATAAAGAATAGAAGCAAATCATTGGACAAAGATATGGAAAAGGGTTTTCCGGGTCCCCGAGAGGAAGAGGAGGACACGAAATAGAGAAAGCCTTTTGGGCCAGGTGGGAGAGAGAAGAGGATGAGTACCATGTAGCCCGGCCAACTTAGGTGAGTGGGACTTGTTGGAGGCCTCTGCCACCAGAAGAACTCCAACACTGAATAGCTGATGAGTTTAGGACAATAGATTCCAAGCCCAGTAGTTATGACATATGGCTGATTTTAAATATTAACCCTAAGCCTCAGAGCTACAGCTGAAAGCCTGGGGCACTCAGGACCCATCATACACCCAAACCCTGCCCTCCGGAATACCACTGCCCTTCCACCCCTAGATTGGTTCCTTTTGCTGGGACAGACTCCTAGCTGGTCTGCTCCCCTAGAGACAACATATCCTAACCCATCCCAGAGGAACCACTGTACTCAGAGCAGCTGGTAAAAACCCTCCCCAACAACCCTATACCCCAGAGCTGAAGCTGGGAGCCTGGGGCACTCAGGACCTATCTCCCATCCAAAACCCTGCCTTCTGGAATACCACCCCCCTCCACCCTTCACTTGGTCGTTTCTACTGGGGCAGACTCCTAGCTGGTCTGCCCCTAAGAAGATACCATATCTTGACCTATCCAGGAGGAACCACAGCACTCAGAGCAACAGAGGAACCACTGCACTCAGAACAAAGAAGGAACCACTGTACTCAGAGCAACTGAGACTCCTCTGCACTCAGAGAAGTTGAGGAAGCTGGATTCTCAGGGCCTATAACATGCCAAGGATCATAGGATTTCAGGATCCCAGAAGCAGCCTAAGTCCCAGGAGCATTTCGAACCAGGAACTCAGCATCACAGGATCACAGAGACAGCTGGACTCTGAGGAGTTCTGACACAGGCAAGCCAATAAAAGAGACAGACTCCAGTTAGAGCCAGTGAGTAGATGGCAAAAGGCACGTGAAAGAACATAAGCAACAGAAACCAAGGTGACCTGGCATCAACAGAACC
The DNA here is from genome assembly GCF_004785775.1 of Grammomys surdaster. Taxonomy (NCBI): domain Eukaryota; kingdom Metazoa; phylum Chordata; class Mammalia; order Rodentia; family Muridae; genus Grammomys; species Grammomys surdaster. Next base: position 4,576,805 of record NW_021621185.1, read on the forward strand.
CAGTTCTCCCACCATAGCAAGTTCTGGACACTCCATCACACCAGAAAAGCAGGATTCAGAATTAAAATCACTTCTCATGATGGTGATAGAGGACTTTAAGAAGAACATAAATAACTCCCTTAAAGAAATACAGAAGAACACAGGTAAACAGGTAGAAGCTCTTAAAGAGGAAACGCAAAAATCTCTTAAAGAATTACAAGAAAACTCAAATAAGCAAGTGAAGGAATTAAACAAAACCATCCAGGATCTAAAAATGGAACTGGAAACAGTAAATAAATCCCAAAGGGAGACTACCCTAGAGATAGAAAACCTAAGAAAGAGGTCAGGAGTCATAGATGCGAGCATCACCAACAGAATACAAGAGATAAAAGAGGGAATCTCATGTGCAGAAGATACCATGGAAAACATTGACACAACTGTCAAAGAAAATGCAAAATGCAAAAAGCTCCTAACCCAGGAAATCCAGGAAACAATGAGAAGACCAAACTTATGGATAATAGGTATAGATAAGAGTGAAGATTCCCAACTTAAAGGGCCAGTAAGTATCTTCAACAAAATTATAGAAGAAAATTTTCCTAACCTAAAGAAAGAGATGCCCATGAATATACAAGAAACCTACAGAACTCCAAATAGACTAGACCAGAAAAGAAATTCCTCTCATCACATAATAATCAAAAGATCAAATGCACAAAACAAAGCAAAATATTAAGAGCAGTAATGGAAAAAGGTCAAGTAACATATAAAGGCATACCTATAAGAATTACACCAGACTTCTCACCAGAGACTATAAAACCCAGAAGATCCTGGACTAATATCATACAAACCCTAAGAGAGCACAAATGCCATCCCAGACTACTATACCCAGCAAAACTCTAAATCACCACAGATGGAGAAACCAAGATATTCCATAACAAAACCAAATTTACACAATATCTTCCCACAAATCCAGCACTACAGAGGATAATAAATGGAAAATTTTAACACAAGGAGGAAAACTACACCCTAGAAAAAGAAAGAAAGTAATCTTCCAACAAACTCAAAGGAAAATAGCTACACAAACATAATTCCATCTCTAATAACAAAAATAACAGGAAGCAACAATCAGTTTTCCTTAATATCTCTTAACATCAATGGACTCAATTCCCCAATAAAAAGATATAGACTAACAGACAAGATACATAAACAGGACCTAGAATTTTGCTGCATACAGGAAATGCACCTCAGTGACAAAGACAGATGCTACCTCAAAGTAAAAGGCTGGAAAGCAATTTTCCAAGCAAATGGTCCCAAGAAACAAGCTGGAGTAGCCATTCTAACATTGAATAAAATCAACTTTCAACCAAAGGCTATCAAAAAAGATAAGGAAGGACACTTCATACTCATCAAAGGAAAAATCTACCACAATGAACTCTCAATTCTCAACATCTATGTTCCAAATGCAAGGACACTCACATTCATAAGAGAAACTTTACTAAACCTCAAAGCACACATTGCACCTCACACAATAATAGTGGAGGACTACAACATCCTACTCTTAGCAATGGACAGATCAGGGAAACAGAGACACAGTGAAACTAACAGAACTCATGATCCAAATGGATTTAACAAATATATAGAACATTTCATCCGAAAACAAAAGAATATAATTTTTTCTCAGCACCTCATGGCACCTTCTCCAAAATAGACCATATAATTGCTCACAAAACAGGCCTCAACAGATACAAAAAGATTGAAATAACCCCTTGCATCTTATCATATCACCATGGACTAAGGCTGGTCTTCAATAATAACATAAACAATAGAAAGTTCACATTCACTTGGAAACTGAACAACACCCTATTCAATGATAACTCAGTCAAGGGAGAAATAAAGAAATTAAAAACTTTTCAGATTTTAATGAAAATGAAGGCTCTTCATACCAAAACTTATGGGACACAATGAAAGCAGTGCTAGGAGGACAACCCATAGCTCTAAGTGCCTTCAAAAAGAAACTGGACAGAGCATACACTAGCACCTTGACAGCACACCTGAAAAATCTAGAACAAGAAGAAGCAAATACACCCAAGAAAAGTAGACAGCAGGAAATAATTAAACTCAGGACTGAAATGAACCAAGTAGGAACAAAAAGAAATATATACAAAACCATGGGCTTGTTGTTTGAGAAAATCAACAAGATAAATAAACCGTTAGCCAGACTAGCCAGACGGCACAGAGACAGTATCCAAATTAATAAAATCAGAACTAAAAATCGAGACATAAAAACAGAAACTGAGGAAATTCAAAAATTCATCAGATCCTACTATACTTTAAAAAAACTGAAAAATATGGATGAAACAGGCAATTTTCTAGACAGATATCAGGTACCAAAGTTAAATCAGGAGCAGATAAACCATCTAAACAGTCCCATAACCCCTAAGGAAATAGCAGCAGTCATTAAAAGTCTCCCCATCAAAAAAGCCCAGGACCAGATGATTTTAATGCAGAATTCTATCAGACCTTCAAGGAACACCTAATACCAATTCTCTTCAAACTATTCCACAAAATAGAAACAGAAGAAACACTACCCAATTCGTTCTATGAAGCCAAAATTACACTTATATCCAACAAAGACCCAACAAAGAAAGAGAACTTCAGACCAATCTCCGGTATGAATATTGATGCAAAAATACTCAATAAAATTCTCACAAACTGAATCCAAGAACACATCAAAACAATCATCCATCATGATCAAGTAGGCTTTATCCCAGAAATGCAGGGATGGTTCAATATATGAAAATCCATAAACGTAATCCACTATATAAACAAACTCAAAGGAAAAAACACATGATCATATCACTAGATGCTGAGAAAGCATTTGATAAAATTTAACATCCCTTCATGGTAAAAGTCTTGGAAAGATCAGGAACTCAATGCCCATACATAAACATAGTAAAAGTAATATACAGCAAACCAGAAGCCAACATCAAACTTAATGGAGAGAAACTTGAAGCAATCCCACTAAAATCAGGGACTAGACAAGGCTGCCCACTCTCTCCCTACTTATTCGATATAGTACTGGAAGTCCTAGCCAGAGCAATTAGACAACAAAAGAGATCAAAGAGATACAAATAGGAAAGGAAGAAGTCAAAATACCACTATTTGCTGATGATATGATAGTATTCTTAAGTGACCCCCAAAGCGTCCACCAGAGAACTCCTAAACCTGTTAAACAACTTCAGTAAACTGGCTGGATATAAACTTAATTCAAACAAAGATTCTTCCTCTACTCAAAAACATTCTTCTTCTACTCAAAGAATAAACAGGCTGAGAAAGAAATTAGGGAAATGACACCCTTCACGATAGTCACAAATAATATAAAATACCTTGATGTGAATCTAACAAGCCAGTAAAAGATCTTTATGACCCAAACTTCAAGTCTCGGAAGAAAGAAACCGAAGAAGATCTCAGAAAATGGAAAGATCACCCATGCTCATGGATTGGCAGCATAAATATAATAAAAATGGACATCTTTCCAAAAGTAATCTACAGATTCAATGCCATCCCCATCAAAATTCCAACTCAATTCTTCATAGAGATAGAAAGAGCAATTTGCAAATTCATTTGCAATAAGAAAAAAACCCAGGATAGCAGAAACTACTCTCAACAATAAAAGAATTTCTAGGGGAATCACCATCCGTATCTCAAGCTGTACTACAGAGTAATAGTGATAAAAACTGCATGGTATTGGTACAGAGATAGACAGATCAATGGAATAGAATTGACGATTCAGAAATGAACCCTATGACAGCTATGGTCACTTCATCTTTGACAAAGGAGCTAAAACCATCCAGTGGAAAAAGGACAGCATTTTCAACAAATGGTGCTGGTTCAACTGGAGATCAACAAGTAGGAGAATGAAAATCGATCCATTCTTATCTTCTTTTACAAAGCTCAAGTCCAAGTGGATAAAGGACCTTCAAATAAAACCAGATACACTGACACTAATAGAAGAGAAGGTGGGGAAGAGCCTCGATACCTGGGCACAGGGCAAAAGTTCCTGAACAGAATACCAATGGCTTATGCTCTAAGATCAAGAATTGACAAATGGGACCTCATAAAATTGCAAAGCTTCTGTAAAGCAAAGGACACTGTCAATAGGACAAAACAGCAACCAACAGATTGGGAAAATATCTTTACCAATCCTATACCAGGTACAGGGCTAATATCCAATATATACAAAGAATTCAAGAAATTAGACTCCAAACAACCAAATAACCCTATTAAAAAATTGGGTACAGAGCTAAACAAAGAATTCTCAATTGAGGAATTGAGAATGGCTGAGAAGCACCTAAAGAAATGTTTAACATCCTTAGTCATCAGGAAAATACAAATCAAAACAACCCTGAAATTTCACCTCACACCAGTCAGAATGGCTAAGATCAAAAACTCAGTTGATAGTAGGTGCTGGCGAGGATGTGGAGAAAGAGGAACACTCCTCCATTGTTTGTGGGAATGCAAGGTTCTGGGCATATACCCAGAAGATGCTCCAACATATAACAAGGACACATGCTCCACTATGTTCATAGCAGCTTTATTTATAATAGCCAGAATCTGGAAGGAATCCAGATGTCTTTCAACAGAGAAATAGATACAGAAAATGTGGTACATAAACACAATGGAGTATTACTTAGCTATTAAAAACAATGAACTCATGGAATTCCTAAGCAAAGGGATGGAATCTAGAAAGTATCGTCCTGAGTGAGATAACCCAACCACAAAAGAACACAGATGATATGCACTCACTGATTATTGGATTTTAGCCCAAAAGCTTACAATACCCAAGATACAACTCACAGACCATGTGAAGCTCATAAAGAAGGAAGACCAAAGTGTGGGTGCTTCGGTCCTTCTTAGAAAGAGTAACAAAATACTCATGGGAGCAAATGTCGAGACAAAGTGTGGGATGCCAGGAAGTGCATGCTGACAGAAGCCTAAAACAGCTGTCTCCTTAGAGGTCTGCAAGAGCCTGACATATTCAGAGGCAGAAGCTAACCATAGAACTGATCATGATGTTCTCAATGGAGAAGTTAGAGAGAAGACTGAAGGAGTTGAAAGGGTTTGTGGCCTCATGGGGATACCAACAATACCAACCAACCAGAGCTCCCAGTGTATAGACAGCTAGTCTGGGAACACACATGGAGGGACCCATGGCTCCAACTGTATATGTAGGGGAGGATGGCCTTCTCAGGCATAGTTAGGAGAGGAAGTCCTTGGTCCTATGAAGGCTGGATGCCCCATTGTGGGTGAATTCAAGGATGGGAAGGAGAAAGTGGGTGGATGGGTGGAGGCAAGTCCTCAGAAGCAAGAAGAGGGGGATGAACTAGAAGGTTTCTTGCAGGGGGGGGGAGGTTAATGGGGAAACAGGATAACATCTGAAGTATAAATAGAATATCTAATTTTAAAAAAAAAAGATTGTCTGGTGTTTTCCATTTGAGATGACTCAGGTGGGCAAGAGAGAGTGTGCAGCCAGGGGCAGTCTGAGCAGAGGGGGTGGATGGTTGGTAGAAAGCAAGGAGTAGCTCCAGACATTTTCAACAGGGACGGTTGCTGAACAGCTTATCAAAGCCAACAGGAGGAATGGGCTGCTGTCCTGGGAAAACACCAGCCAGCAACATGGTGGTGGCTGTTCTCAGAGCTAAGTCGTGGGGGCTGAGGGGCTGGGCAAGGAAACCAGGCAAGGGAAAAGCGCGGATTTATTAAAATCACATGGTACACAGTGTGACACCTTGAGCTGGTTTTCATGCTCGAGAATGACAGGATGAGTAAACATTTGTGAAGTGACTGGTTAAGAATCAACCCTCTACAGAAGTCAGGAAAAAGAACATTTTAGATATCCATCATTGTATATGGTCACATGACTATTTATGATAGCCTGTGCTATGAAAAGTGCCAAGCACTTTTATATGTGTTATTGTTATTCTGTTACATGCTAACTACATGGAATACATGCTACTAACCACACGGCAAATGAGAATGATGGAGTAATGTGCATACAATCATCCTAAAAGCACAATATATACCATGTTGGATATTCAAATTGAGATTCTTCCAATGTCACTAGTTTCTTGTTTTCTCTCTTCCATACTTCCATTTTTCATTAACTTCTTTTACATTCTCACATAAATGGCCAAACACCATGCAAAGGTTTATACGATGAGAAGAATATGTGCCACCTTTAGACTCCGCTGAACTCTGAACTCTCCTCCTCCATCCTGTGATCTCTCAATTGTCATTCTAATACATCCTATGTATGCACGTTTGTATTAAAACATTTCTCATTCTCTCTCTCTCTCTCTCTCTCTCTCTCTCTCTCTCTCTCTCTATCTATCTCTCTCTATCTCTCTCTCTGCTATAAATGGTAACATTTTAAATCTTTCTTCAATGTTTTTACAAATACTTGTAAATTCCTAAACACTCCTTCCCTCTCTCTTTAAAAAGTAACAACTGGGACTAAAGAGATGGCTCTGTGATTAAGAATACTGGCTGCTCTTCCAGAGGACCCAAGTTTGATTCTCAGCACTTACAGAGCAGCTCATAACTATCTGTAGCTACAACTCCAGGAGATAAAATGGCCTGCTTTGACCTTCATGGGCACCAGGCACATATATGGTGTACAGACATACATTATAATAGTGGGTAAAATAAAATACCCACACACATAAAAATAATAATAAAATATTTATTAAACTAAAATCTAGGTTTGGAAAGACAGCTCAGAGGTTAAGAGTGCTGCTCTTCCAGAGGACCAAGACTTGGTTCCCAACATATATATGATAGTTATAAATAGATATAGACATAAATATAGATCATATCTATATGTAACTCCAATTCCCGGATATCGGATGCACTTTTAGCCTCTCAGTCTCTTGCATACACATGGTACACACATGTACGTATATGCAGGCAAAATACTCACATGCATTACATAAATAAATAATATGTAACACAATAATAATGAATTGGTTTTTTATTTTTATTGAAAATAGAATCTTTTTTATATCAGAAAGAGGGCCTTACCCTAAAAGAGCTGTGACATGAAGACTCCAGAAGAATGTTTTTTCTCTTCTCCCACCTTTCCAGCACTCGCTCCTGATAGGATCTTAGTCCTGCCAGGTCTGGGTTCCACTTTTCCTTTCTGGCCTGGCATGGAGTCTGACTCCCAGAGGAAAAATGTGGACCATGGACATCCATTCCCGCCTTCACGCTGGGCCAGTGTGTCCCTGAGAGGAGACCTTGGAATCACAGCATCCATTCCAGACCTGCTTTCTCCTTCTAGTCTGGCATGCAGTAGTATTCTCTCAGCCTGAAAGGAAATATGCGCACTGTGGACTTCCTAATCTGACTTTCTCTCCTGTATATTGGCAGTGTCCAGACCCCTCTGGCAAAGATGAGAATGTGGTACCACAGACAAAAGTTTGTGGCTTAATTAGAGTTTATGTTTCTCTTTCATACCCTGCATAGTATCTTCCTGCATGAAAGACACTAGAAGGTAGGCATGAAGGCTCCATGTAGGCACAATCCCAACTTTCTTCATGTTTAATGAGTTGCGTGACTGTTGTCCTCCATAAAGGAGCAGCCACAATATCAGTTTATGGGAAGCAACTCCTTGTGCCAGCAACAGCCTGAGTTTGGGGGGCGGGGGGGTTTCATGAGAATCCTTGGTCCCAATTCTCTTGGAAAACAATTCAATTGAATGCAGCCCAATCTCACTAAAGGAAGCCTCCTTTGGTGGAAAATAGCCAATCGGAAGTTTGTATCTCCCATTATTAAGAGACCTCATTAGGATCACTTTATATATTTAGGATGTGCCGGGTGGTGGTGGCGCAGGTCTTTGATCCCAGCACTTGGGAGGCAGAGGCAGGAGGATTTCTGAGTTCAAGGCCAGCCTAGTCTACACAGTGAGTTCCAGGACAGCCAGGACTACACAGAGAAACCCTGCCCCCCCCCCAAAAAAACCAATATATATATATGAATGATGTTTCCAATAGTCCTTCAATGCATTTCACTTGTCTCTCCACAGAAAAAAAATCAAAGTATCATTATTTGTAGATGATATGATATTACACATAAGTGACCCTAAAACTCTTACTAGGGAACCCCAACAGCAGATAATCACTTTCAGCAAAGTAGCTGGGTACAAAATTAACTCACAAAAATCAGTAGTCCTTTTACAGATAAAAAACAAAAAACAACTGGACTGAGAAAGAAATAAAAGAAACATTTTTCACAGTAGCTCCAAGTAATATAAAATATCTTGGTGTAACATTAACCAAACAAGTACAACACAAAAAATGACCCAAAAAAGTAACAAAAATAAATAAATAACAAAAAATTTCAAAGCTTTGAAGAAAAGAATTGAAGAAGATGGAAGTGTCCCCTGTACTCATGTATTGGTAGGATTACATGATAAAAATGATCATTCTACCAAAAACAATTTACAAATTCAATGCAATCCCCATCAAAATTCCAACACAACTCTTTACAGATCTTAAAGGACAGTCCTCAATTTCATATGGAATAAAAACAAAGCAAACAAACAAACATAAACCCACAATAGCTAAAAACAATCCTGAACAATAGAAAATTGCTGGAGGAATCACCATCCCTGACTTTAAGTCCTACTACAGAGCTATAGTAATTAAACTTCCATGTTGTTGCATAAAAACAGAATTATTTATCAATGAAATCAAACTGAAGAAACAGACATAAATTTAAAGACATATGGGTACCTGAATTCCTATAAAGAAGCCAGAAATACACACTGGAAAACAGACAGCATCTTTAACAAATGGTGCTGGTCAAAATGGACAGCTGCATGCAGAAGAATCCAAATACAACCATTTTAGTGTGTATTTAAGATGTATTTAGGATGATAGATTCCATTTATCACCCTGCACAAGATCAAGTCCAAAGACCTCAACAGAAAAGCAGGTACCCTGAACCTGATAGAAGAGAATGCGAGACCCAAAATGACATGCATGGGATGTACTCACTAATGAGTGGATGTTAGCCAAAAAGTACAAAATGCCCAGGATGCGACAGAACTCAAGAAGGTTAACAAGCAGAAGAGCCTAGGAGAGGATGCTTCAATCCCACCTGAGAAGGAGAATAAAATAATCAGGGGAAGCAGAGGGAGGAGGGAACCTGGGTGGGAGATGGAATGGGGAGGAGAAAGGGGGAACATGAACAGGTATGGGGGTGAGACAGGAGAGAAGCCCTGAGGGCTTGGAGAATGAATGGAAATATGCAACCTCAAGGGGTAGGAGATGGGAGGACCATCTAGAAAGTACCAGAGACCTGGGGGGTGAGATACTCTCAGGATTCAAAGGAATGGACCTTAGATGAAATGTCCAACAGTGGGGAGAGGGAACTAGTAGAGTCCAGCTTCAATGGCAAGACAGGGCATCAAGTGGAGAGATGGGGTTCCCATCCCACAGTCAAATAGTCTGATCAGAATTGTTCCTGTCTAAAATAACTGCAGGGACAAAAATGGAGAAGAGATTGAGGGAAAAGTGGCCCAGTGACTGGCCCAAATTGGGATGCATCTCAAGAGGAGGATCCAAGGCCTGACACTATTACTGATGCTATAGTGTGCTTACAACTGGAGCCTAGCATGACTGTCCTCTGAGAGGTCCAACAAGCATCTGACTGAGACAGATGCAGATACTTATACCCAACCATTAGACTGAAGTCAGGGACCTGTGGTTGAACTGGGGAAAATTTGGAAGAAGTTGAGGAGGAGAGCCATCCCATAGGAAGACCAGCAGTCTCAATTAACACAGACCCCTGAGATCTTTCAGACACTGAGCACCAACCAGACAGCACACAGTAGCTGGTCCGTGGACCCCAACAGGTACACAACAGAGGACTACCTTGTCTGGCCTCAGTGGCAGAAGATAGATGAGCCTAACCCTTGAGAGACTTGAGGCCCCAAGGAGTGGAGAGGTCTGGTGGGAGGCAGGTAGTCCTCTTGGAGATAGGAGGAGAAGGAATGAGATGAGGAACTGTGGGAAGAGGACCGGTAGGGAGGGCAATGGCTGAGCTGTAGAAAAATAAAGGCATTAGGCATAAAATGCAGGAAGGACAACTCTGCATTCCACAGACCTAAAGAACACCGATAAACTTCAGGCAGAGTTCAGGGAGTCTTGTGGAAGAGTGGGAGATAGAAGTGAGCAAGCCGGAGGGTCAAGGACACCATAATAGTTGACCCATGCAGAGTCAACTAGCATGGGACCATGGGGCTCACAGACCCTGAACCACGAACCAGGGAGCATGCAGGTGCTGGACCTTGACCCGCTACACATTTATAACAAACGTGCAGCTTGGTGTTCATATGCGTTCCCTAACAAGTGGAGTGGAGCTGTCTCTGACTCTGTTCCCTGCCACCGGATCCCCTTCCCCTCTACTTGGACTGACTGGTTGGGCTTCAGTGGGAGAGGATGTGCCTAGACCTGCTAGGTCTAGATTCCCCAGGGTGGGGTGTACCCTAGAGGGGCTCCCCTTATCTAAGGAGAAGGAGATGGGATAATGGGGGAGGGATTTGTAAAGGTGGGACTGAGAAGAGAGTGGGAAGGGAGCAGTGATCAACATGTAAAGAAAATGAATGAATGAATGAATGAATGAATGAATGAATGAATGAATGAATGAAACATGAGAGTCATGAGACACTTCCCCTTCTCTTGGCTATCCTTTGTTATTCTGGGCTTCATTCCTCCATCTATTATTGATGCAAAGTAAAACTTGAGCAGAAATTTTCTGAAAAGACAGATTAAAAAAAACTTACTGGTATGAAATAAGAAAATATACATTTTACAAAAGATGAAAGGTTGATTTTGCAGTGTGAAAGATTGATTCAATACTTCAAGAATCATTCTCCTGGAATAAGCATTTATGTTCAAAATATAAAAAAAATATCAAACTGCATCTCTTGTGATAAATTTGGCTAATAAATGTCATACAGAATAAAACTATCAATTAATAAAACCTGTCTTTCCTATAATAGTCAGGAAAAGTGGTCCAATGTTTGGTTATAAATGTTTCATCATTCCTGGGTCACTTATACATCAAAATGACACCATAAATAATTGATGTGGGAATAACCCATATTTATCTGAGCTTGAACTTTCTGCAGTAGCACAGTATCCAACCTAGATTTCAGTGACAATAGCTTTTAGGGAGGAGATCCATGGCAGGCCACAAAGGAAAAAGTCAGATTTTGTGTGGTCAAGGTAGTCACCAATGACATTCAGACTTAAAACTAGACAGTGTTGGAATTACCTAGGAGAAAGAAGGCAGAAGTACCTGCCCACTGAGGGTTATTCACTAACTCATTCATGATCCTTCTCCCCTGACAGAACACAAGGAGCTCAGAGAAAGCGTTAGGGGTGGGACCTGAGCGGGGAGGAGCATCATCGCCATCCTATTTTAGACCAGGATTAGGCAAACGTTCTCCATAAAGGCACAGAGCTAAATATGTCAGGATGAGCCATTAACAGTGCCACTACAGTTCAATACATAAAGGAAAGAGAACAACTGTGCTTCAGAAACTTTTGTGCACACCAAAATATGAACTTTATCCAATCTTGTATTGTATGTTATTATACTTTCAACTCTATTTTTCCAACAATTTAAAAATGAAAAGAGCCAATACTAAATTTATAACCATGCAGAGACAGGGGATACGTTGACTTTGGCCCTTGGGTCATGTGACAGTTTGTAAATGCTCTGCCCAGGGAGGGCATTGTTAGAAGGTATGGCCCTGTTGGAGTATGTGTATCACTGTCGGTGTGTGCTTTAATACTCTCATCCTAGCTACCTGGAAGCCAGTATTCTGCTAGCAGCTGTCAGATGAAGATGTAGAACTCTCAGCTCCTCCTGCACCATGCCTGCCTGGATGATGCCATGTTCTTGCACTCATGGTAATGGACTGAACTACTGAACCTGTAAGTCACCTCCAATTAAATGTTGTCCTTATAAGAGTTGCCTTGGTCATGGTGTCTGTTTACAGCAGTAAAACCTTAACTAAGACAGAAGTTGGTACCAAGGACTGGGATATCGGTGTGATAGGCTTGACCATGCTTTTGTTTGGAAGAAATTGGATTTGGGGATTTTGGATTTGGAAAGAGGGGAATGCTTTAAATGGGGCTTAATGGGCTCTCCTAGCAGGATATGGAAGACTTTGTTACTGAGAGTGATTTGAACTGTGCGAACATGGCCCAAGAGATTTCAAAGGAGTCTGTTTTGTGGTATTTTGGTGAAGAATGTGGCTACTTTTTGCGCTTTGTCTGAATAGTCTGCCTAAGACTAAGGTGAAGAGAGTCAAATTAATTGAACTGACAAAAGAAGTCTCAGAAACACCCATCTTAGACTTTGTTCACTGGTTACATCTCATGAAGAACATTTTAAATAAGGACAGCAAACTGAGAAAGAAATATTATAAAATATATGGTTCAAGTATTAAAGAGGCATTAATTAATCAATCCCAGTATTCAGGAGAAAAAGCCTTGTAAATCTCTAGATTCATTCTACAGACAAGTTCCAGGACAGCCAAGCTTAGGCAGTGAGGGAATTGGAAAACAGAAAGTTAGTAATAGAATAAGGGGGCCATGTCCCAGCCCCAGCAAGCAGCAGAACACGGCAGCTTCAGCCATGTGGCTCTGGCTTTAGAGTCCATAATAGAAGGGACTACTGGGATAATTGATGCTGGTTAGCTGGAGCTAAGAAATTAGTGGTGATTAAGAAGAGACCAGCATCACTGAGGTGAATTTTTCTGGGAAGTGTTTTCTGAGAGCACAAAGAAACTATGTTCCAGAGATAGCCAAGGTTGTACCTCATACTGTTGCTGTACTGGGTAATGAGTAAGATTCACCCAGGTGATACTGGTTTTGAAGGTATGTAGGGGTCATGAAGAAAAGCTGAGGCTTGGCACTGTGAGAGGCCATGGAAGACCATGGATGAAGGCACAGTCTCAGTTGTAGTGGATGGCCCAGGACTGAAGGGGTTGTGCAAGGGATTTGAGGCTTGGCACCATGAAGAGAGCCCATGAGAGGCTGTTGGTGAAGCCTAGCTGCAGTGGAAGACCCCAGTATACTGGAGATGCCAGTACCATGGGATGATCACCAAGAACAGCAGCACCAGTGGAGTGGACCAACCTGAGCTTAGAATGCTACAGAGAGCAGAGCTGGAGAAGTAACACCAGCCCTTTGGAGGATTCCAGAAGATCATGTGTGGATCCCAGACATTGAAACAAGAAACTGTAATGTTAAAATTGCCTTGGAGACCCCAAGATGTTTGAGATGCCAAAGCCATAGACTATCTGCTGAGAAAAGCTGCTAACAGGAGTGGAACTGGTCCAGGAGAAAATAGTTTGTTGCTGTCAACACAGATGAAAAAGGAGTTGGAGATCTGAAGACCGATTTGACATCAGACATGGAGATTCAGAGTTTGGAGTTTGTCCAGCTGGTTTCCTGTCTTGCTTTGGGGATTACAGTTAAGTGATTGGATGAATTTCAGAAGAGACTTTGAACTTTGGACGTTTAACATTGTTGAGACTGCTATAGACTATGGGGACTTTTGAAGTTAGACTAAATGTATTTTGCATCCTGCTATGCTTAGGTATGGCCCCCATAGACTCATATGTTTGGACAAGGCTGTGGAGAGCAGGGAGTGGAATGTGATGGATTGTATATTCTTGGTCCAGGGAGTGACACTATTAGGAAGCCTGACCTTGTTGGAGTAGGTGTGGTCCTGTTGGAATACGTGTGTCACTGTGGTTGTGGGCTAAGTCCCTGGAAGCCAGTATTCTGCTAGCAGCCTTCAGATGAAGACAGAACTCTCAGCTCTTCCTGCACCATGTCTGCTTAGATGCTGCCATGCTCCCGCCTTGACAATAATGGACTGAAATTCTGAACCTGTAACCCAGCCACAATTAAATGTTGTCCTTTATAAGAGTTACCTTGATCATGGTATCTGTTCACAGCAGTAAAACCATAACTAAGACAGGCCACGATGGAAAAAGCATAGTTTTAATTTATGAAATTGTTTACAAAACATTTTGAAAATCACAAGAGAAATAACAGTCAATTTTAAGCATATCAGATGATAACGTTTAATAACTAGTCTAACACAAAAGTGACCCTGGTATTTTTAAAAGTGGTTTGTTTCCCCTATTAATCTATTACTGTTTTCTGGAGTTATGTGAGCAACGATGTACGCATCTAAAAATCCACATAAACTAAATATTCCAGGCTTCCTTAACAACAGATTAAGTTCATCTTAAAAATCTGTTCTTCTTGATGCCCTGTCTTTCTATTAGAGGTGGACTCTACAAGTCTCTAGATGTGCTAACCTTGCCATGTTAGCCTCTCTAGTTTCACATCTGGCTAACTATTCTTGTTAACTGAAGAATGTCAACCCAGAGCACAGTGTTTGTGCTTAAAAACCCACCTAAGAAAGGCTTGCTGCTACACTGGAATCCCAAACACCCAGTGTAGTTGCAAACTGACTAATAAACACTTTCTATTGCCAATAAATACATAAATAAATAAACAAACAAACAAACAGGAGAATGAGGGAATTAAAGGGATGGTAATTAGGTGAATATCTTCATAATAAGTTGTATATATGTATGAAATTGTCATAAAAAATAAAATTTAAACTTTTGAAACAAAAGGACCTTTAGATGTAGTACAACCAGAAAAAGATTAATTTAGGAGCCTTGGCTTCTGGTAACTGTCTCAAGCCAAAAATAAAAGACCTACCTATCCTAGCTAATACCAATATAACAACTCATGCTACAGCGTTACATGAGCAACTGCTGTGGTTCTAACACCCTCGGTTTCCTCCTAAAATGTTAGTGTTAGTGTCTTCAATGTCTAGTTATTTCTTCAGTTCCTGAGCTGGGACAGGAGTGCCCAGTTTGGAAGGTTGTTGTGGAAGATGATAGAGGACAGCTGCTGAAAGTGAGGAATCCAGTTCTGGGTACAAGATGCTCACCCCTTTATCATGCATCATTTAACTGACAAAATAATCTCTGATGATGCTACAGTGTACACATAGGCCCAGGTTGCTGGTACACGCTGTAATCTTGGTTCCTTGGAGGTAGAAGCAGAGGGATTGAGAGGTCCAGACCAACCTGAGCTAGACCAAGAAGATTCTATTTCAACTGATTAGTTAAGTATTTGTGTATGCACATAAACTCTCTAACTCACTCTCATAAGTATCTCTTATTTAAGAACCCAGTGTCCCTTTTATTAAAAAGTACTCTTTTATATTAAAGAAAAGGTGTTACTTTTATGTATGTTCCACTCTCAAGAGTGAAAAACAAATGTTGACTCTGTCCTGTAACTACATTTACTTTAATCTGTCTTTGGGATTTGCACAAGTTCCTGAGAGTGATATTTTGAGTAATTTCACGTGGTTGCTTAATGATGTTCATTAGAACTTATGACTAAAAAGTATTATTTCCTTTGTAAAACTCATAGGAAAAAAAATCCTCCAAAGGGAAAGTTGACATACAGCCAGCAGATGGCGCCAGGTCCTCAGGAATGCATGGGCAGGCTTCCTGCTGCATTCCAGAAGAGCCAGACGTAGTTTGATTCATTTGTTCTCTTGGTTTTCACTTTTTAAAAAACAAATAAACAAACAAAAACCAATTCTTATTTATTTGTTTGTTTGTTTGTTTGTTGGTTGGTTGGTTGGTTGGTTGGTTGGTTGGTTGGTTGGTTGGTTGGTTTTTCATGCATGTGAGTGTTTCACCTGAACACATGTATACCACGTATGTGCCTGGTGCCTGCAGAGGTCAGAAAAAGGTGTCAGATCTGGAACCGGAGTTTCAGACTGTTGAATTTACCTGTACAATCACCTTGAATCATGAGAAATAATATTTTGTGTGCTGAGACTTTTTGATGGATTCTCATTCAGATTCTTGGTTGCTGTTTCTGTTTCAGTCTATCCTGCTGAGAACTTACTTCTCAGCAAACAGACCCATAAACTTAATGAAGTACTTGTTCAATAAATATTAAGCTGTGAATTTAGAACGGAGGGGGTAAATAAAATGCCTTACAGATGGGAAATTTTATTTCAAATTCAATAGAACAGTATAAAAACTGAAATAATCAAGGGTTGCCATAAAAGAAAGAGGTATTTCAGCTCTATCTATGAGCCATGAAAATGTTCTTTTCAAAGTATCATTTGGGTACTTCCCACCAGCCAGACTTGGAGCTGTGGGTTGTAAAATCTGCTTGTAAAACATGTTCTACATGGTTGTTTTGGAGACACTCTGAAAGTATGAGTTTTCATACTTTATCTCAATGAGATGATTTTAGCTTCTTCTTTAATTTTTAAAGATAAAATTAGAATATGTTGAAGCAATAGTAGATGACATTTTCAATCAACTAAAGTAGAAATCACGGAAAAATAAAACTAGAAGGCCAACAAGGTAGTTTAACAGGTGAGAAGCCTGTAGTGTAGCCCTGGAACCTGGAAGGAGAGAAGCAACTCTACAACGTTGTCTTCCTCCAGCCTCTACACGTCCACCATCCCACCACTAAGCACACACACTCACACACACACACTCTCACACGCAATCACACATACACACAGGCATGCACACATGTGTGTACACACTCACACACTCTCACATGCACACTCATATACACAGGCGTGCACACACACACGCACATACATATACAGGCATGCATGTACATACACACTCACACACTCACACACAGGTGTACATGCATGTGTGTGCACACGCATTCATACAAACAAGCACACACATGTGTTTGCACACACACACATAATTTGTTTTAAACAAAGAGTTACTAAAAAACAAGTTTGATGTGGCATCAGAGGAGGTGAAGACAGACAAAAGAAAGACTGCACAATAGTTAGGGGAAATCAAGATGGCTGAGTATGAATACACTAGACATGTGACCACACCACTACGTTTCTTTGGGCAGCAAAGGTGTTAAGAGAGTGAGACAGAGAATGTGTGGGAGGGGGAGCTTGAAAGACTGGGGGTAGGGAGAGTATAGCTTTCATGGATGCCAATTCCCACTGCAACCAAGAAAAGACTTTAAAGGTAAATTCTACCATCAACTACCACCATCCCTTCTTAATCACGAGAAGCAGGGAAAATAGCTTCAAAATTAAAACATGACTGTTTAGCCATATTTTGGTCACTACACTGAGGGCCAGTAAATCTATGACAAGCCAACCTTTGTGCATAATGCAAAATGCACAGTGTTCAACTTTTGATTAATGACAGAAACAGAAAGTCCACAAAGCGAAGTTGAAAAACTTCATCCAGTTCCAACCAGTCTCTACTGTACATCTTTAAGTAGAGAGCTGCCTAGAACTTGGAGGTGAGAGGAAAAAGCTAGAAAAAGAATTTTGAACACAACTCTACAGTAATCCAGAAAGTTAGGTGCCTGGGTTAAGATACACAAGAACAAACAAGCGTACAGGAGATCACAGCATTAATGGGGTGGGTGGGAGGGCTAACATAGGCTTTCTGATTTTCACTACAACTGTCTTTCTTTTTTTTTCTTTTAATGATTTGTATAAAAATCAATGTTCTTAAAAGTCTGACACATCAAAATGTTTCACAGATGTTGAACATGCTGTATAAACAAACCAATCATGCAGCAATGAAAAAAACCATTTGAACATCCCACCCTGGCAAGGCTATCACTTAACCTTTCATCTGGAGGACTTAAGTCCTTGGTGGTACAGCAAGTAAGTCTTTCTTATGTAACGGTGGTCACACTTAGATTTGTATGTGTTATTACTCATTTGGCAACACAGGAATGGAATACTACTCAAGCAATAAATGACTGGTTATGTGTACTCTGGGAAAAGGCATTACTTGCCTTAGAGAACAAAAGTTATTGTCACTAGGAACTTTGTTTTTCTTTTTTTGGTTTTCGAGACAGGGTTTCTCTGTGTAGCCCTGACTGTCCTGGAACTCACTCTGTAGACCAGGCTGGCCTCGAACTCAGATATCCTCCTGTCTCTGCCTCCCGAGTGCTGGGATTAAAGGTGTGCGCCACCACCACACGGCCACTAGGAACATTTTTATCCTCAAGTGGCTTTAAGCTACGTAACTTTGTAATTCTCTTTGACATAACAGAGTACTTTGTTTTTCTGGGAGGGAGTAGGTCATTTTTGCACTAAATGACCTTGCAAAATGCATCTTTTTCCCCTTTTCTTTTCATGTGCATGTGTGTGGTGTGAATGTGCTCGCAGGGATGTATATGTGGGTGATCATGTTCATGTGTACACCTGTATAAGGAAGCCCACAGTTGATGTCTCCCAGGGATCTTCCTTGAAGATATTTCCATGTTATTCTTTGAGACAGGGTCTTTCAATCAAATCCAAAGCTAATCTCACTAGTCAGTTCACTCCAGGGATCTCCTGTCTCTGCCTTCCAAGGCTGAAATTACAGAAGGTAGCCAGCCATACTTACCTGACACTCCTGAGTCATCTCCCCAGGCCAAATTCCCTTGTGTTTGTAGATGGAGCAC
This sequence comes from Grammomys surdaster, assembly GCF_004785775.1. NCBI lineage: Eukaryota > Metazoa > Chordata > Mammalia > Rodentia > Muridae > Grammomys > Grammomys surdaster. Next base: position 4,595,371 of record NW_021621185.1, read on the forward strand.
TTTGGGGCTGTAAATAGACAGGCTACTATCCTATTCAGATCAGTAAACATGAAACAGGCAATCAAGTTCACCGATCCAACGGCCACCATGGTTGACAGTGCCATCAGCTAACATTTTTAAGCAGCAGCATCAGTGAACTGTGCACCAGCTCTCCTACTTTGCTGCAGATAGAGATTTGTTGGTTTAATTTCTTTTAATAATTTATTTAATTTTATGTGCATTGGAGTTTTGCCTGCACACATGTCAGTGTAAGGCTGTCAGATCCCTGAAACTGGACTTACAGACAGTTGTGAGCTGCCATCTGGGTGCTGGAACTTGAACCGTGGTCTCTGGAAAACCAGCCAGTTCCCTTAACTGTTGAGCCATCTCTCTGCAACCCCATTCTTTTGCTTTCTTGACAGTTTTCCTGTATAACCCAGGCTGGCCTGAGATGTCCAACGTCCTGCCTCAGCCTCATCAGTGATGAGAATACATGTGTCTCTCTGCTGTGCTACTCTTTGATAAACCACCTAAGTCTACCAAACTATAAGTAGAATGATAATAAAGACACCTACACATCCACCACATAAGGCACAGGCTAGGCTTATTGCGTTTCTCCCGTACACACTGATCCCAGTCGGTGCCCTGCCATACCAGAGACAAACACTACGTCAGTGAGGTGATTATCACTACTACCTTGTATGTTGTTGTATCTTTATGACACATGTAAGTGTCCATAAACTATATGCAATATTGTTTGTCCCGTGTTGAAGTTTGCATGCCTATAATATTATATTATTCATATTTTTGTCCATGTTTCTAGTCTTTGTCAGCATAATATTAGGGTTTAGCCACAGGTTGGTCTGAGCTATGTATTTTATACTACATTTGTATTTTATACTATATGTTATTCTTTCTTCTATGATTTTGCAATTGCATATTTTCCTGTGTTTGCACTCTGAGCAGTGCTGTGGTTGCCTTCTTATGCATGTATATGATACCACTGCTCACTTCCATATTGGCGCTTGGGACAGTCTCTCACCAACAGTGCAAATTCTTCTTGCTCCTTTCCCTAGCATTTTGGTTAAATTCTGTAATTTTATGTCGTCTAAGTTGTGTAGAATGGTGCTACCTAGAAGTTTTATTTTCTCTTTTACTCATGGAAGTGAAGTTTTGTGTTAAGCGATACTCCATCTCTCTTCCATAACAAGCCATGGATATGTATCTTAGCCGGTCCCTCTTGAGTTGCTAATTTCTTCACTACTAATTTTGAAGGTATCTCTTTGTGTTATAGTTTAGGCTTTTCCTACTCTCTGTCCACAAATAAGAGGAAAAGAGAGGGGAGGGGAGAGGAGTGGAGGGGGGAGAGAAGAAGAGAGTGGAGGGGAAGGAATGGGAGGGGAGGGGAGCTGGAAATTTCATGAGTTCGAAACCTGCAAACTAGTGAAAGGTAAGACCCACAAGAAGTGATGAGGCAGTGGGGCGCAGACGCTGGAAAGGATTAAGACCATTTCAAGGGATGGGGTCTTGGTTAACACCATGATTTCTTCTCCTCCTAGAGGAAGTAATCTTGACTCAATCCCTGGTCTCCTGAGACCTGACCAGCTAGGTTTTGCAGTCTCTCACAACAAACTGTTCTAGGAACCCTTCCAAGTGACTTCCAGTGTCTGGTACGATTATATTATTTTAGCTTTAACCCAAATCCAGAACAGGAAATTGTGCTTCTCCAAAGAACCTCTCCTTCTCCTTACAGATAAGATACTCACGTCCTTGACCACTCTTTTTCCCTTTTATCTTTTACATTTACTCTGGAAAACTTGAGGGTGGAGACACATGACTATAATACCAGGAAGGAAGATGATGAGGAATACAAGGTTATCCTTAAGTCCAGCCTAGATTGCATGACACCTTCTAAAAAGTTAAAAAAGCAACTTCACTTTGGATGAACTTACTATATTGAGACATGGTTATTTCTTTGATATTTTGGTTGTGAGCATTGGTCTTTAATGGCTGAGATATCCATCCTGATAACTTATCTTTTAATGATATGATGGTTTTAAGTATGCTATCAAACTCCATTGGTTTTGGTGGGCTTTGAGGTCACATATCCTCAAGCTATGCCTCATGTGGCACATGGACCTCTTCTGCTGCCTGTGGATCAAGATGAAGAACTCTCAGCTTCTTCTCCAGCACCATGACTGCCCACGCACTGCCATGCTTCCCACCACAATCATGATGGACTAAACCTCTGAAACTGTAAGCCAGACCCAATTAAATGCTTTCTTTTATAAGAGTTGCCTTTGTCATTGTGTCTCTTCACAGCAATAAAGCCCTAATTCAACAATAACTAATGTAGCCTTTATGAAAAATTAAAATATTTTCTGAACAAGGTTGATCACTGATGCTCAACATCAGATGCCAAGATAAAGTATTCCAGGTTGAGTAATGTGATGTCTGCTGCACAGCAAGGATGCTATAATCGAGATATGTTTATTCCTCCCCAAGTCCGTGGGTTAGAAGGTTGGTCCCCAGTGTGACAGTGGCCTGAGGTAGAAGGAAATACAGGATTTAACATCTAATGGAAGCATATTGAGGGATTTCACTTATATCAACAGATTAATGCTATCTCCTGGGAGTGAGTCCAATTTCAAGAGATGAGATCATTTCTAAAGGAGAATAATCTTTTTATTTTTTTTTTTGTTTTTTTTCGAGACAGGGTTTCTCTGTGTAGTCCTGGCTGTCCTGGAACTCACTCTGTAGACCAGGCTGGCCTCGAACTCAGAAATCCACCTGCCTCTGCCTCCCAAGTGCTGGGATTAAAGGCGTGCGCCACCACCGCCCAGCAGGAGAATAATTTATAATACTGTAGTGTGCCTGCTCCCTCCAGCCGGTGTTTCACACACACACACATACACACACACGCACACACACACAGGCACACACACACACGCACACACGCACGCGCACACGCACACACACCAGCCTCTTGCTTTCTTTCTTATCATGTGACTTTTCTGTCCTCTCATGAACTCCTGCCACGATGCCATCAACCATGTTGTATTAACCATAAGAAGACCCTTGCAAGGGACTAAGCAGATGAGCCCACAAAAACTAAGATCCAGATAAATCTCTTTTCTGTATAAAATACCCAGCCTTTGGTATTTTGTAATAATTACATGAAACAGATCAATACAGGGAAATTGAACAGATAAGCAAATATCTTAAGGATAATATAAAATCAAGATTTTCATTGTCAGAGAAAAGAGAAATAAGAAAGTGGGAAAAATTAGTCGAGTGACGCTGGGTAGGATCTGATGAGGTAGTACGAGTGGGATGATTTGAATACGCTTGGCCAAGCCAGTGGCACTATTAGATGTGAACTTGCTGGAGTGGGTGTGGCCTTGCTGGAGTGGGTGTGGCCTTGTTGGAGGAAGCGTGTCATTGTGGGGGTGGGCTTTGAGATCCTTTTCCTAGCCATGTGGATGCCAGTCTTCTTCTTCTTCTTCCCTTTGGAACAACATGTAGGATTCTCAGCTCCTTCTCTAGCACCATGCCTGCCTAGATGCTGCTGCCATGCTTCCTGTCATGAGGATACTGGACTGAACCTCTGAACCTGTAAGCCAGCCCCAATTAAATGTTGTCCTTTATAAGAGTTGCCTTGGTCATGGTGTCTCTTCACAGCACTGGAAAGCCTAATTAAAACAGCAGGTATTAGTTTATAACTTATTATATGGAAACAAATAAATACTTATTCAAAAATGGCTCTTGTTAGCAAGTAGGAGCAGATATCTCCCAGTGATCAAAGACACTCAGAACACGGACCCTGCTTACTGCTGTCCACAAGAGATTCCTCAATGAAGGGTTAATTCTACATCAGAGATAGGAATGTACAAAATGAGACTGGATTTGTCTGTGAATCAGAAAGCTAAACCATGCCATCCTCACAGAACCGTAGAGATGAGTTAGAGAGCACAGGATACAGCTTGAAGGAGTTCCAGGGACCAAATCTTTGACAAACGGGCACTAAACCAGTGTTAGTATCAAGTCACCACCTACTGAATACAGCAAAGACTTGCTAGTTTATGCTGATAGTACTAGAACAGTTGATAAAATGAATTTTTCATACCAAAAGAGATATTTACAGAAACTTATAGTAACTTACCAAAAAAAAAATTAGTCACAAATTAAATATTACCTTGCAGTAGAGAATCGTAATAGTCTGCTCTTGAATCAAATGGGTGGAATGAGCACATCGGCAATGAAATCAATCAAGACCTCGGATACTTGAGAGTCCATTGTGAGAACACCATCGGTTTTACCTATTTCCTGCCAAGGGCACAATCTGAATTACAAGGCCGTATTAAAGTCACTAACAAAGGAAAACAGAGGGAATTGTTTCAGACTGGTATTGGTTTGAGTCATGGCCACACCCAGACACATCACATTAGGGGCTGGGGACTTTTGCTACAGGCTAGGAACAACTAGCAACCTGTCAACAGAGCCTGAGGATTTGCTGTAGTAGCTTCAGAGTTCAGAGGTAACTCCTTAATGCTGATGCTGTCTTAGTTGAAATTTATATTGCTATGAAGAGATTCCATGATCAGAGGAACTCCTATAAAGGAAATAATTTAATTGAGGATGGCTTACAGGTTTAAAGAGTGCGTTATCATTATGGTGGGAAGCACGGCTCCACACAGACAGACCCAGTGCTAGAAAAGGAGCCAAGAATCTACATCTAGATCAGGGGGCAGCAGGAAGAGAGAGAGACTGCCCCTAGTTTGGGCATTTGAAGCCTCAAAGCCCATCAGAATGACACTTCCTCTAACAAGACCACCCTACTCCAACAAGGTCACACCTCCTCATGCCCTGCCCCAATATTCACATATGAGCTCATGGGTGCCATTCTTACTCAAACATCACAGATGCTTTGCTGCAGTTTCGGAAGAACTATCCTGTAAGCCCCATGACCGGCCATATTCAGGGGGATGGACAGAATAAGTTGTCAGTTATTCATTAACGGTTGAAGCAGGGTGTGGCTTCATGTATTTGTAACTTTTCCAGGTTTCCAGTGTAACAGTTTCAAAAAGTTTGAAATGAAACAAGGAAAGAGAGAGAGAGAGAGAGAGAGAGAGAGAGAGAGAGAGAGGGAGGGAGGGGGGGAGGGAGGGAGGGAGAGAGGGAGGGAGGGAGGGAGGGAGGGAGGGAGGGAGGGAGCATGCAGGGAAAGAAAGAGGAGGGGAGGACAGAGAGAAAGGTAGAAGGGAAGGAGAAGAAATAAATCATGCATCATAATCAAATTTGTGGAAATGTAAAGCTTGGCAGTGTATGTTGTTGAAGGCTCAGGCACTTTATTGATTCCTGTGAGGTATACCATCATACGTTCTTTATAAGGGCCAGTGGCTGTGGCTTTTAAAGTTACAATGGCATGCGTCCTACTACCCGGCATTTGTCCCAGGTTACTCATAAAAGGGTATCATAATAAATGTAAAAAATAGTTTAAACCCATTATGGTATATCAGTAAAACAGTATAGAATGAGACAATAAAAAAGAATTTAAAACAATAAAAGATGGTGACCAGGATGGGGGGCAGAGAATGGGATATAAAGTGACTAAATTAAAAACAAATTAAATTTAAAAAATTATGAAAGGCAAGATAGCCAAAATATATAGCAGGAAAAGTCAAAGCATAAATGATAAGTAGAAATGCTCATTGTTTTGATTTAATCAGTACACACTGAATATTTTTATCGAAACATCACAATGTGCACCATAAACATGTGCAATCATTAAATTATAATTAGCAACAAAACTAGTTTAAGATATATATAATGTAGTGATAATTTTAAGGTAAAGACAGCACATAATGAAGTAATTCAGTATCACAGTAAAGAAGGAAAGAAAAATACCCAGCAGGCCTTCTTGCTTCTCTTTGCTGGAGCAGACACCTAGGAAAGCAGCTGCAAAGGCCTGGCAAGCACAGGTGAGCTGGGAGGGACCCAGACTCTGGAGACTTTCTGTCCCACCTTTACACTTGTGGTGAAACATGTGACATGAACACTGATCTTGAAGATTAATTTTGAAAGTTGATCATCTGATTTTTAGCTTTTAAAGTAGTTCGTTTGCCAAGAAGTTGTATCTCCTCCTTAGAGAATGGACACTGATTGGATGGGGTTACATATGTAAGGCAAGGGAATTCGGAGCCTTAGGACTGCTTAAGCGACATAGCAGAGACCTTGGCTCAACAGAACATCGTGATATCAATTTAAGTTTATAGCCACTAGCTCCTTCTGCACACCCCTGCCTCTACAAACAGCCCTGTTCACACAGATCCTCGCCATGTTGGTAAGTTCCAACTGAGATTTAAATACCAAGAATCCCCAGAATTCATGCTGAACTAAGTGGCACCAATCTCAAAGTAGGTTTCAAAGGCCCTGCCCAAATATGGAGAGACATTTAAAAACAAGTCAGAACTGAATATTTTGGGCTCAAATTCAAGATAAGAAGGATGAACAAAGCCTGCCCGATGGAACCTAGCCCTGAATGTATTCTCCCACCTTCTAATTAAAGCCAACTGTTTGACCATTTCCCAAATTAATTCTGATAAAATCCACTGTGTTATTTTGCCTTGCAAAATATGAATGAACTAATACCACTAATAAATGTTTTTTATTGTATGCACTTGGGGCTTCTGACTCTCAATCAGAAAGCTCACTTGCTCTAGGTTCCTTGATCGATGGACATGCTCATCTGCTTCCTCAGCCAGTTACAGAACTGAAAGTGGTCAGAAGCTCTTCTCACACAACATCTTCCTCTCCAGCAAGAATACAGAAAGACCTAGGGAAACAATGGTGGGAACATAGGAAGAAGTTCACACCAGCAAAGGAATGTAAACTCTTGCTACAGCTCTTATTTCAACCAAATCCTGACACCAAGCACCACACACTGGTGAAGGAATGTAAACTCTTGTTACACCTCTTATGTCATCTCAATCCAAGCCCCAAGCACCCCAGCGGCACTCCAGAGGGGTCTACTCCATTTTCTTTCTTCAACTTAAAGTCTGTAGTTAACTCTAATTCTACATCAAGAAAGGAAGGAGACAACAAAGTTTCCAGATCATTCCAGTGGGGGGAAACAAGCCTTTAAGGTGCTAGAATCATGCTCATCTTCCATGATCTGTGAAAATCCCTGTGATTATTAAGTTTAATAATCCTATTAATTATTGGCATTTCAAAGTTCAAATGAGTTTTAAATTTATGAGACTATCAAATGCCTTAAGAATGGTATCTATGGACATTGGGAATTCCAAAAAATGGGAACTAAAGAGGTTAATTTATTCTGACAGGAGGATGATTAATGCAAGGTAAAATTACTTAGTCTCTAATTAACCTAGTCTATTATTGAGCCCTTAACAGAAGTCACTCAGAAAGAATTCTGTGGAGAATGTCTGAAGACAGTACTGCTTTAGGAGACAATCACTGTCTCTGCCACTGGGGGATAACCAAAATCATCTTCATATCAAAGCCACAACCTAATTATTCTTTTGTTTAAATCTTTGTTAAAGAAACTATAAGGCTTAATATTATCAAGTGTCTTTTAACACCAACTTTAGTGATAGAGGTCTTTCAAAAGTCTTAATGGAAAAATCTATTTTTAATCATCCCAACTGTGCTTACAAGCAAAAGTCTTTTAATAGAAACAGTTCGGTACTGGTGTTGAATTGTGCTTCCATGTGTTTTGTTTGAATAGATTGTTGTTTATAGGAAATGAATGGAAGTTAAGAGGATATGTTAAACAGAATAAGCCAGACTCAGACAAATATAATCTAGATTTCAAAGAAAAGAGATATGTACTACTGGGGGATGTAGATGGAGATGAGCAGGAAAGGTGTAGTGGACTTCAGAGGGCGATAGCATGAATATGATCGACATATAGTGGTACCTGTGTGAAAGTAACCAACGTGGTAAAATACACTCATGAGTGTAATAGTGGCACACAGAGTATGGGGGTAACCCTCTGTGCTCTAATTAGATTTCAGGCTCACTCTTTTGAAGAAAACAAATGAATCGTGCTGTAATTTGGCCCAGAGCTCATGGTTAGGGAGTTCCCAGGCTCCAGGGATGAATCTTCTACTACCATTCTGTTAAATGGGCATTATCCCTGTTTTAGTTAGAGTTTTACTGCTGTGAACAGACACCATAACCAAGGAAACTCTTACAATGTTGACTTTTAATTGGGGCTAGTTTACAGGTTCAGAGATTCAGTCCAGTAACATCAAGGCAGAAACACAACAGCATCCAGGCAGGCATGGTTCAGGCAGAGCTGAGAGTTCTGTCTTCATCTGAAGGCTACTAGCAGAATACTCACCTCCAGGCAGCTAGGATTAGGGTAATTAAACCCACACTCCGTGACACACCTACTTCAACAAGGTCAGGCTTCCTAATAGTGTCACTCCCTGGACCAAGAATATACAATCCATCACATTCCACTCTCTGGTCTCCATAGCCTTGTCCAAACATATGAGTCTATGGGGGCCATACCTAAGCATAGCATGATGCAAAATACATTTAGTCTAACTTCAAAAGTCCCCATAGTCTATAGCAGTCTCAACAATGTTAAACGTCCAAAGTTCAAAGTCTCTTCTGAAATTCATCCAATCACTTAACTGTAATCCCCAAAGCAAGACAGGAAACCAGCTGGACAAACTCCAAACTCTGAATCTCCATGTCTGATGTCAAATCGGTCTTCAGATCTCCAACTCCTTTTTCATCTGTGTTGACAGCAGCTACCTTCTTTCTCCTGGGCTGGTTCCACTCCTGTTAGCAGCTTTTCTCAGCAGATAGTCTATGGCTTTGGCATCTCAAACATCTTGGGGTCTCCAAGGCAATTTTAACATTACAGTTTCTTGTTTCAATGTCTGGGATCCACACATGATCTTCTGGAATCCTCCAAAGGGCTGGTGTTACTTCTCCAGCTCTGCTCTCTGTAGCACTCTAAGCTCAGGTTGATCTACTCCACTGGCGCTGCTGTTCTTGGTGATCATCCCATGGTACTGGCATCTCCAGTATACTGGGGTCTTCCGCTGCAACTAGGTTTCACCAACAGCCTCTCATGGGCTCTCTTCATGGTACCAAGCCTCAAACCCCTTGCACAACCCCTTCAGTCCTGGGCCATCCACTACAACTGAGACTGTGCCTTCATCCATGGTCTTCCATGGCCTCTCACAGTGCCAAGCCTCAGCTGTTCTTCATGACCCCTTCATATCTTCAAAACCAGTACCACCTGGGTGAATCTTACTCATTACCCAGTACAGCAACAATATGAGGTACAACCTTGGCTATCTCTGGAACATAGTTTCTTTGTGCTCTCAGAAAACACTTCCCAGAAAAATTCACCTCAGTGATGCTGGTCTCTTCTTAATCACCACTAATTTCTTAGCTCCAGCTAACCAGCATCAATTATCCCAGTAGTCCCTTCTATTATGGACTCTAAAGCCAGAGCCACATGGCTGAAGCTGCCACGTTCTGCTGCTTGCTGGGGCTGGAACATGCCCCCCCCCTTATTCTATTACTAACTTTCTGTTTTCCAATTCCCTCACTGCCTAAGTTTGGATGTCCTAGAACCTGTTCTGTAGATTGACCTTGAACTCAGAGATCTGTAGCTCTGTCTTGTGGGATTAAATGTGTGTACCATCATGCCTGGACCTGAATTTAGTTGGGTGGGATCTTGCTGCAAATTCCCACTCCCTTATCTGATATCTTCTAGAACATAGGATTCAGCTCTAGTCTACTTCCTGGTGCCCTTTTAATATTTAAACCACATATTTTATATTTTCCTTTCTAAGCTTGCTACGCTTGTTCAAAACGCTTTTGATGAGACTTATCCAGAGAACAAGGTCTCTGTTGGGCATTTCTGAGATTTCCTTTGTACTGAGCTGTACTTCCTTAGTACTGATTCAGTACTCAGAATCATGCATAAAAATCATAAAGTAGAAACCTACTAAAAGAAAACATGTGCGTTTTAATACTGATACTGTTTTTTTTAACCAATAAAACCATAGCAAATCCTATCTTCCTTTATTTTCTATTGCAGTGATAAAGACCATGACTAAAAGGAACTTGGAGAAGAAAGGGTTAACTGACTTCCAAGTCACAATCCAACACTGAGTAAAGCCAAAGCAGGAGCTCAAGACAGGAAGGAGGCTGGGTACAGAAACCAAGTCAGGAACCCTGAAGGGTGCTGCTTACTGGCCAGCTCTGCTCTCTGGCTTACTCAGCCTATAGAATGCTCTTCCACTTCTGCCCCTCCTCCCCCAAAGCTTGGTCTCCCACGTAAATAATTAGTAAGAAAAATGCCCTATAGACTTGTCTACAGGCCAATCTTATGGAGGCATTTTCTTTTTTTCTTTTTTTGTTTTGTTTTGTTTTTCGAGACAGGGTTTCTCTGTGTAGCCCTGGCTGTCCTGGAACTCACTCAGTAGACCAGGCTGGCCTTGAACTCAGAAATCCACCTGCCTCTGCCTCCCAAGTGCTGGGATTAAAGGCGTGCACCACCACCGCCCGGCACGGAGGCATTTTCTTAACTAAGATTCCCTCTGCGTAAATATGTATATATTTGTGTACAGTTGACAAAAAACATCCAGCACAAATCCTTAATTTTTTAAAAAGAAGTTGGATTTACACCATGGTAAGGATATCATGGTGTAGCATTCACTTTTTAAAAAACGATTTCCTTTCATTTTATTTATTTTGTGTATATTGGTGTATTTGACTGTATGTGTGTCTGTGTGAGGGTGTTGGTTCCCCTGGAAATGAGTTACAGATAGTTGTGAGCTGCCACGTGGATGCTAGGAATAGAACCAAGGACCCCTGGAAGAGCAGCCTTGACCTCTGACCTCTAAGCCATCTCTCCAGCTCCAAGGATTCACTTTTTTTAAAATATAGAATTATTTATTTTATGTTTGTGAGTACACTGTCACCGTCTTCAGACACACCAGAGACACCAGAAGAGGGCATCAGATCCCATTATAGATGGCTGTAAGCCACCATGTAGTTGCTGGGAATTGAACTCTGGACCTCTGGAAGAGCAGCCAGTGCTCTTAACAGCTGAGCCCTCTGTACAGCCCCCAAGGATTCACTTTTTAAATAAGGGTGAATTGAAGTTATTTTTAACTCATCACTCTCACATGATTTTTTTCTTTGTGTGTTGTTAGCTGGAAAAAAAAATCTTCCCATAAAATTCTGTAACCTTACAGCAAAATTATGCTTAAAGCTGGTACATCAACACTTATAGAGCCAAAGGAGGACAGAGAGGGCGGTGAAATGCTGTCTTCTGGCTATAGCAGTCATGAATTCACAGAAATTGTTTGTTACCTGCAAAAGGCCAAGCCAAGCAAACTCCCAGTATAGATGGGAAAGGTGCCCTGGAGTCCCCATCTCTTACTGGGGAGCTAATGACAATTGATAGCTGACAGAGGAGGAAGAATCACTCGTTGGTGGGTTTTTTGGTGGGACAGTTATCCCACAGATCAGTGGACAGCCTGACACATGTGTTTCAAAGTCCAAAATGATAAAGCATTAAAGTCTGACAGATTCTCCTCAGTAAAATACATACATGAGTGTAAAGGGGCCAGGTTATTCCTGAGTAGGAATTTCTGATGCACCTTCTCCCCTGTGAAATATGTTGGTTTACACAGTTGCTACAAAAATCAAAAGTTTTATACTAAAAAACAATAAATGTAAGTCCAAATGCCAATTATGCATGAGAATTTACTAGGCCATAGATGAAATGTGCTATTTCACAAGTAGAGCGACCATCTGTTTCCTGACCCTGAAATAAAAGGTCATTTGAAAAAAGCTTACAGTTCTGAAAGTAGCACGTCCTCAGCCAGCGTTTAAACTTAACTGGCCTCACCGTGTGCTTTTCCCATGCAGACACTCTGCTGATTGTTTTTAATTGTAGCTAGTCAAGTAAAATTCTCCCTGAACAGGAACAATAGCAACAGTGAGCTGATGGCAGACCAAGTAAAGATTGTCTCCTTCAGATGATTAATGGCAGTAAATGAGGGTAGCTAACAACGGTGGGTAACACTAACCTGAAGCTCGAAGCCCTCCACTAAGCACATTAGAAAGGTGGCAGCCACAATAAAGTCTGGATTTTGCTACATTATTTATTGATATTTTGTTTGTCTATCTTATCGGTTGCTCCTGGTTTTTGTCTGTTGTTTGTTTGTTTTGTGTCTTATCTTGAATGGGATCTCAGGTAGCCAACACTGGCCCTGAATTCCTGATACTGCCTCTACCCTCAACCCCAATTCTAGGATTACAGGTGCCCTAACCATGCCTGGCTTGTTAGGTCATTTATAAGCCTCATTTTCAACAGAGACCACTGGGCAACCAGAAAGGCAACATTCTCCTAATACAATGTTTCAGTCAGTTAAATGTTAATTTGCTATAGGAAACTTAGAACCAATTCCTCTTGGTGACTCTTGCCTTCAAATTACATATTGGCAACAACAAGCCAAGCCAACAAAGGGGGCAGAAGATGTATTTGACAGGAGGAGAGACTTAGCAGATGAGTAGGAGGAGAAAACATATGAGATGTAGGCTGAGTTGCAGCAGGAAAGAGCCTTGGTGTGAAGATGAATAGCTGAAATCTAAGGCAAAATACAATACCGTCCCAGCGAAACATCAGAGAAGCTCAAGATAGCATGGCACAGCCCAGCACCCCAGCTGTCTCAAGGGGAGACATTTTGAGTCTTCAAATGCAAAGTTATTAAAGTCGGGAGAAATAACATACAAAATTTTATCTAAGCATGACATTTCTTTTAGAAATGAAAATATAAACAAGTATTTAGAGGTACCAGAATGTTTGTTTGTTGTTGTGCTTTTGTGGCTTCAATAACTAGGAGGGGAAAGCAAAAATATACTTGTCTAAGCACTTGAGGAGTAGTATGTAACAAAATCTGAAAAGGAAAAGGGGACCAAGGCAAAATAAATGCAACATGGATAAAAAGTATTGTTGGTTAATATTTAGTATGTGTCCATTACTAAAGTGTTTGAAAAGTCACATTAAAAAAATAGCAAAGTAAATGCAATGAAGCAAAAGATCTCACGAACATCACATAGAACAGAGAGCTCTGCAGGGATGGGGGTGATTTCCCCCATTAGAAACCTTGCAAACTACAAGCAATCCTGGGGTCCTTTTCCATTAAATGCTGTTCTGCAGTTCTCATGCATTTAAATAGTGATTTTTTTTATTTTTTATTTTTATTTATTTATTTTTTTCTTTTTGGTTTTTCAAGACAGGGTTTCTCTGTACTGTATAGCCCTGGCTGTCCTGGAACTCACTCCATAGACCAGGCTGGCCTCGAACTCAGAAATCCACCTGCCTCTGCCTCCCAAGTATTGGGATTAAAGGCGTGCACCACCACTGCCCGGCTTAAATAGTGATTCTTAATGTTTCGGAAATGTGTTATATGTATATTTGAACTAGAGAGATTTTATGAAGACCACAGTCATTCAGCAGCCTTCAATAATTGTAATGTAAGTTTGGTAAAGAACTTTTGTACTGAGGGATGGAGGGCTGACTCAACTGTGAGGAGTGTTTGTTGCTCTTCCAGAGGATCTGAGTTCAGCTCACAGCACCCACGTAGCCAGTTTCACATCTGTAACTCCAGTAACAGGGAATCTGAGGTCATCTATCTTCTGGCTTAACAGGTACCAGAACATACAATGCATGCTCCCACACAGATATACATACATAAATAAAAAATTTAAAAATAATGTAAGTTCTCGTTTTGCCCACTTTTAACTCTACTCCTTGCTCAATCTTATGTGAATGTCTAATGCGTTGTCCACCTTATACTGAACGAAACTTTTTTAGCAAAGCCGTGGCTGTTACCACTAGGGGGAGGAAAACACCAGTAGTATTGGTTACCAACCCTTAGCCCAAGGGTTAGGTACTTTACCTAGGCTATCCACCAGGTGTCAACCGAGAGAAGAAAGTTACCCTCACCCCCACCCCCACCCCCGAAATGCAAATACGTCATTTTATGCATAACAAGCCAAACTCAAACGGCTTGCCCAGTAATTATTCTTGACATAGTTATATTCTAGATTTTTTAGCAAGTGTCAAGTTAAATCTACCTAAATGAAAATGTAGATTTTTTTCTTTTTTAAAATAAAGAAAACAGCAGGATGAATGTGTTTAGTTTGTTGTGATTCGATCTATCCAGATTTACCATGCAAAAAGAATCTAATATTTAACTATGGACAACCTCACCCCCACATTTTTGGTTATGCATAATACAGGATTTTATAACATAGTCCTGCTATGAGGTTATGTTGATTGTTAATGATCTTAGTTTATGCCATTACCCTCTAAATCCTGGTAATGCTTAGAACTCATTGTGTTTTTTTACTCAAGGCCTTAGAAAAGGAGAAAGGTGCCTGTATTTAAAGATGCAGCGCAGCAATTAGCATGTTGAATTAAAAGAATTAACTAACAAAATTAAGCCACACTTATGTAACAAATCATACTTAAAAACCAAAACCACCGTATATGCTTTCCTAGGTAAGACTTTTCAGTCCGTTGTAAACAGTGTCAGCTAAATGACTAAGTTCAAACTGCCTCTTATGAGGTGGTAATTAGGGGTGTGAGCTCGATTCTTATTCCTGAGGATACTGGAGTAGTAATCGCGTCATTCCCTGCAAATGGAGCAGTAGGTGGTGTCTTGAAAAAGGACTTTTTCTCCCTTCGAGGAAGTGGTCAGGCCTACACACTACATAGACAATTTGGTTGGGTTTGATGCTGTAGGAGGCTGGGAAGGCAGCTGAAGACAGGAGCTGCCTGGAGCATTGTTCTTTGGCTCCTCAGGCCTTGGCTTCATCTATTGCCACCCAGCCTACAAAGTCCTGCTTGCTTTTGTTGTTTCTATTCAAGTCAACAATGCTTTCTTCTATGAACAATATTTGTCTGTTTTTTATTACGTTTTCTTTTGAGATTCATTAGCTTAGACTCGGGCCACCAGCGGCTTGCCCAACCGGTTTCTCCCCTTCCCCCACGGCTCGCACGTCCTCCGAGTCCACGGCCCAGGCGCACACCCCTGGCCTGGCGCCGCCGGGTCCCTCTACCCAGCTCGGGGAGCGCGTGCGGGCCGGCACTGCGGCCGCGGCGGGGGTGGGGGGGGGTGCCCGCCTGCCAATCGCGGCGGCCCATGCACCGAAGTCGGCGGCGCCGGCTCCACACCTACTGTACCGGGAGCGCGCGGCGAGAGGGGGAGCGCGCCGCGCAGGAGGGAGCGCGCAAGGAGGCTGGCCGCAGTGGCGGCCTGCGCCTGCGCACTGGGGTTGTTTTTCACAAAGCTGCTCTTAAAGTGAGCTGGCAGCCTCCAGCCGCCCGTCTTTGTAAGGAGACCACTGAGACGAGCAGGAGCGTGGAGCAGCGGCTTCTCTGCTGCCCTGACTTTTTAAGAAATCTCAATGAACTATTTGTAGACAATCACTGATCCTGCCTGCAAGATTTTTTTTTCTTTTTGCAAGGCATAGACACCGATCAGTGTTAAGTGAAGATCACATCTTATATGCGATCTTGACTTTTTTTTTTGGTCTTACATTATATTTTTATAGATTTTGTTATAATCATGGTGCTGGGAAAGGTAAAGAGTTTGACAATAAGCTTTGACTGTCTTAATGACAGTAATGTCCCCGTGTATTCTAGCGGGGACACTGTCTCAGGAAGGGTAAATTTAGAAGTTACTGGGGAAATCAGAGTAAAATCTCTTAAAATTCATGCAAGAGGACATGCGAAAGTACGCTGGACTGAATCAAGAAACGCCGGCTCCAATACTGCCTATACACAGAATTACACTGAAGAAGTAGAATATTTCAACCATAAAGACATCTTAATTGGGCACGAAAGAGGTAAGTTTTTATATTAGTCACTACATTCTACTTCTTTGCATGAGAACTTTAATCTCATTTAGCAGTTCTAATCGGCAGTTTGATAAAGGTTAGCAAACTTAGAAGATGTAGTTTCTCCTTGACGTTCAAGCATGTTCCGCCGTAATCCATGCAGGCGTCTGCGAAGTGAGTGCTAACTGCACTTAACTACATCTGTAACCGGCTTCATATCTGCCATACGCACCTTACAACGTGTTCAAATGTGACTCAGTCGTTTTACTAATATTTTCAATTCATTTGCAAAAGCTGCAGTCCAATAATGGATTTCTCCTTTTATTTTACAATCTTGGATCCAGAAATGAGCTCCAGTAAGGAACTGTAGTGACATTTTAAAGAAGGTTGCTAGATATTTCTGATTTTGATATTAACGTACAAACGACTTTAAAGACTTGATTATTGTTCTTTGATAAAGGGCTTCCATGGCTTATTTTGACATATGGCATCAACACCCCCACGTGTTTCCCCCTATTTCTCCCAATTCCTTTTAAAATGGACATTAAGCATCATTTATTTTAAGGGATAATATCTATCGTTATGCAAACTAGTAAATCAGTTTTAGAAGCCATTCAGGGTCAGTAATTTTCTTCTCGGAACATCATGTCTAACTTTGGAACGTGGATTCAATGAAATCCATGGCAGACAGATGGAATTGAAAAGTATATGGCACATCGGATTTGGTTTTTGGGTACAAAATGAAGATTAAGGCATTGTCAAAGGGAGAAGGGGTCCTGAGATTTGCGATCTGTTGTTTAAGTGGCTACAACGTGGAAATATAGGCGACTCCAAGCTTGTTTTTCTAAGTTTCCACCCTTTGTTAGAAGCGGTTCAATCCTGTTTCGGACCAGTTCTGGGGGATGGTGAGGAGGGGCGCTTGCTCTGCTCTCAGCAGATTGGTTACACGCGTCAGGTGGTGGCGATGACTTAATTCCTAGTCCAAGAAGACTATAATGTTAAAACTGGTTATGTAATTTGTGTTTCTCCTTTCTAAGGCACTATTTTAGTGCAAATACTGGCGATTTTTCAGACAGAAGCATACTTTCATTTTTTTTTTTAATATCTGAAACGTACATCCTAGGGAGACGTTAATTGAACTTAAGGCAAGTGAGAAATGGAGGATGCTTTAAGTTACACAGAATTAACGTATCGTCTTTTAAATATGAAGGTGAAGCCAATTCTTAGGGTTTACGCAGCTACACCGAGGTATTATTCTACATGCTGAAATGGTTCTCTAGTTCACCTTCTGCAACGTCCACACGGGTGGGCCATAAAATGCCTGGTGACAGCGCTGTTGTTTAATTTTAAAAGAAAAAGGCAAGGCACATGAATTTTTTTGCGTTTGAACCTGCTTGCAGCCTTTAGTAAGATGAGAAGAGACAAAGGCTTTTTTTTTCCTCGAAGAGTTAAGACTTGTCGTAGGGGAAAGATAGAGTTCTGTGGACGAACACTTGATCCGTTGCACCACGATCTCACGGTTAAGATAACTACCTGCACCCTGCGAGGTGCCCCGGCTAGCCTGGCTATGCGTGGACGGGTTCCTAGGGCTGGAAGAGTTTCAATGACTTCAAACTGGCAGCTCGCTCTCAAACTAGCCTGGTAGCTGAGCGCCCGCCCCGGGCGCCCGGCGATAGGCGGAGCCGCGTTTGTTAGCCTGTTGCTAAGGCGATGCCCGGCGTTGATTGGCTCGCGTACGGGGGGCGGGGGTAGTCGAGCCGGCTCGCGCCGGCTAGGGCGAGGCTTGGAACCGGCGTGCGCCGGTAAAGGTCCCTCCCGGCCGGGCGCCTCCGCCCCTGGGCGCGCCCCTCTCTGGGCGCCCCGGGCCCTCCCAGCCCCTCGCCCACTGCAGGTGCCACTGCCCCGTCGCAGGCTCGGTTAAAAATCCCACTGGAGACTGACGGAGGTGCGGGCGCCACGGTCGCCCCGGCGCTGGTACCTGTCTGACCCGAGAAGAGGTGACAGAGACCGAGCTGGGAAAGAGAACGCCGCCGCCAGCTCGGCCTCACTCATTGTTCCCCAGGGCCTTCGCCTCCCCACCGCCGCCCCACTTCCCCCTTTCCGTAACAGCGAAGGTGTCAGGGTGGCCTGAGCCAGATTGAACCGGTCACCGGCTGGGGCGTGGAAAGCGGAAGCGCGGCGCGCCGTGGCCCCGCCCCTGGCCCAGCAGGCTAGGCTGCGCGGGCGCGAGCGCTGCGCGACGTATGCCGTATGTATAGCGGGGCGCGCGGATCGCGGCCGCGCGCGGGCGGGCCGGCTGGGATCTGCTCAGCGCCGGTTTAGGCCGGTCCTCTCCTGCTCCAGTCTAGTTCTTGATTGACAGCCAGGCACTTGTTTACCACGGCGCGGCGGCCGCAGCTCGCCTCAATGAGACTGCTGAGCTGGCACAAAAGGGAGCCGGGAGGAAGAAAGGGAGAGGGAGGCGAAGTTTGGGCGCCTTGGAGGGAGCGAGTGGACGGCCCCGGCTCCCTTGGCCGGTCCTCCGGGCTGACACTGAAGGGGGCTCCCCAGGAGGCGCGGGAAGCAGGCGCAGATAGGGCGGGTCACCCTGATTTGGGAAGGAAAGTCGTATTTTTATGTATTTTTCAGTACTTCGGTGAAGTGTAGTGATACAGCGCCAGCCTCCTCCCACCCACCCCCCATTCTAATTAAAAAGGATTGCACACCAAGTAAAGCTAGTAAGAAAAGGACCTTTTTCACATTTTTAATTTATTTTCACAATACATACATAAAAAAAAAATGAATCCGGGCAAAAGAAATGGACTAAGTGAGTGAAGGCTTACACACCTTTTACCCCCCACCCCCGGCCCAATCCCCTGCAAATGAAACTACCCATTAGACTTAAGGATGTTGGACAAAATGTTTCTTTGTGAAAAAGCATCTTTTAAATTCTGTCCTTTGTAATTAAACATACAAAAGCAGATTTTGGTTGCCGCTAGAACCGGTTTAGTGTTGAATATTGTCTAAGTAAACAATTATATTTAGCTTTGAAATAGTCCCTAACCCCTCTCTTTTTGACAGGGTCCCCTCTGGGTGGCCCTGAGTCACAGAGGTCCTCCTAACTGCTTCCTGGGTGCAACAGGAATTGTCTTCTCTAGAAAATCCGTAGTCACCAAAACCTGGCAATTTGAAAAATATTCTGCAATTTTTATTTTACGAACACTTAAATAAACAACTGGTAGCCAAGAAAACGGTATAGTCAGATACCCGAACCTATTTAATTGTTTTTTTTTTCATTAAAATAAAATAGCCTATAAAATGTAATTATTCATCCCATTTGAGAAATGAGGAAAACGAAGAATAAGGGTTTTTATTTTAGCCAGAGCAAATAATGAAGTTGGGATTAGAACTCAGATAAAGATGAAAGCTTGTGGCTTTGATCACCTGAGAATAACAAGGTTTTTGTTGTCTTGTTTTTTTTCTTTTTAGATGATGATACTTCTGAAGAAGGCTTCAACACTATCCATTCAGGAAGGCATGAATATGCATTTAGCTTCGAGCTTCCACAGACGTGAGTATCTAAGTAATAAGCATTTTCTATGAATACTCTTAGTCAAGCACAGGCTTATAAAATTAAATACTCCATATTTAAATACGGAGTTTTTAATTTTTTAGTTTAAAAAAAAACCCTTTTCATTACAGAAACTTGATAGAGGAAAACAATGTATTAAATAAAAGGAGCTATTTTTAATCTAATGTGGCAAAATTACAGAAAGCACTGAGTTGTTAGAATTTACAGTAGTGTTTGAAGCTTGTAAAACATTCATCTTTAATTTAGGACTGGTGATTCAGTAGGGGCTGATCAAATAGTAAACCTTCAGGGAGGTGCTTAGTCGCTTTATTAGAAGACAACTGAGGCTCACTGGATTATAATCCGCTTTCTCTCTTTTCTCTATTGTGAACGGTTAACAATACATTAAGAATGTAAAGATAAGACTCAAGGAGAGTCCTGTCCTGTAGATACAAATTCAGTAGCTTCTGTATACAGAGCTACCAAGGACATTACAGAATATATCATAACCTGGACTTAAAGGGAAACGTCTGTCAGACCCACCAGAGTGGAAAAGTTAAAATATAGTACATTCTTAGCATTTTAACAGACTATTGGGATAGAATATATAAACACTTTTACATAATGCCTTTTAACAGATACTAAAGCCTATGAACTGACCCCTGCGTTGATGTATCTAGAATGAATTTAGCTCATGAAGAGCTTATCATGCCTTGACTATATCTAATTCAGTGTTTACTCATTCTACATTAGAATTTTATGTAGAGTTCATAACCATTGTAAAATAGTGGCACTTCTACCAAGATATTCTCGCCCTGTGCCTTGTAAGTGACAGCAATGGACAGTTCTCTCATGGGACAGGCTGCTGCTTGAAACCAAAACACCAAACTCTACAATCTGGCCAGGTTGAGAAATAGTTCTGCCTCTTTTGACATAGGCTTAATGGGAATATTTTTCCATTCAAGCCTTAGAAAGTAAAGCTAGCAAACAGCCAAGAGAGAGTTAGAATGAGTGGACAGGAGTGTAAAAAAAAAAAAAAAAACCCATTTCTGTAAATTTATGAGAAAGGAAATTGTGAGAGTATCCTAGACTTTTTTTTATGCCATACTTAATTAGTTGCTATAAAAAGAGGTTCTAATTCCTGGCTAACAAAAGTAGAGCAGTATACAGACTCTTTTCTGAATGTTTGATTAGGATCTAGGCTTTTAAAATAGAAATAATGAGACAAGTCTTTACTTTTGTATTAAAATTTTTATCTTTTCAAGAATAGTTTATTTAACTTTCATAATTTTGCCACCAACATTAAAAGTAGGCTCTGTAGTTTCAGGGAATTGTATTTCTCTGGCTTTAAAAACAGAATTTCTGTTACATTTACCTTTTATTATTATTTGAAAATAAACGATCTTTCCCCAGTGACTTATCCCTTTGGAAATTTTTAAGAAATTATACATGTGGTGGCTACTGGTCCACAAACAGCACATGGTGACATCTTTCTATATGTGGTACCTCATAGACAGTTCAACATGCTAAAACAGTTTATTCTGATCTAATACTGAATTTTTAGAAAGAGGTATAAGATTAATATATCCATCTTTATATTTTACACAGACCACTTGCTACCTCATTTGAAGGCCGACATGGCAGTGTGCGCTATTGGGTGAAAGCCGAGTTGCATAGGCCTTGGCTTCTACCAGTAAAATTAAAGAAGGAATTTACAGTCTTTGAGCACATAGATATCAACACTCCTTCATTACTGGTAAGAATTAACTGAATTCTGGATTGCTTTTTAACATAAGAAATACAGAAAGAATAGCTACCTAATCTATGCAATCTCCATAGCTCTAATAAAGCAATTTTACTAAATTCCATTAAAAATGCCTATTGTAAAATGCGGTAGAAATAGAGCATGCAGGCAGATGAGCAGTGTGCTCCTGTTTCTCCCGCTGTGCTGAGTAAATGTAAAAGGCCAGGATGTGATGGGAAGTGTCTTTTACACAGAACACAGCAATGGCAAGGCCTGGTTCCTAAATTAGTTGATGAACAGTATTATCGTTTAAGACGATAGCATCTACTCTTACTTGAAACTGTCACAATCGAAACTTTGTACTGCATTGCATTATTCCAATTAGGGATAGATGTCAAATGATGGGGAGTCATCATTTTCATGAAAAAAACAAAAACAAAAAACACCTTAATTTCATTTTAATTGCATTTTATAAGACTAATTCAAATTTGGCTTCAAAAACTGTTAGGCTTAAACAAATGATGGCATCTTTAAAATGGACAGTTTGCTTACTTTTTTTTTTACATTTTCAAAGTAAGATGTTACCATTTGGAATTACAACCAAGTTTCAGACAGTTTATGTAGAATTTGGAAAGGGTTTTTTTGTTTATTTTAATTAGTTTTTATTTGTATATACATGATGGGCTAAAACTTTACTTTGGAATAGGATGTAAAGCCTTTAACCCATTTTTTTTTCTTTATTGAATGGAAGTTTGCATAAAGATAGAAGTTTGGTTTCATTTAAAACCATTGATTAGGGGATCAAAATCAATTCTCTTTGTTGATTTTTAAAATATTGTGACTTTTTATGAGTTTGTACATTGATTTTTTTTCTCAATTTATTTTTTACAGTCACCCCAAGCAGGCACAAAAGAAAAGACGCTCTGTTGCTGGTTCTGCACCTCAGGCCCAATATCCTTAAGTGCCAAGATTGAGAGGAAGGGCTACACCCCAGGTATGTATGAGGTTGAAGCCCACACAAAGTAGTTACTACATATTTGTGTATACACTTAGAATATGACAAATCCCAAACGTAAGCAGCCAGCCTTGCTTAGGCCAGCTGTGTCCACCGTGCCGTCCGTTTTCTTTTACAGCTGTGGCCTCCTTGTCTCCTGTGTTCCCAGGAGTAGCTTTAGCTGGAGTTATAAACTGGTCGTGCTTTAACTGGAAGTTTCTTTGTTTACTTCCACCACGGTAGTTTCTCTGCACAGAGTTAACTGCGCTTCCTAAGTGAGCTTCAGAAGTCTACGCTTTATAGTGGCTGTTGGCTTGTTTTCTAATAGTAAATTTAATGGCTTCCCTCTGCAGGTGAATCAATACAGATATTTGCTGAGATTGAGAACTGCTCTTCCCGAATGGTAGTGCCAAAGGCAGCCATTTACCAAACACAGGCCTTCTACGCCAAAGGGAAAATGAAGGAAGTAAAACAGCTTGTAGCGAACTTACGTGGGGAGTCCTTGTCATCCGGGAAGACAGAGACGTGGAATGGCAAGCTGCTCAAAATCCCACCCGTTTCACCCTCCATCCTTGACTGTAGCATAATCCGCGTGGAGTATTCACTAATGGTAGGTGTTACTGTACAAGGGTTTTATGACTTGTCTTAAAGTTGTGGGATTATAGTGCTGGCTTATCCAAATACGGTTTTTATAGCCCACGTATAGTGGAGTGTAAACTTTACATTGTGATTGTTAATTCTACCCCACATAAGCCTATAACATTGAACATAAAAGAGAAATTGTCTGGAAACTAAAAGGAGATCTCAACTACTATCAGAATTAGGTTGTGTATTAAAGAAGGTTAGAACCTGGAATGCTGACCGCAGCCTCTGTCCCTGTAGGTATACGTGGATATTCCTGGGGCCATGGATTTGCTCCTCAGTTTGCCACTAGTCATCGGGACCATCCCTCTGCATCCGTTTGGTAGCAGAACCTCAAGTGTGAGCAGTCAGTGTAGCATGAATATGAACTGGCTTGGTCTGTCCCTTCCTGAAAGACCTGAAGGTAATTAGATAATACATTTCTAAACATACTCTATTATTATTAAGACTTTCTCTTTTGTTTTTGGTATATTACATCCCTAGTTAAATTGAACCTTTCCTTAGATAACACATGTGACCTTAATGTTAAGTTTGGTTGTATGTCTCCCTTGTTTTAATCACCAAACAAATAATTATGCTTTCACATGACACTTTTTTAATATCTACTATTCTGTGTATTTTGACATGCATAAGAACATGTTGTTCGAATTGCGTGTATCTTTCTCCTTCAGCACCACCCAGCTATGCAGAGGTCGTGACAGAGGAACAGAGACGGAATAATCTTGCACCAGTGAGTGCTTGTGATGATTTTGAGAGAGCTCTTCAAGGACCACTGTTTGCTTATATCCAGGAGTTTCGGTTCCTGCCTCCACCTCTCTATTCAGAGGTAAGCACCAAGACATCCAAACACACTGAGGCTCCTTGGAAGCGGCAGTGCAGGGTTTTAACACGAGAGTTGCTTCTTGGTTACCCTGGGAGTAAAAAATTTGGAACAACAGATTAAAAATTATGATTGTCATTTTCTAACTTCAATACAAAAGAGTTCATCCAGGAAATAATAGGATGTTTAAACTCTAGTTGATTCTTTAGGATTTTAAGGAATAACTTTATAATTTTGTAAACATTAAATAGCTAGAATTTATGTTATTCATGATCCTCTAATCTAGTTCTTGCATATTTTAATATTCTTAGTCATAAGAAAAAAATAACATATTTCCAAATGACTTTTTACAAAACACTGCCAAATATATGATTTATGCTCTCCATGTTGATGACACTGGGCACACATGAGTAAAGATGAGCACTTCGGATAAGCTCACAAATTAATGAGAAAAAAAAATAAAATTCAAAGCGAAATGCTGCTTTACCAGTGTTAAGAATCACCTCCCAGGTAATGAGCAGTTTATTGGAACTTAGGAATCAGTGTGGTTTCTCTGAGAAGGTGATTCTTAAGCTGAATTTTAAAATACAAATAGCCCTCCAGGGGTGGGGCAGTCTAGGCAGGAAGGGCAAGTCAGCGGAAGGACAGAAGGGATTGGGTTCAATAGTTCCAGGACTTTCTTACATGACTGGAGCGAACAGTATACATTTTTATAAGACCCTTCAAATTGACCTTGATAACCAAAATAACTACAAATCAAGAGACTTGTTCTCTGGGTTATGTAATTTATTCCACTATTTTATAGTATACGCATAAGACACAAAGGCTCTTGTTTGTACTTTGAAACCGATTGCTGTGTCACCACCACTGGAGACCTGGCTCCCTAACACCACTAATTGACTGTAGGGTACTCAGAATCTGCTCATGCTCATTTTTTATTAGATATTTTTCTTATCTTACTGTGGTCTATAAAATATGTGTTAGAATCTGAAAATGTTCTACCATTTCTCACAAATTCTGTTACAGTATTTTTATTCTTACATTTCTTATTTTGCTTCTGGCTTACTTTGTGTAGTCATAGCTTTAATGAATATAAAAAAAGTAGTATTAATTTCATCTACTTTTTCATAAATTCTGCCCATTTCAAGATGAATATAAGTCAATTTAAAACTTGTACAACTCTAAAATAGCTCTGGAATGTGATTTAACTACAAGGCAATGACTGGCAGTTTTCTTTAGAAATGTGTATTTGATGGAAAACTTCTGAGGCACTTTGGGTGTCTCACATTTAAGTTCAAGTGGATCAGTCTTGTCTAGACGACCCTTGAGTCTCACAGGAACCACAGAGCCTCAGGAAGAGGTACCCTAGCACTTAGAACAAGAACAAGAGAGACTTTACAAGGGAGATGAGCGGTTTGATGTTGTACTCCAGTGTATAACCAAGTGTACACACCACTGATGTTGAGTGAAACTGCCCTGCTACAAGACAGCCCATCAGGAACTTGTGTGCCATTCATCCAGAACTACAAGTAATGCTAGTAACCTAGCACCTTTGCGTTCCCACGTAGCACTTCCGAGGGAAGGGAACACCAGGGTATAATTATCTAAGAAGTTATGTATGTCCTCTGATTATTTTGCTTACATTTGCTGACTAGTACTCAAAAGCAGTTAAGTGTTGTGTTCTTCCTACACCTTACCAAGTGACTTTATCGTATTCCTACTAGATTGATCCAAATCCTGACCAGTCATCTGAGGACAGACCATCATGCCCCTCTCGCTGAAGGAACACTTGACTGAATCAAGTTGATGTGGGTTCTGAACTGTATCTCTTCCGGCTGAGGACAGAGAAGTATCTTGGAGACACGTTTTCAGAGGAAGTGGAATTGCTTTTGCCCAGACAAATGGCAAACACGTGAAACAACCAGTGATCATGCTTTAGAATCCTACAGCATCATTTGGGGCTGCTCCAACATGCTTGAAGATCTGAGCTTTCCTTCTTTAAAACTGACACATGCTAAGGGCACTCTTCTTAGCTTGTGGTCATCCGTGTCAAGACACCTTTGCAGAGAAGGATGTTGTCCTTCCTATTTGAAAATTTGCACATGCTCAATGCTTACATTGTGCAGTTCAATGTCACTACAGCTTTTTCTCCATTTATGCCAGACTCTTGATACTCTTAAAACTTGTTTGTGGTCAGCACAACATGGAACAAAAGAAAGCTTTGAAAAACTATGACATTACAAAACAAAACGCACTGACAGGTTTTTTTTTTTCCTTAGTTTGTTTTTTGTTGTTGTTGTTTTAAGTTAATGTAGCCTGGACTATACCTGCGTATGCACATGCTCAGAATTGTCCTACTAGGCTGACCATGGATCACCTCTTCAGCTCGGATCCTATTGTGGATTTATTTACAAACATCAAATGCCTTCAAGCCAATCCTTTCGCTGTATGTTTTGCAGCCTACTGTAGTAGATAAGCAACAGATACAAGGAGAAGAGAGACTGGAGGAGGCCAATGAAAGACTTCGTAGGACTGTGGTTTGGTTTCTGTGAGAGTGTTGCCTTTCTACTATTGACAGCAGAGCAGCATTGTTACTGACTGCCTAACATCACTCAATCTCAGGTGAATGCATCACTTGCCAAACTGTCGGAATGCCGTCTGTGTGTGTTGCACTGTTACGTTGTTGTTGTTCTTGTTAATTGGTTGGCTTTTCTGCAGAGGGAAATTCGGAAATGGGACATACACAAAACTGATAACCCACCCACATTCCCCTTTTTATCATTACATATAAGAAGAGACAAAGCTCAGAGAGGAGAAAGACAGTAGGGCAGGCACCAGCGTAGGCAAGGGTTGCTGCTCTGAAAAACTATTTTTATTACTTTAAAAATGAATGGAAGCTGTCCAGTCACTAGGGAAGGGAGGGGAAAGTGCATTTATTTTTATACAGAGTTACTTAATTACCTCCAAAACACATATGTTGGAAATCATTTTTGCTGATGCAAAGTACTTTAGTAAGCCGGAATATGTTTATCAAGGTCATGATGGGAGAAGCTTCATTTATACATTTGCTCAAATTTGAGAGAATAAAATCCCAAATTTGTTTCCAAAGTGCATAACTTTGGAAGTAGAAATGCTAGAATGTTTGCTGGGATAAGTGGCTTTAGTTTGTTCATGTGTATAATATTGTTTTTCAACAATTTTTTTTCTGTCATCTAAGAGGAATTGATAGGTCACTAGTTTTGAGTATATATAGGTGGGGCAGCACATGAGTAAATTATTTTTAAAGATAATGTATGGTTGGATCGTAACGATTTACTAACATTCATGAAGCAACTAAAACCCCATCTTCTCAAAATACAAAATAGAGTGATTTTGTAAAAGTTGGCTTGTGTTTTAGTGACACCAGCATCTCTGATGTTGCAACATATGTGTGAGATGGATGTTACATCTGTCCACTTTGCCATCTGACCCACAGTTAGAGTGACTGAGAATAATAGTAACTCTGGCCTGGTGCTTGACCTGGTTAAATACTGTCTTAAAGCTTCATACAAAATAGGCTTTTCCATAAGTGGCCTTTAAGAAAACATGGAAGAGAATTCATGTTTGAAATAATGCTGACAGGGTGAAGAAAGCCCATTGTAAAAATGAGTCGCGTTTTAAGTGATTCAGTTAAGGGTTTGTGCTCCCGTAGCAAACTATACTAGATAATAAGGAAATGGGGGTGAATTATTTTTTTAATTGTTAAATCATTTTGTGAATGTCCCCCCTCAGATGAAGCTGATGGGCTATTTGGCATAAAGGGCATTTGGTGGTTTTGTTTTTGTTGGGAGGGACTGTCTGAAAGCACCTGACTCTGTGTTATGTCTAACTAGGGAACAATTGTTGGTGTGCATGGCCACGGGGCACTCACTACCATGTTCTACAAAATACTTTATTAAGCAAGAATGACCAATATTCTAATAATTGGCACTGGTGACAAATTTCTTTTAAGATTTGGCAAAATAAAGTTTTATTTTTCCCATTAAGTATTTCTTTACTCTTTAGAGGCATTACACTAGTCTAAATATTGGTCAATTCCTGACATAACATCTGAGGGTCACAGTTGCGCTCTAGTATTCAAGATAGCTTCCTAATTTTTCATTTAGGAAAAGTAAAATCCAAAATGTTCGCGAAACAAAGTGCAATATTAAATGTTTGCTTTATAGATTATATTCTATGGCTGTTGTAATCTTTTATTTGGTGCTGAATATGTTCTTGTAGGCTCTGTTTTAAGAAAACCATGTGGGAAATGATTTAACTTTTCCTATTGCTCTTCCTTGTGGAAAATAAAAGTGTTTTTTTTTTCTTTTTTTTGTATAATTGTTTGACGGTTTATTTGAAGTTTGGTCACACGCACACCCCCTCTGATATACTCGGTCCTGACATTATAGGAAGACCTACTTTATAAGTTAGGTTGAAAACCATTGAGCTGTTTTTCCAAATTTCAAAAACAGCAGTAAATAAAAGTAGGTCTGACTATTAGAGTGATTAGCAATCTTCAAAATCCTTTTGGAATCAAATTTAATTTTTCTTGTTCATTGTTTACACATATAAACAATGTGCCTTAGAATGGGATTCCCATGTTACCAAGAGACATTTATACATTTTGAATGCAATTATAATGTGTTACATAAATGGCTGAACTGTAAATTTGTCACACAACCCAGTGGAAGACACAAGTCTTTCAGTAGTTAACAAATGAGAGGGGTCAGTGAAGAGGGAATAAACTCAGATCAGTGAGTGGACCAAGCCTGGAACAAAAGGCTCAAGTTGATTGCTCTTCTGGAAAGGTCACGTAAGATGCTCACTGTTGAAGGTGTGAATTTGGTCTTCTAAGGAAGTAAAAACACTATACTCTCTACCACCAATGACTCCCAGTTCTGGGCACTCCTGGGAAACTGGCATTGGAGTGCCTTGAGACTAAACTACCTATCTTACTTAGGTTAAATGCATTGTGAGTCCACTCAACTGTCAAGCTGTTCCATGAATTTACTGAATGGCTGATCTTGCTGTATTTGATTAGGACTTTTGATTCTACAGAAAAGAAACTCAGATGAGCTTCAGTGAAACAAAGTATTAACTAATAATTCCAGGAATGATCTATATTAAACACATCTGGATCTAGGAGTGCCCTGGGGACATTCTCTTCCCTTTAATTTCTTGAAATGAGTGTTTTTGTAACTCAAACTTTTCACATTTTTTTTCATCCTAGCTTCTAAGCTAAACAGACCAGAAAACTTTTATGTTCTCCAAAGACAAATAGAAGACTTGCTCAAACTGGCTTCAAACTCAGGATCTGCCTTCCTTATAAGTGCATGCCACCATGGCCAGTTAAGAGATTCTGATTAGCTGGTACTTGGAACTTATTTCTTATGACTTAGGTGGGTTTTCCAAAGAAAACCTTACAATTGAATATTGTCCTGCTCCATCAATAGGGCTTAAGCCAGCAACCACAGTATATGTCTTTGGAAGTTTTGAATTTTGAGTCAAAATCTACCTACTCAAAAATTCCCAGATGCAGTTTGAATGAGAATGACCTCATAGGCTCATGTATTTAAACATCTAGACTCTAGTTGCTTTAGGGAAGGATTAGGAGGTGTGTCCTTGGAGGAGGTGTGTCACTGGGATTGGGCTTTCAGGTTTCAAAAGCCAGAGCTAGGCCAAGACTTGTGTGCATCCCCCACCGTGTGTGTGTTTGTATGTGTGTGTGTGTGTGTGTGTGTGTGTGTGTGTGTGTGGTGTGCGCGCGTGCTCGCACACGCTGCTTCCAATCATGATGGTCAGTCACGGACTAACTGAAATTGTATAAGCAAACCCCAGTTCTTTTCTTTATCAGTTGCCTTGGTCATGGTGCCTTTTCACAGCAATGGAGCAATAACTAAGGTAATATTTTTGAGGTAGAATTATGTAATCTCTGAAATAATAGGCAGTAATATCTTTGGAGTTCAGTGTCGTCAACAGTATGCATTTCCAAAAGCACTTGACTGTGGTGAAATAGTTATCTTTTCATTCTTTGCTTTCTTTGAAAGAGGAGATATGTTCCAACTCATAAAACATTTTATTAGTAGCAAAAAATATTTGGATTGAGGAGATGGATCAGAGGGCAAAGTGTTTGCATGAAAGTGTAAGCATGAAGACTTGCTTTCAGCACCCCAAAATAAAAAAGTAAAAAAGAATCCAGGTGTGGTAGTAAGAGTCTTCTTTAATCCCAGTCCTCATCAAAAGCTGGAAAGTCTCTATCACATTCGGTATATCCCATGTAGAGCGGTCCAGGCCAGCCAACCCGGTCTCAACATAAGTAAAGATGGTGAGCACTGCTGCCCACCTACAATCCCATCGCTGAGAGGCAAAGTCACAAGGACCCCAGACCACTGCCAGTCAGCTAGTCTAGCCCAATCAGCAAGCTTCAGAGTCTATGAGAGAGACTGTGTGCAAAAATAAGGTGGAGAGTCTATCCCACCACCACATGTCCCTGGTGTGGCCTGCAACATGCCGGTACAAGCATGAACTCACATGTGCATACGCTACACACAGAGCTTTTTCTCTAATTATGAACACAGTGTTCATGGAGACCAAAAAAGTGCACCAGATCCCCAGAAGCTGTAGTTGTGAGCCCCAGTGTGGGTGCTGGAAACCAAACTCATCTGTAAGAGCAGCAAGTGCTCTTGACCAATGAGCCATCTCTCTGGCACTCCCACACGTACAGTTTTAAAAAGCAAGGCTATTTTGATTTTCAAAGAATGTTATATGCAATATTCTTTTCAAAAGAGAAGAGAAACAAGGATCTGCTGGGTATGAGTGAATACACAAAATGTGGTGTAGATCTGAGTGTCCTAGAGCTGCTGTGTGGGTGTGCTGGAGCAGCAGTGGGAGAAGTAGGACTTTAGGGAAGCAGGCTGACCAGCAGTGTGCTTGGGTATCTTGTCCGGGGCTCCTCCATGTGGTTTCCTTTCTGTGTGTCCTGTCCTCCATGAGAAGATGAAACTCTTCACCATGTCTTCAACCCTCTGAGATTGTGAACCAAAACCTTTTAGGTTGCTTACATAAGATATGTTGGTCACAGCATAATAAAGTAAGTAACCCCAATAGGTTCTAGTTTCGTGTGTCAAAAGTATGTGTGTGCATTGTTGTTGGTCTAATACAACTCTAAAAATAAAAATGTGGGGAACTGGGATGTAGCCCAGTGGTTAGGGTACTTGATAAGTACACATGAAGCCCTAAGTTTCCAAGCACCACATAGCAACAGATACAGTGGTACACACAATGGAACCTCAGGGCATGGAAATAGACCCAGCATAACCTTTTGAGAATTCAGTTCAACTCAGCATCACCCCCTTCTCTTCTTGGTAACATGATAGTGTGCAGTTACAGAAGAACGATCAGACTATAATGTGTATACTAAGTTATACCTCACAGAACAATCTCAGTCCTCAACTGAAATCAGAAGTTTACAGGAACACCAGCCTTCTTACACTGTCCTTGTACAGGTACTGTGGTAGAGTTCTTTGTAGCCTCACTTCCTGTTTTTGAGTGTCTTTTTAAAAAGGACGCTGGTGACCCTTGCAGCAGTACCCATTCATAGTGCTTACTCAGCTAAAACTCCTGATATATCATCCCTAATCTTTAAGGTCCGTATTGTTGTAAAATATATAAATATTTAAATACTGCAGCTTAAAGTTTGCACAAATTAATTTTACTCTAGGAAATAATTAGGTCAAGCTTCCATAGGGAGCTATCTTATTTCAACTAGTAGAATTTGGCCATGTCCTTTAAAGCTAGCCATAATCTTATCTAGTGATGGCAGTGTTTGAGGAAGTAGATGTTGCCAGTAATTAGTGAACTTCATCATAGTCTTCCTCTGTACGGTCACAAGGAACACAGAAGTGACTTCCTAGGTGCCATTCTTATCACTAAAAGTGAAAGTTTCCACAACTTTCAAATTTTCTTCCATCTAAATAGACCCTTTGGCAACAGGAATGACAGTAAGGAGAGACCCTTCTGCCACGTGCCACAAATGGGATTTGCAGCTACTTTGATCATTTATACATAACAAACCATGCTTAAGATAACAGAATATTGCCCTCACTTGGTCCTTTTGGCTTGGGCAGACACCTAGCTGGTCTGCTCCTGTGAAGACACCTTATCCTACATCCTAGAGGAGCCACTGCACTCAGAGCAGCGGGTAAGAACCCTCTACCACTACCCTATGCCCCAGAGCTATAGCTGGGAGCCAGGGGCACTCAGGACCCATCAGCCACCCAAACCCCACCCCTATGGAATACCACTCCCCTTCTGCCCCTTGCTTGGTCCTTTTTGCTGGGGCAGACACCTAGCTGGTCTGCTCCCATGGAGACACCATATCCTGAGACATCCTAGAGGGGCCACTGCACTCAGAGCAGCGGACACCTAGTTGGTCTGCACCTGTGAAGACACCATATCCTGAGCTATTCTAGAGGAGACACTACACTCAGAGCAGAGGAATTTCAGGATCCCAGAGGCAGCCTGAATCCCAGGAGTTCTTCCACCCAGGAGCTCAGGATCACAGAGACATCTGAACTCTGAGGAGTTCCCATACAAGCAAGATAACTGGAAAGACAGGCTCCAGTCAGAAATGGTGAGTGCAGGTAGCACTAAAGTTAACCAGATGTCGAAAAGCAAGCACAAGAACATAGGCAACAGAAACCAAAGTTATTTGGCATCATCAGAACCCATTTCTCCCACCATAACAAGCCCTGAACACCCCCATCACACCAGAAAAGCAGGATTCAGAATTAAAATCACTTCTCATGATGATGATAGAAGACTTTAAGAAGGACATAAATAAATCCCTTAAAGAAGTACAGGAGAACACAGGTAAACAGGTAGAAGCCCTAAAAGAGGAAACACACACACACAAAAAAAAATCCCTTAAAGAATTACAAGAAAACTCAAAAACAAACAAACAAACAAAAAACAGGTGAAGGAATTAAACAAATCCATCCAGGATCTAAAAATGGAACTGGAAACAATAAAGAAATCTCAATTAAGTTTTTTTTTTTTTGGTTTTTCGAGACAGGGTTTCTCTGTGTAGTCCTGGCTGTCCTGGAACTCATTCTGTAGACCAGGCTGTCCTCGAACTCAGAAATCCGCCTGCCTCTGCCTCCCAAGTGCTGGGATTAAAAGTGTGTGCCACCACTGCCCAAGAAATCTCAAAGGGAGACTACGCTGGAGATAGAAAACCTAAGAAAGAGATCAGGAGTCATAGACGCAAGCATCACCAACAGAATACAAGAGATAGAAGATACAAGATACAAAAGATAGAAGAGAGAATCTCATGTGCAGAAGATACCATAGAAAATATTGACACAAATATCAAAGAAAATACAAAGTGCAAAAAGCTCCTAACTCAAAACACCCAGGAAATCCAGGACACAATGAGAAGACCAAACCTAAGGATAATAGGAATAGATGAGAGTGAAGATTCCCAACTTAAAGGGCCAGTAAAAATCTTCAACAAAATTATAGAGGAAAATTTCCCTAACCTAAAGAAAGAGATGTCCATGAACATACTAGAAGCCTACAGAACTCCAAATAAACTAAACTAGATCAGAAAAGAAGTACCTTCTGTCACATAATAATCAAAACATCAAATGCACAAAACAAAGGAAAATACTAAAAGCAGTAAGGGATAAAGGTCAAGTAACATATAAAGGCAGACCTATAAGAATTACACCAGACTTCTCACCAGAGACTATAAAAGCCAGAAGATCCTGGACTGATATCATACAGACCCTAAGAGAACACAAATGCCAGCCCAGACTACCGTACCCAGCAAAACTCTCAATCACTATAGATGGAGAAACCAAGATATTCCGTGACAAAACAAATTTACACAATATCTTCCCACAAATCCAGCATTTCAAAGGATAATTGATGGAAAACTCCAACACAAGGAGGGAAACTACACCCTAGAAAAAGCAAGGAAGTAATCTTCCAACAACCCCAAAAGAAGATAGCAACAAAAACATAATTCTACCTCTACTAACAAAAATAACAGGAAGCCACAATCATTTTTCCTTAATATCTCTTAACATCAACGGACTCAATTCCCCAATAAAAAGACATAGACTATCAGACTGTATACACAAACAGGAACCATAATTTTGCTGCATACAGGAAACGCACCTCGGTGACAAAGGCAGACACTACCTCAGAGTAAAAGGATGGAAAACAATTTTCCAAGCAAATGGTTGCAAAAAACAAGCTGAAGTAGCCATTCTCACATCGAATAAAATCGCCTTTCAACCTAAAATGATCAATAAATGAATAAATAAATAAATAAATAAATAAATAAATAAATAAGGAAGGAAGGACACTTCATACTCATCAAAGGAAAAATCTGCCAAGCTGAACTCTCAATTATGAACATCTATGCTCCAAATGCAAGGGCACACAGATACATAAAGAAACTTTACTAAAGGTCAAAACACACATTGCACCTCACACAATAACAGTGGGGGATTTCAACACCCCACTCTCAGCAGTGGACAGATCATGGAAACAGAAACTAAACAGAGACACAGCGAAATTAACAGAAGTTATGAACCAAATGGATTTAACAGATATCTATAGAACATTTCAACCTAAAACAAAAGAATATTCAGCACCTCATGGTATCTTCTCCAAAATAGACCATATAATTGGTCACAAAACAGTCCTCAGCAGATACAAAAAGATTGAAAAAAATCCCTTCCATCCTATCAGATCACCACAGACTAAGACTGGTCTTTAATAATAACAAAACCAATGGAAAACCCACGTGCACATGGAGACTGAACAATGCTCTACTCAATGATGACTTGGTCAAGGAAGAAATAAAGAAAAAAATTAAATATTTTTTAGAATTTAATGAAAATGAGGACACATCATACCAAAACTTTTGGGACTCCATAAAAGGAGTGCTAAAAGGAAAACTCATAGCTCTAAGTGCCTACAAAAAGAAACTGGAGAGAGCATACACTAACAACTTGACAGCACATCTGAAAGCTCTAGAACAAAAAGAAGCAAATACACCCAAGAGGAGTACACATCAGGAAATAATCAAACTCAGGGCTGAAATCAACCAAGTAAAAACAGAAAGAACGATACGAAATACCAATGAAGCTAAGAGCTGGTTCTTTGAGAAAATCAACAAGATAGATAAACCCTTAGCCAAACTAACCAGAGGGCACAGAGACAGTATCCTAATTAATAAAATCAGAACTGAAAAGCAAGACATAACAACAGAAACTGAGAAAATTCAAAAAATCATCAGATCCTACTACAAAAGCCTATACTCAACAAAACTGGAAAATCTGGATGAAACGGACAATTTTCTAGACAGATACCAGGTACCAAAGTTAAGTCAGGAGCTAATAAGCCATTTAAACAGTCCCATAACCCCTAAAAAATTCGCAGCAGTCATTAAAAGTCTTCCCACCAAAAAGAGACCAGGACCAGATGGTTTTAGTGCAGAATTCTATCAGGCCTTCAAGGAAGACCTAATACCAATTCTTTTCAAATTATTCCACAAAATAGAAACAGAAAGAACATTACTCAATTCGTTCTATGAAGCCACAATCACGCTCATATCTAAACCTCACAAAGACCCAACAAAGAAAGAGAACTTCAGACCAATCTCTCTTATGAATATCAATGCAAAAATACTCAATAAAATTCTCACAAACTAATTCCAAAAACACATCAAAACAATCATCCATCATGATCAAGTAGGCTTTATCCCAGGAATGCAGGGATGGTTCAATATTTGGAAATCCATCAATGTAATCCACTATGTAAAGAAACTCAAAGAAGAAAAAAAACCACATCATCATCTCACTAGACTCTGAGAAAGAATTTGACATCTGGATTTTTTAGGTAATATATTCATGTTGTAATGCTAGAAGTATACTTGCCAATGTGTGGTGGTTGAATAGGAGTGGCCCCCGTGGGCTAATATATTGGAATGCTTGGGCATTAGAGAGTGGTGCTTTCTGACAGGATTACGAGATGTGGCCTTGTTGGAGTAGGTATGTCTCTAGTGGGTGAGCTTTGGGCTTTCAAATTCTCAAGTGAGGCTCAACCTCTCTCTCTCTCTCTCTCTCTCTCTCTCTCTCTCTCTCTCTCTCTCCCTCCCTCCCTCCCTCTCTCCCTCCCTCCCTCCTGCCTGCTAATCTGATATAGAACTCCCAGCTTCTTCAGCACCATGTCTCCCTGCACATCACCATGCTTCCAGTCACTCTGAAACTGACTGAAAGCCAGCCCCAGTTAAGTGTCTTCCTTTATAGGAGTTGCCATAGTCACGGTGTCTCCTCACAGCAATAAGACCCTAAGATCTGGGACAGGGCCAGACATGGGTTAACTATGTAGCTTCCAGAAGCAAATTGCCTAGGCTTGAGTCTCCACTTAGCCACTTGCAAACTATGAAACCTTGAAGAGGTTATTTTACCCTCCTGTGCCCAGTTATATATGACACATAGAAGTGCCATTACCATTATTATTACCTATGATTATCCAACTGTTATTATTACATAATAGTATGTAATCTGCTGTTACCATTGTTATTACTACTTTACATACATATGCCAATGTATTATTTCACACAATAAGTGCCATTATTATTACCTATGATTGTCTAATATTAATACCATATAATGGTATGTAATCTATTGCTACAATTGTTACTACTATTTTATGTACACATAGCAATGTGTTATTGCAGACAGCAAATGCCATTATCATTATTATTTTTACCAAGAACTTTATGACAGTAACACCAGCGTCTTTTCTAATTATCCCATCAGCTAGTATAGCAGGGAGATTAGGTGTCTCAGATCAGCCTTTCATTCACTTCTTTGCTAATAAAACTACATTTTATACAGGATATCTGTCTCTCTCAAGTGATGTAAGGGGTGATCCTCGCTAGCAAACTGCTCATATGAGTCTGGTTGTTTGTATGGCTGGCGTTTTGCTGGTGGCTGCGTATTAGTGCAAGACATTTGAGAGAGTTCCTCCAGCGAGTATGTGGTATCAGGAAAGGGTCTCCTTCTGTTCTGAGGAAAGATCATGCTGAGAAGCATGCTCTCAAACACAGGGACAGCTGTAATCTCTAGAGAAGATGGCTGGATGAGGCCTGCAGATGTGTGAGAAAAGCCCCAAAGTCACCCAGAGACTGTTACAGTCTTCATCCATTGTGCTACCATAGTCCCGTTTTCAAAGCACACATGATCATTTTTTTAAATACCTTCAAGATATGAAATGGTGTGGAAAGTACTCCAGATCCAGTTGTCCATCTGGAGACTTTCAGCATCAGTTCAAGTGGACACTTATTTGGGTTAGGTAGGGTGTGTGGCTGTGAGCACATACAATGTGTCTATACAGGCATGTACCTCATAACGCTTCTACCTCCCTCAGGCTATACGTACAAAGGTGGTCCCAAAGGCTTGAATGGAGCCTGGAGCATCCGTTTCACTTAGTGATGTCCCATGATGCTTCACTGACATGTCTTTGGTACTGCTCGTCTCAACAAATTTATTGCACTCTCAGACATATAAAAGTACAGAGCATGTTATTGTATACAATTCAGACGATAAGGTGGCGATAATAAATGACTGTTACTGGCTTATCTATTTTTATAAAGTATGTATAAAACATTAACTGAAAGACAGTGTGCCCTATTACACCCCATCAAGCATGTATATTTGAGCTTATTATGTCTCTTGATTGCATCATTTTCTCTTGTGCTTGATTTAATCTCTTGTTTTGTTCGCCATGGCCTCAAACATCTCCTGGCTAGACTTTGTACATATATTGTACAGTCTAGGCATGCAATAGGCTATACCACCTAGGTCTAAACAGGTCGTTCTACAATGCTCACACAACAAAATCACTTAATGACACACTTCTAAGAACATAGCTTTGTTGTTAAATAGTACATGACTCTATTTAATTGGTAGTATAGCCCATAAGTTAGATATGCCTGCTCCTCTATGGTTCTTATCATCTTGATTCACGTGGCTGAATTAGTTTCTTCCTAATGAGACTATCAATTCTGTGGTTATTATGATAAGTAACCTTAGCCATAGATAGTTTGGATGCATTCCTACTCCAGCATACATGATTAACATCTCTCTCTCTCTCTCTCTCTCTCTCTCTCTCTCTCTCTCTCTCTCTTAAAAGATTTTATTTATTTATTTTATGTATGAGTACACTGCAGCTGTCTTCAGACACACCAGAAGAGGGCATCAGTTCCCATTACAGATGGTTGTGAGCCACCGTGTGGTTGCTGGCAATTGAACTCAGGACCTCTGGAAGAACAGCTAGTGCTCTTAACCACTGAGCCATCTCTCCAGCCCCCAACATATCTCTTTCTTAAAACAATTTCAATGTTATTTCAGAGTTTTGTTAGAGACAGAAAGAATATTTGGAGGCACAGTAACCACAGTGACACTTCTAATGACAATACTTCTTAAGAAGATGCCTCAGATTTCCCAGGTTCTGAAGTCTCACATTCTAAATATAATATTTTATGTGGAAATATATACATAGAGAATGTGTATACATAAGACTGAGCAGGTTATATTTACAAATATGTATTTAATACTTATACATTTAGCATATAATAACAGCTAATGAAAAAAAGGATACGAATTTGAAAGAAAGCAAGGAGGGGAACATTGAAGGATTTAGAAAGAGAAAAGGGAAATAATGTAATTATAGTACAATCTCAAGAATAAAAGAAAAAAATTAAGAATTCATATAGAAACAAAACATCCTAGATAGCCAAAAACAACCCTTAACAATAACAACACTGGAACTATGATGGGCCTGATTTCTTTTTTTTTTTCTTTAATATATTTCTTCTTTTTATTTAATCCTTTAACTTTTTTCACTCCAGATTTTATTCCTCTCCTGGTTCACCCTCCCACTGTTCCGCATCCCATACCTCCTCCCTGCCTCTCTCCCCCACCCCCTGTCTCCATGAGGATGACTTCACCACTCCCCCTACGCCCCACCCCACCAGACCTCCCTGGGACCTCCAGTCTCTCGAGAGTTAGGTGCATTGTCTCTGACTGAACCCAGACCCAGCAGTCCCTTGCTGTATATGTGTTGGGGGGGCCTCTTATCAGCTGGTGTATGCTGCCTGGTTGGTGTTCCAGTGTCTGAGAGATCTTGGAGGTTCAGGTTAATTGGGACTGCTTGTCTTCCTACAGGGTCACCCTCCTCCTCAGTTTCGTCCAGCTTTTCCCTAATTCAACCACAGAGGTCAGCAGCTTCTGTCCATTTTGCAAATATCTGAATCTGACTCTTTCAGCTGCTTGTTGGGTCTTTCAGCAGTCCTTATGGGTCCCTTTTTATGAGTGAGCATTCCATAGCCTCAGTAATAGTGTTAGACCTTGGGGCCTCCCCTTTAGCTGAATCCTACTTTGGACCTGTTGCTGGACCTCCTTTTCCTGAGTCTCTTCTCCACTTTTGTCCCTGAAGTTCTTTCAGATAGGAACAACTCTGGGTTATTTTCTGGGATATTTTCCCAGCTACATTTGCAACAAAGCTCAGTGATTGGGCAGTATGAAAGGTAGGTGGAGTGAAGAGTTGGGAGGAGAGAAGGAGAGGAAAGGGAGGAGAGAGGAGAGAACCACGGATGGGTCAAAGGCTGTCCTGGGTAGCAACTAATCAAAGGTTAGGTATTGGGTAACAACTCTAATTGTGTGGGCATCTTGTTATTTGAGCATTTTTAACTATATAAATCTATTAGGTAATCTTTAAGCATTAAGAGTCTCATTTCTACCAAGTACCGCAGGCATAGAGGGAATGGTCTGGGCTCAGCTGATCATAGCTGGGGACAGCGTGGTGGATTGGCAGAGTCAGTTGCCACGTTTGCATCTCGTGGGTGCCAGGGCCAGTGTTTCTAGATAGTCCGAGCCACAGTCCAGAGCTGGAGCAGCGGGAAAAATGGCAGCTGTCTGGGAACAAGCCAGACCCAGTGCAGTATAATAAAAATCTCCCATTATACTGGGTCAGAGATTTGACTGTGGGATGGCAATCCCATCTCTCACTTGATGCCATCTTTCTGCTGGAGGTGGGTTCTACAAGTTCCCTCTCTCCGCTGTAGGACACTTCATCTAAGATACCTCCCTTTGAGTCCTGAGAGCGTCTCACCTCCCAGGTCTCTAGTACATTCTGGAGGGTCCCCCCAACCTCCTACCTCCCAAGGTTGCCTATTTCCATTCTTTCTGCTGGCCCCTAGGGCTTCAGTCCTTTTCCCCCACCCAATACCAAATCATGTTCCCCTCTCCCTACCCCTTTCCCTACCAGGTCCCTTCTTCCTCCCCTGTGATTGCTTTCTTTTCCCTCCCAAGTGGGACTGAGTCATCCTCATCTATAGGCCTGATTTCAAGTTGTATTACAAAACCATAGTAAAATAAAACAGCATGGCATGGGCACAGAAGCAAGCTGTGTAGATAGATGGACTATCTATCTACATCGACCCTTGCGAACATAAGGCCCACTCTACTCGGGGAATTCATGCCTAGTTCTCTACCTGATTGAAAGTCCATGGCTGGGTGAGGGGTCATGAGCCGTATCAGGGAACATATTAAATGGACATATTAATAAATAGACATATTGTCAAAAACCTTCTAAGCCTTTGTGTTTACACCCATATTGAATGGACTAGAGACACTTCTATTTATAGTGGGCAGAGGTCAACTGAGACACTTAACAATTCAAAGTGGTGAAAATATTGACTGTTGATAGATGTCCTAAGTAGGACATCTATCTATATCACACACAGACATGCACATGAACACACACACACACACACACACACACACACACCCTCCACAGCTTAGAAAACACCACAGAATGATGGAAAGAATAAAAAAGCGACCGAATGGAACAGAACACTGTGAAACTGTCTTCTGGACATGAGGTTGGTGCCTCATCCACAAACTCACAAAAGTGCTGGCTACCTGCACAAGACTTGCAAAAGAATGCAGTACTCAATAGTCCATCGTAGATGAGTGGAGGGGCTTACACGGTCCCACCCCTCCTCAGGAGCTATAGGCGAGCAATAGCTACATGAACCGGAGTCAGAGTACTCCCTGGTATAACCACTGCTATGATGTTCTGGCTCAAGTAAAATCAAGTAAATACAGAACTTGTAATCATTCAGACAACCATGCTTAGATAGAAAGGTCACCCTCCCCCATACACACACCAAAAAAGGCATGAAAGCAACAGGAGGATGTGTTGAGAAAAGAGTTTGTGAGAGCAGGAGGATCACAGGAGAGGATAATGGAAGGGAATACAATCAAAGTATATCATCTGGGTAAGCGTAGGAAAGAATAAATGAAATGTAAAACTCCATTGTAAAGCCTGATAACAAGCCCATTCTGTTGGAAAGCCTGTCTGAAACAAGACAAAACAAAAACTGATAAGAAATCCATTTGGCGTTATTTCCTGTTTTTAAGAAAAGATCTCATTGAGCCAAGGCAGACCTCAAACTTGCTTTGTAACTGATGATGGCCTTGAACTCCCAATCTTCCTGCCTCCACCTCCTATGAACTTCCAGTACAAGTATGCCTCAGTGAGTATGGTTCGATTTATTTTGTTGTAGTTGTTTAATACATATGTTGAGTTGAAAGAGTATAATCCCCCTCCTTCAGTCCCCGGACACACATTTAAGGATCTATAACATTAGGTAGTATATTGCAATCTTTTAGAAAATATCTATTTAATTTTCTGTGCATAGATGTTTTGCTAGCATTTGTTTCTGTGTGTCACATCCATGCAGTGGTAGGGGAGGTCAAGAAGGGAATGTTGGATGCCCTGGAACTAGAGATTCAGTTTTTTTGTGAGCTGCCATGTTAATATTCTGGAAATCAAACCTAGTTCCTTGGGAAAAGCAGATGATACTCTTACTTTGCAATCCTTCTCTTGTCCAGTATGTTGCAATCTTTCTTCCCT
This sequence comes from Grammomys surdaster, assembly GCF_004785775.1. Taxonomy (NCBI): domain Eukaryota; kingdom Metazoa; phylum Chordata; class Mammalia; order Rodentia; family Muridae; genus Grammomys; species Grammomys surdaster. The sequence continues at coordinate 4,637,036 of NW_021621185.1, forward strand.
GGGTAGATGTTATAATGCAATGGCCATTGACTTGGATATACACAAATTTTTAGTTATTTCTGATGACAAGATCAGAATATTGTACCTCCCTGCTAGTTTAGGAACAAAATAGTTGTTATTATTGTCCAAAACCATTTGTTGATTCCTTTTGATTACATAAAAAGAGTTGGGTATGGTGGCACACACCTGTAATGCACACCTGTAATGAGCATCTGTAATGCACACCTGTAATGCACACCTGCAATGCACACCTGCAATGCACACCTGCAATGCACACCTGTAATGCACACCTGCAATGCACACCTGCAATGCACACCTGTAATGCACACCTGCAATGCACACCTGCAATGCACACCTGTAATGCACACTTGTAATGCACACCTACAATGCACACCTGTAATGCACACCTGCAATGCACATCTGCAATGCACACCTGTAATGCACATTTGTAATGCACACCTGTAATGCACACCTGTAACCTCAGTGCTCTAGAGGCCAAGGCTTGAGGGCGCACACTTATGATGCATGTCGATAATCTCAATGCTTTGAAGGTTAAGACTCAGTTCAAGGCCAGGATAGTGAGTTTAGGAGTTGTTTGGGCTATTGTAAGGCCATATTTCAAGAACAAACAAACAAAGCAAAGACATGAATAATTTTTTAAAAAAGATAACCCCACAGCATCAGTACTTGTACACTCATTTCAGGAATACTCTGCCCCACCCTTCAATATACAAAAATGTAATGTGAGAAAGTAACTACAAGGGAGCTTCAATGAGTGTAAGGACAAAGGGAAAGAAGGAAGGAAGGGAAGGAGAGAGACAGGAAGAGGAGGCAAGAAAAAGCGGGTCTTTAATGATGGAGCATCCTGCCACAGGCTGCATGCCACCACTTTTTTTCTTAGTATTTAGAGTAATTTTATGTTTCAGTCATGGCATCTTGAAGTCTGTGGATAAGGTCTTTAGGTATGAGTCCAGAAAGACTAAACATCTTAGACATGCACCCACACCACTAACCCCACTTTCCCTGGGAGTGGAACATTAATTTCCTCAGCTTTTTGAAGAGTGTCTGTATACGAAACAACTTGCTGGGGGCCTTCTAATCGAGCGACTCCAGTTTGGAAATAGTACTTGTTACTTATATAGTTGTGGGGGTTTGTTTTCCTAAAAAGCATGGCATATATGACATGTAAATGATACAGAAGGACCAGGTTTCTCTTAACATAAGTCACTGTAAAGGAGAAGGGGGTAGAGATTCTAGGCAGAGAGTACAGTGGTATAGCTAAGGCTGGATCTGTTGGAGAGGACACACTGTGCACGGATATTCTGACTGCATGGGCCAAGTGTGCTTTTGCAGACTTGCCAGTTCCTGGGGAAAGTGGCGTGATTGTGCTGGGCTCAAGTGCAAAGCACACAGTACACTCTGTCCTGAGGTTGAGATTCTATCGCAGTGTTTGACTCCACTGGTCAGTTACATGGACCAGTGATGGAAATCCTCGAGAAGGTACTGACAGGGAGTCCCAGCTTGACACCACCACAGTGATGCAAGCTCATATTTGTACAATCCCCCACTAAGGCAGCTAAATCCTAGTTTTATAACAACTACTCTTCAGTCAGGTAACAAAGCAATGTTTCACTGAGACTTGCATACATGTCTGTCTCCTGTTTGTTCATATTCGACCTTCATACCTCCTATCCTTCCTTCTCCCATTGTCTCTCTCCAAGGTACTTCTTATGCCTTCATGTCAGATGTATGTATGTATGTATGTATGTATGTATGTATGTATGACATATGTGTGTGAGGGTGTATAAATTCATACATAAATCTAGGTTCTGCAGATAAGTGGAAGAATTCGGAAAAAGAAGGAGACCCTGCCCCTTCCTTGATCGTGCCAAAGTCTTAAGAAAGACTACTGGTGTGGTGGCACGTGACTGAGATCCAAACACCCTGGAGAATTAAACAGGAAGAAGAGTTACAACTTGAAGTCTAGCCTGGACTATAAGACACTGTTTGAAAAATAAAAATAAAATAAAATAAAATAAATAGAAACAGGAGTATTACAAATCATATTCTGGAGCCCATTTAGAATGTAATGTGTTAAATTAAAAACATTGGATTTATTAAACTTTTTGTCTGCCAATAATTCTTTGGAAACAGTACCACAGATGATTTCAGCCACCAGCTCTGTTAAAGGAGAGCATGAAATCCATAGGAAAGCCCCACACCAGGTCTTCTTGTTTTGTTGTTGCTGTTTTGCTTTGTTTGGTTTTGCTTTTGAGAAGGGGTTTCTCTGTATAACAGTCCTGGCTGCCCTGGAAGTCACTTCTTAGCCGAGGAGGTTGGCCTCACAGAGATCTGCCTATCTTTGCCTCCCACATGCTGGGATTGAAGCTTCTGCTGCCATGCCTGGCTTTGCCACAAGATCTTTGACAGAATTCTTTCTTCTTCTTTAAAGCAAGCTACAGCTATTTTAAAAACTGACATGGGCCAGGTTTTTTTCCAGTATAATCTCAACTCTAGTAAAATTCAGAGATTCTTGGTCATCCGTGCAGCACAGTTTTTAGGAATCATGAAAAATAAAACTTCATAGGGAGGCTTGAGCCCTCTTAACTGGGGGCTAGGCTTCACCGAAGTCTAAAGAGGAAAATCTAAGCTCACCTAATGGTTACATTACTGTCTCCATGTATCTACAATGTGCTTTTTTCCTGCTGAGAAAAATGTGTACACAAGTAGGGTCTCATTCTAGTCATTCTGGAAGGTTTTGTCAGAGCAAAGAGAGCCTTGAGCAGTATCTTCTTAAAACAGTTTCAGCCACAGTGCTGTTCTCAGACCTCAGCAGAAACTAATCAAAGTTTGAGAGAGTAAATGGGGTAGGACACCCACCCACCCACCACCACCACCACCACCATCACCACCACCACCACCACCACCATCACCATCACCATCACCACCACCACCACCACCACCACCACCACCAGCACCACCACCACCACCACCACCACCACCACCAGCAGCACCACCACCACCACCACCACCACCACCAGCACCACCACCACCACCACCACCACCACCAGCACCATCACCACCACCACCTCCACCACCACCACCACCACCATCACTACTACTACCACCACCACCACCACCACCACCACCACCACCAGCACCACCACCAC
>NW_021621185.1:4640605-4655414 GCF_004785775.1 Grammomys surdaster
CCACCACCACCACCACCACCACCACCAGCACCATCACCACCACCACCACCAGCATCACCACCACCATCAGCAGCACCACTACCACCACCACTAACCATAACAACAACAACAACAACAACGCTCAGGGGCCATTGTAGAAGAGGGCCAGGGTAAAGCAGTGTCTTCCGTACATGACTAGACCACTGTAGTTGTGAACTCACAAAAGCTGTTATGGGACCAGGCATGTATTACATTTAATCTTAGCATGCAGGAGGCAGAAACAGGTGACTCTCTGTAAGCTTGAGGCCAGAGTTGTCTACATAACAAGTTCCAGGCCACCCAGAAGTATACAGTGAGATTCTGTGTTTAAAAAAAAAATCAAATCCAACTCAAACCAAAATATCAAAAAGGAACTTCAGCAAGCAAGCCAGTCAAAATTTCAACTTGAGGGGAGGAGGGAGGAGCTATTGAAATAACTTCTTGGTGAGGGCAAGGCAGTTTTCTTATAGGCCTACCAAGCTCCAGTAGTTATAGGTCTTCCCACCTATGAGTATAGACAGTATAAACTGGTCTTGGTGTTCTGTTTTATTTCTTAATTTTTATTTTTGTTGTTATTGTTTTGGTTTTGTTTGTTGTTTGTTTGTTTGTTTGTTTTGAGACAGAGTTTTTCTAGGTAACAGCCCCCACTGTCTTAGAACTTGATTTGTAGACCAAGCTGGCCTTGAACTCACAGGGACCTACTTGCCTTTTAAGTACTGGAACTAAAGGCATGTACCATGACCTCCTGGCTCTTTCCCCATGCTGTGCTGATCCGTTAACCTTAAGCTGAGGTCATGAGATGGATGCCCCATTTGTGGCTTAGCCACAGTCATTTCTTCTCGGGACTTGGACCCACTGTGAGTTTCTATGTTAATCACATTTACTGGGAAGAAACTTCTCTGATGATATCTAAGAGCTGCTTAATCTACAGAGATACTAATTTAGAGGTAAGTTTGTCGTTACATCCATTTGTAAAAATAATAGGGGTTTAATCCTGGGGCCTCTAAGATCCCCAACCATGGTTACATGGCCAGATTTATAGACCCATTCTTCTATGGAGCAGGCCTCAAATCCATAAAGAAAGGAGTTAGTTACCAACACATCACTCATACCATTACTGTAGCACAGGCATAGCTTGACAGTCAAGTAGATACTGTAGGTCATAGGGTTCATAATTCAGTAAAGGTGTTTATAGCTTTTCTTTCCCAACAGCCAGCATAGGACCTTTCAGTAGTATGAGAGGTAGCTGTCTGAAGGAAGCTTCCTGGTCAGTGCCAACTTGATATCTCTATGTCCTGTAACCAATGTGTATAGCGTCTTCGGCAACAAGTCCACGGAATGTTCTCTGCTTGAGCTTTTCCAACACCATCTCCATTGGTCTCTGTGTTTCTGTCTCTGCCTCCTTTGTGTCTCTCCCTACAGAAGCAGACAGCTATGACTTCCTTCAGTTCTAGGCAATGCTAATGGTACACTCTTGGTTCATCTGCTGCTACTATAACAAATCAACTTAGAGTCATTTATTGAATTCATTCACAGTTCTGAGCCTGAGAAGTTGGTGCTGAACATCTTTGAGCTTCCCCACTGTGTCATAACTCCTGTGGTGGCAGAAGCATTCGGATAGGAGATCTATGTCTGCTACCAGGACACAGAAACAGGCGGCTACAAAACAGGACACATCTCAAAACAAAACAAATCATTAATGCTCTCAGGAGGCCTGACCCTCATGACCTCACCCAAACCTAATCTGCCTTCAGGAATCTCACCTCCAAACAACCCAAACATAAAAATGTGTTTGGAACACATGCACTTTATGTGTGTCCATTCCAACCTTGGCAGGTCCCCTCCTGTAAGAGCCTCCTTTGACATTCTGGCGCCAAGCAGCCTTTGTTCCCACCCCTCAAGCTGTACTGTGTTGGCTGAATCCTTCACCTAAAGCATTCCAGTTCTGCCTAGGCTGTCTTTATCTCTTCTTAACTTTCATATCTAATCTCAGGTTTAGGAAATCTTCCTTAATCTGTTTTCACTAAAGGACAGCAAGTCTCCACAGTGTGTTTCCCGTACTGTTTTCTTCAGAGTTGGCACAACAAGTCTGTTGCTTTTTACCTTCCCTTTCCTCTGTTTTGTTTCATTTTTGCATATCTGTAGCTTGTGGTCCAGCCTGGCCTATCTGGCTGCAGATGATTTTATCTTCCTGCTTTTCCTTTCACAAGCTAGGATTTCCCTCTGCTTGGGTAGGTATGCCTCATCCTGCTTGGCTAGGGTTTCCCTCTCCTATTCTTTCTTTTAAATATTATCTCTCTCTTCCAGTTCATCGAAAGTTTTGTCAGGACATGGTCACCACCTGTTTCCATGGCTGTTTCTCAGAGACCCAGGCATTAGCTAGTTTTGAAGCTCAGTTGATATTGTCCAGTGGGTGGGAGGGCAGGGAGACAGCTCCTCAAACGGAAGCACTTGCCACACAAGGCTGACAGTCTGAATTCAGTCCCCAGAACCAAGCATCTGTAATCCCATTAATATGACAAAATGGCAGGGAGAGAGGCAATGACAGGGCAATCAGCAGTAGCTTGAGGGCAGCTAACTTGGGCGTGAACAAGGGAGACGGATTCTCAACAGAACATGGGAGACCCTGCTTCAAGAACATGGGAGACCCTGCCCTTGAAATTCAGACTGGGGCTGAGGTGCATATTTGTCATAGGAAAAGGATCTGGCCTCCAAGTTCTCCCAGCACACCTCTGACCCTACCTGTCACAGGGTAAGGCTGGCACACCCTGCTCTCTGCCCTAAGCTGTCCAGCAGAGGAGTTGGGATTTCCCTCCCCCAGCTCTTCCCCATATAGTCCTGATATTTTGGGCCCCTCCTCTTTCTGTATTTTCTTTCACCCTGCATGCCCAAGATCTTTCTGTCTTCTCTCTTTCCCATTCCTTTCCCCTCTTTTTCCCTCCCCATGACAAATTCCCTGCTCTAATTCCTGGGGAACAGTGAACCTTCCCTAGACCTGCTTCCCAATAAACCTCCCTCAATATACTTTAATTTGGCTTGAATTGACTCATTTTGTTGAGGCAGGATAATTTCCTCAACTGAGCAAGAGAGATCCTGCCTCAGCAAGGAGGAAGGTCAGAATGAGCTTTTAAAAGATGACCTCTGACCTCCACAGGCACTCACACACATACATGCACACACAAATTTATAAATTTGTAGATTAAGTAATTTAAAAGAAATGAGTCTGTGTGTTGCATTCTAAGACATTTAACATAACAAATGGAGGTTAAGAGAAATGCCTCTTACATTTATCAATATACCTCAGGATAGACAAGGAAGTACTAAATACAAAAAACAAAGACAAAAACAAAAAACAAAACAAAGCAAAAATCCTCAGTTTGGATTTGAAGAGTTAAACTGATTTCCATAATAAAGTAAGAACTTAAATAACTAAAGAGTAAGGGGTATCTGGGAGAAGAAAGAACTTAGGCTTCAAAATCAAAACTTAGACTTATAGACTAAGGATATATAGAAAGTCTTGCGAGTTTTCAGGGAGCCAGGGAAGGAAGAGTACAAATTTAAGACCACTGGAGTACATAGCAAGGCTATTCCAAAAAGGAAAATGACAAAACCAGAAAACCTCTACCTAATGGAATGACAGACACCTCTAGATATTAATAGAGTCACAGCACTTTGAACACAACTTTGAAGCTGTTCTCAGCTCTGGACAGAGAGGTTTGGTTTAGTTCAATTTGATTGGAGATTGTTCTGTTTGTTTGAGATTGGATTTCATGTAGCTCAGGTTGGCCTGTAACTTGCCATGCATCCCAGGATAAGTTTGAACTCTTAATCTTCCTGCCTCAGTTCTTTAGGTCCCAAATGCTGGTATGTTCCACTAGGCTGGATACTCTTGTGGTTAATCAGAACTTTTGTTCATTTAGTCAGTGTGATCTTTAATAAAATGAGTGTCAGTCCTAGTCAAGTTAAATGCTGAGAAATAGGATTTAAAGAAGACAGGGACTGAAAATGGAAGAGCCTCCAAGGTCTTAGTCAGGGTTTTTCTGCTGTGAACAGACACCGTGATCAAGGCATCTCTTCTAAGGGCAACATTTAATTGGGGCTGGCTTACAGGTTCAGAGGTTCAGTCTATTATCATCAAGGTGGGAGCACGGCAGCATCCAGGCAGGCATGGTGCAGGAGGAGCTGAGAGTTCATCTGAAGACTGCTAGGAGAAGACTAGCTTCTAGGCAGCTAGGATGAGGGTTTGAAAGCCCACAACCACAGTGACACACCTACGCCAAAAAGGTCACACCTACTCCAACAAGGCCACACCTTCAAATAGTGCCACTCCCTGGGCCAAGCATATTCAAACCACCACACAGAGTGTCAGCTCCTTAAAGCCGTCAGGTCCAGGCAAGAGAGGAGAAAGGTCCCAGTCCCAGGTTCAGGCAAGAGGGGAGAAAGGTCCCAGTCTGCTGAGTCTCTCTGGAGCTGAGCAGGATGATGAGTGTCAGTCACCCAAAGAAACACACCCGGCTGGGAGTCTTGTCGAAGCAGGAACTCAACTTTAATGTGACAACCTCTTGTTTATATAAACTTGGAGCATAGAGAGGAGGAATTTTGGTGGGATGAGATGACATAGGAGGCATGGAAGGGTGACGGAGGGTATGCAGTGACTGACAGGGCCAATTGCAAAGCTCTACATCAGCAACAGCTGAGCAGAGGCAGGTCCTGTTGAGTCACCCCAGTAAGGAAGTGACTAAGACAGGTCTCAAAATTGAGCCAGGCTCAGGTTTGTCCTCAAGGCTCAAACCAGGTCTAAAATGGGGCCCAACAGCGTGGACACTTCAGACGGGAAGGGCGTGCCCCGGACCAGCCACCCTCTCCAACTCAGGGAAGAGGGTTGAATGGAACTCGTGAACAGAGTGAGCCACGTGGGGGCTGCAAAGCACCTGACGCATTAGCTAGGACCCCATGGCCGCAGTGGGAGGTCGCCGTTCCATTGGGCAGCCTCCCCTGCCTTCCACACACCACCTGCGTAGATGGGGAGGAGAGACGAGGGGCCCAACAATAGAGGTAGATGATGAGTCTCCAGCTTTGAATGAACCTCAGAGGTATTCATGCTCTGGGGAAGGGAACAGTTCTGGGACTGGGCTGGATGGCAAACCAGAATGAATGAACAAGGGCAGGGCTAAGTACTGCAGTATTCTGTCTGTTTGTCAGAATTCCCCCTTTCTTTTTATTTATTTATTTATTTATTTTTTTGGTTTTTCGAGACAGGGTTTCTCTGTGAAGTCCTGGCTGTCCTGGAGCTCACTCTGTAGACCAGGCTGGCCTCGAACTCAGAAATCCGCCTGCCTCTGCCTCCCAAGTGCTGGGATTAAAGGCGTGCGCCACCACTGCCCGGCGAATTCCCCCTTTCTATCTATTCAGTCTGGCGGAATCAGCTGCTAATGAGTGGATCTAGCACAGGTGCCGAGAATGTCTGGCTATTTGCTTGTGTATACATGTTCCCTGTGCTGTGGCCATGTGCTTCTTGCTCTTCATTGAACATCATCTGACAGGCTAAAGGAAATCATGCCTACTCTATTTTAGTCCCCAGAAAAATTTGTAGCTTCCCAGCTGATAGTCAGGCAGTGACTCATGGAAGAAAAGGTGGACACTCTTATGCAATAGAGGAAAAGAGCTACCATCTCTTACATGAACTGTTACAATTGCAGATCCCCTAGCTTCTGGGGCAGTTGTTGTTGTTGTTGTTGTTGGTGGTGGTGGTGGTGGTGGTAGCGGATTTATTTTTCGCTGTGTAACAGGTTCACGCCTTGGTTGACCTGGTACTTGCTATGAAACCCAGGCTGGCCTTGAACTTGCCAGGTTTGTCTGCCTCAGCCTCCTGAGTGCTGGGCTTATACCTGGCCTAGCTTCTGTTTTTAAGTGTTTTTGTTTATGAAACCCATAAATATTTCTAGCATCATGAGGCAGGAATTACCCTTACCCTCATATTTCTGAGAAGGAACTGGAGACACAGAGGTGCTCATCGTCGTTGTCAAGGAGACACAGCTCGCATGCAATGAGGCAGGGTTCTAATGATTGTGTCTGCTCTCAGAGCTCCAGAACTGTCTGATGTGCATTCATACCTAATGTTTATTATGTTCATCAGGATGGTTGGCTTTTGACTACACTACAAAGTTAGGCAAAACACATGAGTACATCCTGTTCATGCTTTCTTCTGCCCTACATCTGCTTAGTCCAAAGGAACATTCTTCAATTCTATCTTTATTGTATAACCCTGTCCCACTGTCGGGAGACTTGGTCAATATGCCTTCAAAACATGTCACATATTATCGACATTACTTGACACCATGACAAAAAACCTGGGGGACAAGTTGAGTAAGGGAAGACTAGGGGGCCTCACAGTTCTAGTGTTCTCAGACCCTTGTGGTGGGCGAAGCATGGCAGCTAAAGCGTGTTGGTCCACATGATTTGGTTATACCACTGCTCTGTACATGATGCTGACCAGCGGGGAACGCTGCACTGGTCAGCCACAGTCTGAGCACCTCATAGTCTGGAGCCTCATTTTATGCATTTCTTAGTGTAAGTGTACAGTGTCTGTGTCACAGGAGGTTCTCATTAGAAGTTGAATTAGCCAGGCAAGGTGATGCACACCTATAATTCAGCACTTGAGGCAGAGACAGGTGAATCTCTGAGTCTGAGGACAGCCAGCTATATAGTAAAACCTTACCTTTAAAAAGAGGGGGAAAAAGGTGAAACTCTTTTTGACTAAATAGATGGGTTGATTAATGAATGTCTAACAGTGACCCAGAACCATATTCCTGTTATGAGTCATCAAAAGTGAGATTCCAAATTTTGACCTTTTTTCATGTAATTTATACACATTTCTGCAGCACTATGGCTATGACACCACACCAGGTGTAGTAAATAAAGCATAACAAAGAATAAAAAATCTTTGTCTTTAGTGGTATGAACGGGGCAAGGAATTATCAGAAATGACTTCAATAACAAAAACAAGTCCATGAAAAGGGGAAAAGCCAGAATCAAGCAGTTACCAAGCTGGAGGAGGAGGCTGCTGAGTGGATGGCATTTGAACAGGGACTTGAATGATACCGATGGCTATGTCATGAGCATGTTAGAGGGGCCGTTATGCTTACATTTCATTGGCTGGCACTGGTCACATGCCCTTGACATTGCCTGACCACATATAATTTGCCTCCAAAGAGAAGAATACAGATCATGATAAGCCAGCAAGGTCTTGCCAGAGTGTCAGAAAAGAGTGATAAAGGTAACAGCACCACTGCTGACCGTCTGTATCAAAAGCTCAGGATATTTAGGGAAGACTGCAAAATAGAGAATGGCAAGCATTTGGCACATTGAAGAAATTGAGAAAAAAACAATATAGGCCTGGGATGAGTGAAAATTAACCTGCCAGGTCAGGCCTGGAGAAGCCAGAGGCTGAAGCACTGGGGGTGGGCAAGGAAGTCTCCATTTGACTCTGAATACAATGCAATGTGTCTTCTGAGAGATCCTCAGAAGGTGAGCTAAACAATTTGGTTTAGATTATTAAAATGCCTCATGATGGTACCATTACTAATATTCATTGTCAATTTGACTAGATTTGAAATTACTTGGAAGATATTCCTCTAGGCTGTTGCATAAGGGTGTTTCAAGAGACATATAACTTAGTCCATGGCCTTTAATCCTGACACTCTAAAGCAGAAGCAGGCAAATCTCCATGAGTTCCAGAGCAACCTGGTCTCCATAGCAACTTGTCCCAACAAGACCAAAGCTTCCCAACATCGGTAGGAACTAGTCATAGCTGAGAAGGAAGTAGTCATAGCCAAGCACACTGTCCTTTATTCATTTATTATCTACAAAAGGCTGGGGTGTTTGGTTTCAGACCCCAGGACAACGAGTTGCATATTTTACATATCAAAGCAGACTTACCCTCCTGCATCCCTCAGTCCCTTCCAGGCAGACCCTGCCTTCAACCCTGAACAGTCCAGCCCAGGAGCGAGGCTGCCCTTCCCCACATATGGTGGCCCTTCTCTATATAATCCAGACATTTTGTGGCACCTCTCTCTTTCTCTTCCTCCCTCCCTCCCCCTTCCCTTTCTTCTTCCCTCCCTCCCTCCCTCCACCCCCTCTTCCTCTTCCTCTCCCCTTCCCCTTTCCTCTTACTCTCTTCTCTCTGCCAAGCTTCCCCTTTCTCTCTTAATAAACTGGATTAATAATTCAGTGAGACACAGTAAAGGCACCTCTAACTGAAGTGGAAACGTAAAGGTTCTCTGGAAAGTCTCTGGATGGTGTTTTGTTGGCGCAAACGTGAAGAAACGTTTAGCTGAAGAGGACATAGGTGAAAGACTAAGGCAAACTCATGAAGGAATGTTTCACTGAAGCAGAGACAGGACAGGTTGTTCTGCTGAAGCAAGCATGTGAAAGGACACGGGTTTCTTTGCTAACAACATACAAGTATTGGTCCACCTTACATTGTGTAGTTGAGATGCATTCATTGGGACTCCACAGAGAGAAACAAACCAAAACACTTCTGGTGGTGTGCTGCAGTTTCTTATCACTTCCTGGAACTCAGGATGATTGACAGAGTGATGTCAGCTGAGACAGATGAATGTGCTGAGGCAAGACATGTGCAGGACTGTGATGTTCGGACAGTATAAATGGAACTCCACGGAGTGATGGAGACAGAGATGGCTTGCTGGTACAGCTAGCTGTGCAATGCTTATGGGTCTCTTGTCTTCGATGATTTTCACTTCCTGAGAGACACAGGCCTCTGTGGATGTCATCATTCCATGGGTTAAGGTTCTAGACTGAATAAAAAGAGCAAAGAGAGCTCAAGTATTGCTGGCTCCCTGCTTCCTGACTGTGGATGCAGCATGGCCATCGGCGTCACCTTCCGTCCTTGAGTACTTACACACAAGTTATAACCTGAAATCATCTCTTCCCCCGTATGCTGTTTTTGTCAAGGTATTTTACTATGGCAACAGGAAAAGTGATGAATATTGAGTCCTCCGGTTCCAGCTCTTACTGGGGATTAAAATCAGAGGTTGCTGCATGCTAAGCAAGAACTCTACCACTGAGCCACACCTCTGATTCTACTTATGTCTGTTTTCCCGAAGTATGCTATGCACAACTTTATCAGTAGGAGAAAGTAGACAGGCAGAGCCAGTCCCAGACTGATACATAGAAGTGGTAATGTCTGCTGATGCTTGCCCATGGGTGCCAGGCTGCTCCTTAGAATGAATGAGAAGTCTTCTGTAGAGGACAAACTGCTCTCGTGGCAGTCAACTTCAGACTGGCTCCATTAAAACATAGCCTCAGGGACAGGATCTTTCTTTATATTATCATGTATATAAATTACAATTCATTATTTAATATATTATATATAATATATATAATATAATTATGTATATATAATATTATAAAACTTGAAATAGAGGAGCATCTGGAATAGCAACACTGAAGGAAAAGGGGAAACTCAGGAAAGAGGTCATTCCACGTATAATGATTTTGTTTCTTTTAGCATTTGGAGAAATGATTTTGTAACTTTCTGTGTGTGTGTGTGTGTGTGTGTGTGTGTGTGTTGAGGTGAGATTTCATTTTTCCTTTTTAGAGACGGGGTGTGTCTTCCTCCGAGTTACTGTGATTGCGTGTCTCTTTCTCGTCTTTTCTAAGAGTTACTACTAAATACACTGCTGCTGCTCTCTTCTTTTGCACCAAGTGAATGTTTAAATGTTTTAAATAAACATGTCTCTGCTGACTGCGAACAAGATTCACTGCAGCCAGGAGTCGCTCGGTGGAACTGCTGAGGAGATCTGGTTATTATCCCTGTGGTTTATGCTTGTGGTAGAAACTGCACTAATATTTACATAAAGGGCGTGGTTTGGGGCAACAGCAAAGCCTGACTGAAATGGGAATTTGTAGCCAATGCCCACTAATGAAAACAGCTACAGTTCAGGTGTCCTTTCCAAAAGCATAATCAGGCCCTCCACAGCACATGTCATTTCTACATTCCCGCTCTTCAGCTACAAAATATCTTACCATTCGTTTCCTATGTTAAGATGATTACTTTGCAAAAAATAACTTAGTAAGGTAATTCAATGTTTATGAATATTTCTTTAAATATATATTACATATTTAATATTTCTGGTTTAGGTTTTACTAGTTAAAACAAATTCAGCCAGGCCTGGTGGAACACTTACAACCTTACCACTAAGAAGATAGACACAGGATGTCTTCAGGGCCAGCCTTAACTACATAGCAAGTCAGAGACAACTTCAGCCACAGGAGAGTTTTGTCTCTAAAAATAAAACAAAGCAAACAACAAAAACCCAGACAATCAAACAAACAAAATTCCCAATTTTCATGATGATTACAAGGGGAAAAAAGCCCTCCATATTATCTTCCTGGTCTGAACAATCTGCAGCTGCAGCGTTCTCGACATGTGGGTAAGCTGTACCAGATGGAGAGACTCAGGCACCGCTGTGCTGTGGTCCCTGCTAGTGTCCTTACCTCAGTGACAAGGAAAGTCTGACAGGAGCTTGTTTCTAGTTTGTGGTCTCTGCACTCAAACATTTTTTTTTTTAAACTTACCCAGGAAGCAGAACATTCTAGAACTCAGGCTGTTCATTGTTGCATGATGAAATATAGATATTATTTATTTTAATTCAGAAATTCTGATTTAGTGCAAAAAGACTTATCTGCCTATATCTAGATACAGATCTCTGGATAGCTATACAAATGTTTATGTACCCATTTTACTTGTTTTCCCAGAATACTCAATGCTGGTGATGTAAATCACCTCCCAGTCCTAATATTTATAAATAAAACACGTCTGCTTCCTGGTTTCCAACAGAGGCCATTTCCATCTCTTCCTGTTAGTATTTGGTACTTGTTCACACACTTTTCTACCTAGCAGATAAGATGAAATTGCTGAAGTTTGAAAACAAATTAGAGAGGAAAAAAAAACTTAAGAAAGTAAATTCAACCTACTTGTTTGGTATTTTCTTTCTAAGAGTTGGGAAAATTCCATTATTTGATTTTAGCCCTGAAGACTTCAAGAGATGAGTCTAGCATTGCAGATTTTTGCTAGATTTGGATATGGCTTGAGAACTATTCTGAGTTGAGAACCGGGTTTAATACATACTTGCTGCTACAAGAGGGAAGGCAGCATTAATGCAGCCCACCTGCAAGGCAGCTGTGTGCAGGTCCCGACACCTTTGACTGAACTCTGGCTACATACAAGGCACTCATTTAAGCTCATCATATGTCTTAATATTTTTGATCTTTAAGACAACAGTAAGAAGCACATATTATATCATGTATTAACTCATTAATTTATACAGGATGCCAATGACATTCTAATGTCCTGGAGATGGTTCATGAACAAAAAGTCCTTGTTTGGCTAGTCCACAATTCTCATCAAGGGTGCACGCCTTCCTGTCTGTGTTTAAATCTCTGCTCTAGTATTCCCTCACTCAATGACCTTGAGAAGATTACATAATCTCTGTATTCCAGCTTGCTTATCTGTGAAGCACAAATGGTAACAGTTCCTACCATAGAAAGTTGATATGAAATGATAAGATGATCTTAATAAGTTAACGTTTATAAGACAGAACAGTTCCTGGCAGACTGTAAGGATGATTCGGGAATGTGTAGATTATTGTGTTCATTCTCAACACAGTGAGCACATAAACACTTTCCCGTGTGTTAGGCACAGAGGATCATACAGCATGTGCACACACACACACACACACACACACACACACAGAGAGAGAGAGAGAGAGAGAGAGAGAGAGAGAGAGAGAGAGAGAGAGAGAGACTTGTTGTTGTGAGGTGTGATATAAAGGTAGATAAATAAGGAATTAAAGTCTAGAAGTGTGAGCATAGGGTTGAGTGATAGGAATCCTTACAATGAAGGTGACGTTTGAACAGAGATATGACCAGAGTATCAGATTGTGTGACCATGTACAGGAAGGACAATCTAAGTAGTGGGAACTACATATGTAAAGGACCCAGTACTTTGATGAACCCAAAGCTCAGCAAGGAGGCCAACATAACCACGAAAGGAAACATCAGGACAGGTGGAGCAGGGATCACAATAGACCGAGCCTTGCGGGCTGTGATCAGAAGTAGGTATGGAAGCCGAGACACCAGCCCCATCACTCATAGAGGTCTGGTCCTTAGAAACTGTTTTAGGTTCATCAGCCAACTGGATGTGCTAAGATGAGGCAGGAAGAGCACTGACTAGCACATCACTTAGTGGGGACGTGTGGAGGGGTAAGCCCTGGAATAAGCAGGTGCTGGTTTTGATAAACTCTCCATACAACACTTACGTACTAAAAGGCTTACTGCCCAGCCGGAGGTATAACATCTGGTCTCTGAGGTTGCTTCCTTTTTTGGTCATGCTCACCTCCTCTCCGTGATTTGGGTTCATCAAGCATGTACTGTCCTGGGTCTTTCATATATCTATAGCTCTCCCTGCTTAGATTGTCCTTCCTCTACATGGTCACACCATCTGATACTTTGGTCAGATCTCTGTTCAGATGTCACCTTCACTATGAGGGCATTCCCATCCACCTGTGCACGCAAACCTAATTGGGAAATAGCAGGAGTGTTAGAAGGTGGAGTCCAGTGGGAGGAAATTATCTCTCTACTGAGCAACATCAAGCATATATATGCCTTTGAAAAGGATAGCGGACCAGGTGTGATGACGCATGCCTTTAATCCAAATACTCAGGAGGCAGAAGCAGGTGGATGGATCTCTGTGTTTTTGAGACCAACCAGGCCTACAAAGTGAGTTCCAAAACAGCCAGAGATATACCTGTCTCAAAAAGCAAAAAGAAAAAAAAAAAAAAAAAGGACAATGGGAACCTGACCTTCTCAGCTCTATTTGCTTTCTTACTGCCATGACGAAAGAAGGTCACTCTACCACACATACCCCTCTGATAGACTGTCTCATAACAGGCTTAAACCAACAAGGCTGACTGAGCATGGGCTGGAACCTCAGCAGCTCTGAACCAAAATTAACCTCCCTCAAAAGAAGGCCAATCAGAATCTGTAGTAATAGGCTGGGCAGAGTGTGCATGCCTTTAATCCCAGCTCTAGGACAGCAGAGACAGAGAAACTTATATGAATTTGAGGCTAGCCTGGTCTACAAAGTGGGTTCCAGGACAGCCAGGTCTATTATGTAGAGAAACCCAAACAAAAACAAAACGAACAACAGGAAGAAGCTATGGTAACAGTCCTGGTGAGAGAGGATGGCGCTGTGCACCTGGGTGCTCAGCGGGTCAGGAGAGACAGCTGGGAGTCAAAATTTAATTTGAGGACTTGCTGATGCAGTGGGTATAGGCTATAAGGGGAAAAATAGTGTCAAAAAGACTCCTCATTTTGCAAATCCATGGAACAGAAAGGTGCTATTTAGTGGTCTGACAGAGATGGAACGTACTGTGGTTTGGGGTTGCCCCCTACCCTGTCTTTAGATGCGGGAAGATATCCTTCAAGAATCTGCAAAATTGCTGTAGCAACGTTTTTCCTATTGGTGGTGTCATCCCCCACACTGTAATTCCTGTGTCTGCCCTGTGGTCTTCTGTGGTTTCTCTGATGATCGCTAGCATTTTGCAAATATTTCCACCCATGGGAATGAATTTTTCACCCACTTTAATGAAAACTCGAACCTGTATGTATGCTACGCAGCTCTTTTAGAAGGAAGAGGGCAATGCTTTTAACCAGATGACTGGAGGCTGCTGCACTCAGGAATCTTTTGTCAGCTGCTAGACCACAGGACAGGACTTTGTGAGCAGTATCCTCCTTGGATGTATGGTCCTCACTAGTCTGTGACTCTTGCTATCTGTGTAGGCTGAATGAATGAGCACTCCTAAAATGTTTAGTAATTAAACAGAAACTAGAAAGGTAAAGGCAAAAGTTGGTTTTTTAATACCTAGAATTATGGGTAATTTTTATTTCTCTTTAGACTTGTTCATATTTAGGGTTTCTATAAGTAACATTATATGTTTTAGAAGCAGCCTCTTCCTATGATGACTGAATCCTACAGTCAAAATCCTCCCTGACCATGGATAGTCCACACACTTTGATGTAAGGACACACGGGCTGCTTTATCTCTCTTCCAAGTATGCTTGGCAGCCTGTCTTTGTTACTTTCTGTTGCTGTGAAACACCATGACTGAGGCAACTTACCCAAGAAAGAGTGTGTTTGAGCTTACGATTCCAGAGGGGTAAGGATACATCAGCACAAGGGCCATAGCAGGCAGCAAGCATGGCAGCGCGGACAGAAAGTTGAGAGCTTACGTATTCAAACTTAAGCATGAAGCAGAGAGGATGAATCAAAAGTAATAGGATGCTAACTAATCTCAACCTTGACTGAGGGCAGTACTTCCGCCAGCAAGCCTCTCTGCCTAAACCTCCTCAAACAGCACCGCTCAAATGCCTGAGCCTCTGGGGGGCAGGTCTCATTCAAAGCACCATGCATCTTGAAATTATACTATTTGTTGAGCAACCAACCCTGTCCGTGTAGTTTAAATCCTCTGTGACAGGGTCTTCACCTTTTTTAGTTCAATCTTCTAGTGTTTAGAAAAGAACCCAAAATACACTTTTTGTTACTTTTTGCCCGATAAATATTTCTCATTGGCTGTAGAGATGGCTCAGTGGTTAAGAATGCATGATGCTTTTAAAGAGGCCCAGAGTTCAATTCTTAGCACCCAAATGGAGCAGCTCATAAGTACCTGTAACAATGTCTGTCTCATCTCACAAGCACCTGTAACAATGTC
>NW_021621185.1:4655424-4665379 GCF_004785775.1 Grammomys surdaster
ACAAGCACCTGTAACAATGTCTGTCTCATCTCACAAGCACCTGTAACGTCTGTCTCAGTAGATCTCATGCCTTCTTCTGAACCAAGAAGGGATGTAGATGTACACAATCCCATAAATTTTAAGAAAATATTTTAAAAATAAGTATATGTTTGTTAGCATATTCCTACATCATATTGCAAAGGTATTGGGAGCAGAGAGAGAGTCACAATGATTCTAGAAGACTCTACAGCACTCCTAGGACTCTGAGTTCACACAGCTTTGATGAGAATACTGAAGCAAGAGAGTTCGAGTTCGAGGTCAACCTCATAGTGAGGCCTCATCACAGAAAATAAAACAAATAAAAAACTTATAAAAAGAAAATTTACCAAGAATTTAACAACTTCAGAAAGATAACAAGTATCAATTTAGGAACTTTCCTTCTCAGGGCCTAATAAGATATTGCTAAAAAATATTTCCTTAGGAGTGTCTTTATGTAATTAAAGTGTACATAATACAGCTTACTTAAATGCATTATGATGAAGTCATAAAATAATGTCGTAAGAATTAAATTGCTATAGGAAAAAATGAATCATCTATTATTAACATTTAAAAGTATTAAGACAGTATGCTCAGTATGGCTCCTTACATATGGAAATTCTGCGTCTGATGTATTAGCCAGAGTTCATGCAGGGTTATGAGATTACAGGTATTTCTGAGTTTCTTCTGTGTGCTTAACTATGCGTTTATTTATTTTCAATTACATTTATTTTGTTCACCTATTTTTCTGTTGTGTGTGCATGTGCATGCGTGTGTATACATTCAGCACAGCACAGACAAGGAGATTGAAGGGCATCCTGGAGGATTTCCTCCTTCTACCTCATGGGTCCCAGGGATTGAACTCAGGACATGAGACTTGGTAGGAAGCACTTTTACAGGTCAAGCCACGTCACCTGCCCTCCATATTTCTAATTATCCACAGCAAAATAGTGAAGCAGACTCATGCTCATCCCCCTCCCTCCTCTCTTTGCTCTGACTCTACCTTCCTCCCTCTCATCCTCCTCCTTGAGGAAGATTTCCATCCTTCTGCTTCAGCCCCTGCAATGCTATCATAAGTGTGTGTCACCATGCCTGATTGTTTCACTGCATTTTTAAATTATTATAGGCCATCAAAAATGCCATCCTAAGGACTTACAATTACACTATAACTTAAAAGAAAAAAATTTAAATGAGAAGGAAATCTGTGAGCAGAATATTTTCTCTTTATTTCTGCCACACAGATATTTATCTCAAGCGAACTCACCATTTCTGAACGTTAAAGGGGGGGTTGTAGAATGAATACTGCACATCAAAAGAAACTAATGTTGCAAATTATAATGAGGTCAATGAGAAAAATAGATAAAGGGAATTACAAGCCACAGTTAGCCATTATCCTTAAATAGAATATGCAGGGTTTGTAGATATGAACTCCTCTTTGAGAGACAAGCCGGTGCATGGCTCCTACTTATAATGTCAGTGCTGAAGCAGAAGGATGAAGAGTCCCAGTTACATCATGATATCCTATCATGAAAAATGAAGGGGAGCTGTTTTCATCTGCAACCCAGCGCTGCACACAGGTGGCTCCCAGGAGCTCATGGGCCAGCCAGCCACAGCGGAAGAGTGAACTCCAGTTTCTGTGACAGACCTGTCTCAAAAATAAGGTGGAAAGCAATAAAGACACCTGATGCTGATCTGTAGCCACCACACAGTCAGAGCATCACCTGTGTGCATGCACATATGCACACTCCCTTCAACACATGTGTGTGCACACACAGAGAAAAGTAAGAGAAACAAAGACAAATCAAGAGATATTCAGCACTGTGCATGCAAAGTCCCACAGGGACTCTCTGGGGAATGCACATATAAGTGATCCAATGTCCTTCCTGGTCCAAAACCTTACTGATGAAGGATTGTATTGGTGGTGACAAGCATGGACTATGGGAGACACTGTGAGCTACTTCCTTAATCTTAGTTGCATTTTGCAAAAATAGAATATGAAACTTAGACCAGCCTGCAGGCATGTTAAAGCACATTTACTATTCAAAGCTATGATTAAACTTTTTTTAGTCTATTTCATACATTGCTCTGAGAAACTAGTCTAGTCGCCAAATCCACTTTTTCCTGAAGAAAAGTTTCTGCTCTTTAATGTGAGTTCTCATAGGGTCCTTCTTGAACTATGACCAGTATTTGTCAAACAAAATGTCTATAGAACATTCTCTTTAGTGATCAAGATGAAAGTGTTGTGTTACTAAAACTTCAGCATTAGTTACTTCTGCAATTTCCAGGAAATAGCTACTAGATAGGATTTCCTACGAGGCCTGGTTCTTCAAGCTTTGTCTTGTTGCTGTCTGCCTGCCAGGGACAAAGAGTTCACAAATAAATGGGAGCACGTCATTATCACAAGGAAAACAAGGATAACTCTATGGAGGTAGGCATAGAACACTACAGGACTCACCCACCATGATCTAGAGTCTAGAAATTTCAGTCTGGCTTTCAGCATAGGGACCATGTTGATAAGCCCATCTCAAGATGAATCCCACACTTGAAGCATGTGCTCAGGCCTGTCAAACAAATTCTGTCTGTCTCTAGATTAGCAAAGTGTAATTTGCCACCTCCCCCGATCCCCCCCCCCCCAGTGATAGCCTGACAAGATAGGAGTGGGTGTCCTATCGGAGACTGCCACAAACGTGCAAGGCTAAAGACACTCAGATCCACAGACACTCTGGGCAATGTGATTCATCACTTACAGAGGGAAGGCTGCGCAGAATGTCCCATCTTCCAACTGCTGAGTCACTCTGCTATGAACTATTTAAACAGAGGCTTCCAGGAGACACACACGCAGCACTCCACTTAGACAATGCCGAAGCGTCTAGCTTGGGTTGCCAGAGCCAATGCTGTTCTATTTCCACCTTTTTCCTCCATAATGCCGATCCCATTGAGGGGGACTATTGTCTCCTTAACTCAGGTGGAGCCTGTTCAGCTGACACACAGGGGACCTTAGCACCCGAGGTTCTCAACTCCTCTTCCAAATTTTCTCATGGCAACAATGTCTTTTTCCACTTAATTTTTCTTAAAAAAAAAAAGTCTTCAACATTAGCAAACATTGTTTGAGCACCCATTGAGGGATATGCATGGAGGTACAGACAAGAGTTGGTTAAAAGACAAGTAAGAGAGAGATCTTGCTGGGCACGCTGGAGCCCGTTTGTAACTTCAGCATTTGGGAAAGATTCCTGTGCTTAGTAAATCACAGTCTAGTGAAGACTATAATCGGCCAACCACAGTACGTGATGTGCTGATTCTGAGACAGGTGAGCACAGGATCATGATGTCAGTGATGCTCTGGACTTGCTTTCTGGAGGAGGGAAAGGGGAGGATCCCTACTGTTCACATTGCAGTCTGTGAATGAATGAATGCCCTGTAGGAGCAAATGCAGAGAGGCATCAAGGGAATACGGGAGATGAGAGTTTCTAAAGGGCTTTTCTGATCTTATGGGGATGTGTGTTTCTCCCTGCTGGCCAGCCCTTGCCTGGTTTGACCTGGCTGTGCCAGATCTAGCTGCTGTGAGTGCTGCTGCTGGCCCTGCCCCCACTGATCTTTCGGCACTCCGTGCCATGTGTCAGATGAGGAGTCCTCTCCCATTTGCTTGCCATCCACAAGCTGTGCTGTCCAGCACAGACAGCTGCCTTTGGCTTTGAAACTGCCTGGCTTACTTCCCCACCAGTCTGTTAAGGAGTCCAACATGCCACTCGATGTCACATGTGTTGCAGGTGTTGTGGATGAAATTGCTACAGGAGCTGGATGTAAATGATGTCATTGAGCAAGACGGGACTTGGCATGCCCACACTGTGTCCAAATGTTGTTCCTATCTCCCAGTGAAAAGATGTGGTAAACAAAGAGAACAAGCAAAAGCTGATCTTAAAGACTGAGCATAAGCACGGAGCTGTCGTGGACACTATGTAAAAGCTCTCAGTTCTCATAGGAATAGGAATGCTGTCCTTGTGTTAGAAACCTGTTCTATAGACCGAGGAAATGAAGTCTCACAGAGGATCAGAGACTGACGTAAGGTCCTACAACTCCATAAATCCCTTTATATTCTCTCTCTCTCTCTCTCTCTCTCTCTCTCTCTCTCTCTCTCTCTCACACACACACACACACACACACACTCACACACACTCACACACACTCACACACACTCACACACACTCACACACACATTCACACACACACTACTGAAGACAGCAGCCAAAGCCTTGCATATACTAACCATAGAACTATATAAACAGTCACAGATTACTGTTTATCTTGAATCTAAACACAAATCAACACGGTCTTTAAACTTTGGACTGGTTTACAGCAGGAACCATGAGATATTAGCATTGTAATAAGATTTCTGATTCCAGCTCGATTATCAGTTTTCTAGGAGTCAAACAAACATAGGACATTTACCCTGGGCCTATGAAGTCATGTTCAGAAACATGCTATCAATCTAAATACATTGGCTTAGAAGGAAGCAACAACGAAATACTAACATAAAGGTCATCAGATAAAAATGTGGTTAAATATATGTACATTACCGGGACTACTGATGTTAAACAATACGACACACACTAGGGAAAAGATGTGAAAAACTGTTCCTGCTTTTGTGATTTGTTGATACCTGAGGAGTTTTTTCCTTGGGCCTAAGAACAATTTATGGCATTGCCAACAGCATTCAGTACATTCAGAACAGGATCGTTTTACCCAGAGCTGACCGAAAGCCTTGCTTGGGACAGCATCGAGGACGGCTGTCCAGCAGACAGGGGAGTATGCCAGGGTCAGCAAGTGAAAAGCCAAGCAGGGCCATTTTAAGTAACACAGCTTATGTAAGTGAGAGCTAACTGTCTCACTGGAAGTGGGTCACATAGGAGAACCAGAGCCCTTTGACCCCAGTGAAACCTACAGCTAGCTTTCCCTTGCATCTCTTAGAACATGACCCTGTAACAAAACAATGTTAGTTCAGTTCAGACCCCTATTACCCATCCTCTTCTTGTTTCTCCCTGTCTTCATTTTAATATGCTAAACTAACTGAGACACACATCATTTGATAGAGTTTGATAACTTTACTGCTAGGAACAGGAAAAAGAGTATGGGATAAAGAAAATCCATTTTACCTCTCACAGCTGTGATTCAGTTCTGACTCAAGAGGAAGTGTGCCACCTACTGAATCACAGAAACCACTTCCTGTGGCTGTTTGGTTTATTCTGGAGGCACCAGGCCAGGCCTGGACTGCCCTGCCCTGACCCTTGCCTGCCTCTCCAGAGCCAAGGCGTTCACAGCTTGAGGTGGTTTGGCCTGAAACTCTTGAGAACATTACATATTAAATTACAAGTGTTTCGTTTCCTAGCAAGGAGTCTTTAGCAACATAAAAATGACCATGTGTTATTTGCAAACCATCTGAACCCTTACTCAACCCGAATGTTCCTAACTTTTTGCAAGGTATGTATTCTGGATGACCGCTCTCCAGTGATCTGAATGGACTTAGTTTTTCTTGCGGGCAGCCTGGGCAGTCTGTAGGGTGGCGTTAGCTGCGTGAGTCTCCATGGGAACCCTTTAATCAGTGAAGCAACACTGGACTTGTTCTCATTTGTCCCTGCATTTGAGCAAGTGCTCAACCCATGTATGTAGATGAGTTGGGGGAAGGGATGCAGTGGTGTGCAGGAACCACACAGTGCTCCCTTCGTAGAAGAACTGTGCTCTGCCCACTAGAAACAGGGGCCCTGGCTGACCACAGAACTCACAGTGGAGTCAGCTTTGCTTGAAGGAACTCCCAAGTCCCTTCTTTGAACAAGACATATAGAAGAGGGAAAGGAGGGATGGAGGTAACCTCAATATTATTTTTTGCTATATTTGCAGGTGAAAATAGGACCATTAAGTTCTTTCGTTCCATAAAGTCACCTCTAAACAGACTAGAGGCGTTTCATCCTAGGTGGGTCTAAGATTCCACAGTACCAGCATACACATGATCTCCCAATGAGTAAAGTTCCAGAAGGGAGGTTCTGCACGTAGGTCAATACTAGAGATCCTGAGGATCACTTCTGAGGGTTAAAAAGGCTTCTTTCCTCAGAATGCATAAGAATCCCTAGTCAGAGAACAGATCGTGCCTCTGTCCTCCTCTGCTCCAATGATTTGTGAAAGAATGACTGCAGTCAACCATCTGTCCCGTCAGCCGGTTGTCCTGAGGAGTCAGTTACGCAATGTCTAGAATGGTGCTCACACCTGTCCTGTGGGTGCTTTCTGTGTGCACCCTTTTATTGTCATTCCCATTTCCACGTCTTCTCCCATGATTTCAGCTGTACCTGATAAGGCCAGATAGTTCCTCAGGTTATGGTTGATAACCTATGGTTAATGGTGGAATTCTGTGACTGCACTCTCTCAGCCTGTGTAAACTTGTGCATTTCGTAGGAAAAATCATAAAAAATAATAAAAATGACCACAGGTTGAAACGTCCTGTCAAAAATATATCATCTAAATTACATGCAAAGTGTTTACCAATTAAATACATGTAATATTTTTCCAAATTATAATATTCAACATCTTAAAAGGTATTGTAATCTAAACCAGTCATTCTTTCCTTTACTCTAAGGTTACTCTCTACATGTTTGGCATAAAGAGGAGATGGGGATCTGCCCAGTTTAGCACCTGATACACTTTCTGCTTCTTCTTACCTATCACCTCATTTGACTCAAGAAAGTACACAGACTACATTCTAACTTGGGCTTTCAAAGTACAGACAATCTAAACACTGTTTATTAAGTATTCTCCTGACAACAACAGCAAGAAGATAAATTGATTTGTAATAATCTCAGAAGCCTGAGGACAATACTTAAACCTTCATCTGTGTGCGCAATTTTGTTAGTTTCTACTGTTTTTATTAATCACTTTGTAATCTAGTATGTAACACCTGACCTATAGCGAATGCTCAATAACTATCTTATTAATAAATTTCAGCTTTTGCTCTCCAAATAAGAAAAAATATATTATTCTGTTTTCTAAGTTCTTCTTTTAAATATTTTCTATGAAGTACTCACACACATATATCATCAGGAAAGAATACAATTTTCTGTCATTAACTCTTTTTGACGAGGTCTCATGGAGCCCACCCTGGCCTTAAACTCACTATATAGCAGAAGCTCACTGCTAAGATTACACATGTGTGCCAGCACATCTGGTTTAATATGGTACCCAGGATGGAACCCAGGCCTTCATCCACATTAGCCAAACACTGTACCTACTGAGCTATATCAACAGCCTCGAAATGGTTTATTATGCTACTTTTAGTTCAATGTCACAGAAAATTATATTGAACTCTTGACCAATCTATTTTTCCCATTGGAATATTGGCCCACATAAGAAATAACATCAAGGAAAAATTATCCTTTGGCAGGAAAAATGTCCTTTCTAAATTCTTGTGTGTTTTGTTTTGATTTTTCCTTAGTGACTGGAAGCCAGTTTCAATCCATTCCGACGCAGATTCCAAGTTTTCAATCTGGCTTTCCTGAATATAGACTGAGTGCCAAGAATGAGACAATAAGACAAAATCACCACCAACACATTCTCACTCTCACACAGATACACACAAACACACACAAAGAGATACATAGACACACACATATAGATTCACACAGGCACACAAAGATACACACAAAGACACACAGAAATACACACAAATATACACTCTGACACACACAGCTACATAGAAATACACACAATGGCACACACAGAAATGTATAGATATATACAGATATACACAAAGATACACACACACACACAAATACACAGAGATATATACAAATACACAGAGATACACACAGGCACACACAGAAATACAGAGATACATACAGATATACATACAGGACACACACAGAGATACATACAGATGCACACAGAGATACACACACAAATACACAGAAATATACACAAAAGGAAATGCAGAGATACATACAGATACAAACAAAAATAAACACAGAGAGATCGATGCACACAGACACACACAGAGATACACAGATACATACACAGAGAGAGATACAGACACACACTGAGACAAATGCATATATATACACACACAGAGATAGACACAGAGACACACACAGACAGATACATACAGATGCACACAAATATACACAGGGATACAGATACATACAGATATACACAGAGTTACAGATACACAGACTCACACAGAGATACACAACTATACACAGACACAAACACACAAAGCACACGAAGACACCCAGAAACACAGAGATATCCACAGACACATACAGAGATACACACAGATATATAAACAGGTACACACACACACACATACACACACACACACACACACATGCATGAGTACTACCAGAGACTCAGGTGTGTCTGCTGATTTGCATGTTTCAATTCCTTCTAATATTTACCCTCAAATCATGCAATTTTTTAAGCTTTCAAATGGAACTTTTCTTTACATCACTAGATGATATTCATGCATTTTTCTCATCGAAGACAATTAGCTTCTTTTCCACTTTTTTTTTTGACTCAAGATCTCACCAATCAGTCTAGTCACTACATACTGCAGGCTGGCCTCGGACTCACAGCAATCCTCTAGGGTCACTTTCCTGAAGAGCTATAAGCATTAGCTACTAAGTCCTACTCTCTGTGTTTTTTCCATTAAAATTTTTCAATGTTTGGAGTAACGCAATGACTGTAATTATTAAACAAATGATTTTTTTATTAACCTAAGAATAAAAAAGAGATGAAATACTTTTTGGCAACTTCAAGAGAATAACATGTTTAGTGTAGTGGGTAGCAGTGCCCTAGAGGATGCAGTGGATAACAGTGCCCTGGAGGATGCAGTGTATAGCAGTGCCCTGGAGGATGCTGAGGAGAGCAGTTCCCTGGAGGATGCAGTAGATAACAGTGCCCTGGAGGACGCAGTGGGTAGCAGTGCCCTGGAGGATGCAGTAGATAACAGTGCCCTGGAGGATGCAGTGGGTAGCAGTGCCCTGGAGGATGCAGTGGGTAGCAGTGCCCTGGAGGATGCAGTGGGTAGCAGTGCCCTGGAGGAAAGAGTGTCTTGCTGGACAGCCAAAAGAACAGACGTCCACAGCAAGTAACATGAATACCAAGGTAGGGTGAAGGCCAGCTCTGTGATGAGGCTTCTGGAACTTTGTCTCATCTGTGATCTATTTCTTCAGCTATTGATTAAAGATATGAAGATGTGCTGAGTGTTTGTGACTCTCCTTCCTAAGGGTTAACTCACTCTGTTGACCATAATTCCACAGATCCCAAAATAGTGACAGCCAAGTCCCCCTATTAAGGGTGATACTGACCTTGTATGGTTTCTCTCATCCTGCTTCGGGGAGAGGCACTTTCAAGGGCACATTCAGCAGACACTAACTGGCAATGAAAGTCATCCTGTGTTCTTGGTTAGGAAGGGAGAATGTCTGCCTGTGATCTCATCACTAATATAGTGTTTGCTATTTGGATCCTAGTGATAATAGTTGACATTTTGTAAATTAGTTGCAAAACTGAGTGTGTGTGTTTGAGTGTGTGTGTGTGTGTTTGAGTGTGTTTGAGTTTGTATGTGTGTGTAATGTATGTGTGTTTGACTGTGTGTGTAGTGTATGTGTGTTTGAATGTGTGTGCATGTTTGTCTGTGTGTGTGTGTGTGTGTGTGTTTGAGTGTATATGTGTGTATGTGTTTGAGTGTGTGTGTAGTGTGTGTTTGAGTATGTATGTGTTTGAGTGTGTCTGTGTGTGTGTATGTGTGTGTGTATGTGTTTGAGTGTGTGTGTTTGAATGTGTATGTGTAGTGTGTATGTTTGAGTATATATGTGTGTGTGTGAGTGTGTGTGTGTGTGTAGTGTGTGTTTGAGTATGTGTGTGTTTGAGTGTGTATGTGTGTGTATGTGTTTGAGTGTGTGTGT
>NW_021621185.1:4665389-4684945 GCF_004785775.1 Grammomys surdaster
GTAGTGTGTGTTTGAGTATGTGTGTGTTTGAGTGTGTATGTGTGTGTGTATGTGTTTGAGTGTGTGTGTTTGAGTGTGTATGTGTAGTGTGTATGTTTGAGTATACATGTGTGTGTGTTTGAGTGTGTGTGTGTTTGAGTGTGTGTGTATATGTGTGTGCATGTGTGTTTGAGTGTGTTCGTGTGTGTGCTTACGGACGTGCATGTTGTACACACATGTGAAGGTCAGACACCAGCCTCAGTCATTGGTCCTTTAGAAACATCTTATTTTCTCACGTAGGATCTGTCTAGGATCTGGGGCTCCATGCTCAGGCTAGGCAAGTCCAGGGAGCCCTCTAGCTCTGCCTCTAGCTCTGGATAAAAGTGTAGCTTTTTGTGTGGGTGCTGTAGTTTGAACTTAGGTCCTCGTGCTTGGACCAAACATACTTTACTGATAGTTCTCTCCAGCTCCTTTTGTTTGTGTTTTGTTTGTTTGTCTTTTTGAGACAGGGATTTGCTACAAATCTTGTCTTAAACTCATGGGAATCCTCTGGCATAGGCCTCCCAAGTCCATATTAAGTGTGTGAGTACTACAGTAGGCCATTCACTGGCACATGTAAGTGGGAGTCTGGAGAAAGGGCAGATCAGTGACTCCACATTGTCTCAAGGTTTCAAGGACTCTGCACTGTCTTGACACTCTTTCCTGTTCAGTAAATACAATGCAGTAGGAATCCCTCTACAAATTGTAGAAAGATGGAAAACGTTCTCCTTTTTGTTAGCTCAACTTTGCCCAGTTGCTTATATCCACAAGGATAGCTACAGAAACACTGGACTAGGGTCTGGAGAGATGGCTCATCAGTTAATAACACTGACTGCTCTTCCAGAGGTCCTGAGTTCAATTCTTGACAACCACATGGTGGCTCACGACCATCTGTAATGATATCCAATGACCTCTTCTGGTGTGTCTGGAGACAGCTACAGTGTACTCATATAAATAAAATAAGTAGATATTTAAAAAAACAAAACAAAACAAGAAACACTGGACTAAATAAAGCTATAGTCTGAAACTACAGACTAAAGAATCTTTGATAACATACTGAAAAAATGTGTACATGTTACCAAAATCTACGAGTCTATTTGTCTTTTTGTTTTTCTTTCTCTGCATCTCTGAAGCACTGAATACCTATTAGTCACAGGGAAACATCTGTAAGATGTAGCTAGTGGTGTCACCTTCCATGTGTGGATCACAAGGTTCTTGGCAAATGCTTTCGTACTAGATTTGTGAGTATTGTTTTTCTTCTTTCCAGATGGATAGGCAGAAGCAAACTGGAGAGAAAGGCCTGGTTCAGTACCACACATTTCAGTCACCCATTGAAAAACAATGACTGTCAGTCTTCTCACCCTTCAACAATAACGAGCTTTCAAGCTCATGCTGTCAACAAGAGTTCTGGAATGATTACATGGGCTGAAAGACACAATAGGTCTGCCCTTCACACCTCTGCATCCAAAGTTGAGCAAACCAAGACAGACAGCATTAAGATATGTATCTGTACTGAGTATGTGCAAACAATTACCCTATTATGCTCCAAAAATCATGTTATAATAACTTTAGCATACTATCAGCTGTTAAAATTAACCTAGAGCAGACAGGAGGGGATATGCACACTACTTGCCAGAGGATGGTGCTTATGCAAGCCTCCTGAGCCTCTACTGATTTGGGCTTCTTAAATAGATATCTGCCGATAAGTAGCACTTGCCTGTACGCACAAAACCGAAGAGGTGTCGGGAGGATCAGGAGTTCAAAGCTGGCCTGGGCTACATGAGACCTTGTCTCATAAAACAAAACGACTCAAAATCAACCTAAAGCTAAGGGGCGCACCTAATTGGCTCTAAGCAATAGAGACAACATAAAACAATGTTTCAGAAAAAGAAGAGTCTAAAAGAAAAAAAATTAAATATAGCTGGTTATAAAGAAATATTTTTGCACAGCAAAATAAAAGCCAAATTGTTTTCCCTTAAGTAGTAATTCTTATTTCTTTATTGTCATTCATTCAATACATAGTTACTGATTGTCTTCAATGTACCAAACATCTGTTTCCTAGAAACAGAAAATAATAATTAAAACTAAAATTATTTATAATAATAGCTAGATTAACAGGTATTGAGCATTATTGGTGAGGGGAGTAAAATATCGAAAGGGGGTATGAACTAGCTTTGTTTGGGGAGCCACATCCATTGACTATGACACAAATAATGTGCCTTGCAGTTCTGCTTTGGGGCTCTTTGGCCACCCCTTCTGCCTGGTAATGCTTCCACAGGTGAGAACAACCTGATGCTCACTCTCCCTGTAAAAGCCGCTGGAAGGGACCGCACTGGGACTATTTATTGCTTATTGACATACTCAAAAGATATGTGAGGCAAAAGATATGGTACGTTAATATTGTTTTAATGACAATAGAAGTTGTCAATTCTTTCCCTCTGTTCTGTTTGGAGTGGCACGAGACATAGACATATTGAGATTATGTTGGCTCCATCTCATAGCGTTGTTAAGAGTTAGTGCTTTGAAAAGGACTCCAGTGTTTTAATGTCAGGCCACACTAATGACGTGTTCAGATGTGAGGAAATCTTCTGAGGCAGAAAGTAGGAGGGAAGTGTCAAGGCAGAGTGGAGTGATGCAATATTTCTTAGTGTTGGTGTGGTTTTGCAATTTGTTTTTCAGTCTGCTTGGACATTCAAGAAGGAAGGCTCTCATGTGTCAACAAGCACACGAAGTGAAGCTTAAAATCCCCAGAAGAGAGCTTCAGAGGTTACATGTGCATTCACACGCACATTCATTCCTCTGATGAGAACTTGGCTGGAGTCAACGCTCAGTCTTGAGAAATGCAAATTCTTCTCTGACAGGTTTACTGAGCTTGCTTCATCCAAACAGTGAACCAGAAATGATGTCTACTCTAATAAGAAAACTTTCTGGTTTCTCCCAAGTTGTACTGGGAACAGGTGAAGGGAAGTTCAGACGTCCTCACTGGCCAGTGCTCGTCATTGATATGCTCCGTGCACATAAGGACAAGACCAGCGTGAACGTGAGAAGCTGCAGCTGGCTTCCGGAAGTAAAGAATAAACTGCTCAGATTGGAAAAGTGACGTCACTCACCTCTTGTAGTCCTAGGCATAACTTAAACTTCTGTTCTGCTGTTGTGAACTGCTCAGTATAATTACCAATAAGAAAACAAACAAACAAACAAACAAAAAACAAGGCAACAAGGAACCAAAGTCCCACCCTTTGCTCTCTCTCAGCCACCTGTGATCACCTCCCCTGGTACTTGTCAGTTATTGCACTCCTTGTGTACAGATGTCTATCTGTGTCCACCTCTAGTGAGCACCCGAGGTATAGCATTGACATTTCTTTATACTAAGCAAGTGAAAATAAGACAGAGTTCTTAAATGGCATTAAGAATTGGAACAAGCGAGTCAGCGACTCCATGAGTCACGGGCTTGTGCCCACGCCTGACGATCCTACAGGGTGCAAGGAGAGAACCATCACCTGCAAACTGTCCTCTGACCTCTGCACACGTTTTGGTATGTACATGCCAAATATACAGATGTAAAATAAGTTTTTTCTAAGATCTTATTTTTAATCATATGTACACGTGCTTGTGTACATATATGTATGTGTATCTCTGTGAGTGTTTGTGTGTCTCATGTGAGTGTGTGTGTGCTCATGATAGCACATGTCTTGCTTGATCTAGCTTCATCTTATACACAGAGAGACAGTCTCTTAGTTGAGCCGAGAGCTTGCAGACTTGGCTACTCTAACTAACCAGCTTGCTCTGGGGATCCCAAGCACTGAGATTGCAAGCAGTAAGCCTCTGCTCCTACACAATATTTACATAGATCCAGGGGACCCAACCCCAGCCCTCAAGCTTATGCAGCAAGAACATTGCTTGAGACAAGGCTTATGTTATCCTAGGTTGTCAGGTTATCCTAGACCCCATTTTATAGCTGAGGGTGACTTTGAACTTCTGATCCTCTAACCTTTGCCTTCCAACTGTTAGGATTATAGGCCAAAGCCACTACACTCAGTTTTGTGAAGTGCTAGGAATGGATCCCAGGTCTTTGTGCATGCTAGGCAAGAACCCCTGTGTACAAGTAAATATAAGGGCTAAATGTAAAGTGACAATAACAGACTATATGTAAATTAAATGCAAATTACAATTTTATTGTCAGTTCCAGAAGCAAGCTTTTGAGATAATCTACATACCTTGGGGTCTTTCACTTTGTATTTTGTCAATGTCCTTAGACTTACTATTGTGTTTTCCTATACTCCATCACTTAATAGGAACCATAAATATGTTTACTTACTTTAAGTCGTGGTCCGTTCTGTACACATGAAGAATCACTCACTTTAAAGCCAGAACACTTGACAGTTCTGTGCAGGGAAAGAACATGATGACACCAGAATTATTGTAGTGATACAATGAATCACATGTCAGTAGCAACTTCCTTGAGGATTTAAGCTTGTTAGAGCAGTAGATTCGGTACTCAGCACAAAACTCTTAATCCCCTCTAGTTTCCAAGGCCATAATTTCTAAATGAATATTGCATGTATTTTTTATATTACATCTATTTCTTCTACATCATCCTAGTCTAAATGTATGACATACTTTGTAAAGTATACAACTCATTACCAAGTAATAATTATGCAAAGGAAGGAATCTAGTGGGATGGGTGACATGTCCACAGCTCTGCATTGTAAGAAGCTGGTCTTTCGTGGAGCCTCTGGATCCAGAAGTCAGAGGCAAAGGTCCAGGGAGCCAGAGACTGCCTGGCAGCACCAACATCCTGGCCGTTGCTCCAGATAGGTTGCAGTTTTTGGCTTTCAGTCTGAACCAAAAGTTCAAGTGTGAAAACCAGGACTGGAGGGAGTCTCTCTCTTGTGGGAGCCAGGATGCCCCCAGTTCAGCCAGAAGTTAGTTTGAGGGTGGAGTGACCCAGCACTCCAGGAGTGGCACTTGTCAGCAGGAAAGCTGCCAGGGCAGTGTCCCAACCACAGAACTGGGCTTGCCACACTGCCTTCACTTCATTAATATACTGGCTTTCTGGGTAGCCGGGCAGCTGGGCAGAGGCAGAATTAAGCTGTAATTTTCATGTTACGAAGTCTCTTAGGTCAGTGTTGGGAAGGACATGCTGGGCAAAAGTCAGGTTGAATTAATGAGATTAGAGCTTTCTCAGAGTACCTGAATACATCTCTTATCCCTTCTTCCCCCTCCCCCTCCTTCCTTGCTTTCTTTTTCTTTTTTCTTAAAACTTAGAAAGAGCTCACTTTCCCCCCTTTGTTTGTTTCTGTGTTTGTTTTTCTACAGAATCAAGTACTGCAGCACACTGTCTGACAGCCTTGCAGCAGATGGAAGCAAATACCAAACTCCCTTTCAACAGGATCTGCCCTCACAGGGCTGGTGTTTGGACAGGATCTGCCCCTAACAGTACTGCATTTAGACAGAACCTGTCCCCTCACAGCAATGGTGTTTGGTGGTGTTTACTATCACAATGTTTTTAGATGTTCCAGGAGGGTATTGCTTTCTGTTGAGCTCTTGCACTGTGTCCCAGCAGAATAGGCTAAAATCATAATGGAGTCATTCACATTGAAGTCCTTTGTCACCAAACTTCAAAGAGTCCATTTATCAGACCTTCTGAGGTTTAGAAAGATAACAGAAATTTTCTAACACGACCATTTTCAGTTGACTTTATAATTATGTAAATTCTTTTTAAAATTAATTTAATTCTTATACAGCTAAGGGATTTGAAGTAACTTTATGATTAGGGAAAGTAACTTAAATGACCACTCCCTCCCTTTGTTTTCTTTTCCTTTGTTTGAGACAAGCTCTTGCCTGGGTGCTGGGCTGTGTGTGCATGTGCAGCCCTCTCCAGCCTGCCTTCTCTTCTTTGCCATTTGCTCTTCCTAGCCCTTTTTTGTTTATAAAATCAACCTGTCTGCTGAGCTCAGCTCGGCACTTCCTCTACTTCACGGAATTAAGTGTTATGCAATCATAGGCTAGACAATAAAATCCATTAACATCACTAAAACTGTTGTAGTTCGTCCTTTGACTGACGTAAAGGGGAGAAAAAACTTCAATTCTTCACTGTCAGACTTAATATAGAAGACATCAGTGATCAGACTCGGGGGTTTCTCCCACACATGGAGCAATTCTCTAGGACACACCAACCGAGTGACCACTCATCCAATTAATTATGGTACAGTCTGCCTGAACTAGTTCAAATCCCTCAGGCTAAGGTCTTAAGTTGACGCTGTAACCTTTATTTCCGACAAACAGGCTACAAATCAAGGTTCCCACACCTTGGGCTTTATGTTCAATAATTTATTAGTATTGTTCACACATCTCAGGTGGCAAAGCACTTCAATTTACTGGTTTATTATAACTACTATAGACAAGTAGCTAGATAGACGTACGGGACAGTGCAGGGACAAAGTGAGATGTGGGAGGGGACTAGGCGAGCGTGAGACTTCCACTTCCTCTTTCGGCATAACCACCTAGCACATCCTAGTTCCCTAGCTCAGAAGGACCTCACACATTCCTTGATGGTCCACCCCTCTTTTCCAGTCTTCTATGCATGTATGTTTGTACACTACATGTGTACTTAGTACCCTCGGAGGCCAAGAGGGTTTGGATTCCCTTCAACTGGAGTTGCAGATGGTTGTAGGCTGCCATGTAGATGCTAAAGATCAAACCTTGCTCATCTGGAAGAACAGCCACTGCTTTTAACCCCTGAGCCATCTCACTTCAGTTCCTGGAGGCTGTAGGGTGGAGCCCACAGTTCTAACCTCAGCCCTATGATTCATATAATTTTGTATGTCTGACCCCATCCCGAAGGTACCTATAGGTCTGGCCCTACACTACCTCATTATCATAAATCCAGGTATTGACAAAAAAGCATGTTGGGGTGTGTGCCTGTGTGTGTGTGTTGTTTGTTTGGGGAAGGAAGCTTAGGAACACGTCTCATTCAGTCCAGATTGACTTCAAACTTCTCTTAGATGAGGATGATCTAGAATTCCTGACTCTCCTGGGACACACGGGCTTACATCTGTGCACCTGAATAATCCTGTGGTTTTAAAAGGAGCTCTGGAGTTGGAACAGCAAACAGCCCAAGTTTTGAATGAGAGAAGACATTCCTAAGACTCAGGAAGTCACAAGGGTTTTAGGAGTCTTCTAATTAGAACTGAGGCAAAGAGCAAATGCATTTCCAACCAGGATCCTAGACTTGGGGGGAGTTCAAGCCCAGAGCTGTGTAAATTGATGGCAAAGTCTACTCACACCAATTGTTCTCAGCTTGACTCTGGAGAGGTGATGACTGTCAACACTTTGATGACTTGTGTTTTTCTGTGCTTTTCTCCACTTTTCCTGGAGGTTAGCTATAAATTATGTGTATGTTTCATACCCTGCTATGTACAAAAATAAAATATTTCTCTAAATGTAACTGCAGATTGCAATTGGAGGAGGGGTCAGCTATGCTTTGCCTTCTTCCCCAAGGCTCACCCTGTGCTAGGGTTCTGTAGATCTCGTGAAGGAAAAGAACCCTTGGGTGTGATCTGCAGGACCTAGAGCACGTAGAGCAGGTGTGGCTGCTGACATAAAGAGTGGCTGAGACCCTGCGACAGGGACTCCCAGGCATTTGTGTTTCAGTACCTTAGCAGGGTCCAGGCAGATGAAGATTTCAATGATTAAATTTCAAAGGAAATTGGAATTGAATTTTCCTGTAGCTGAAACTTTATAGCTTACATTTATATCACTATTAGCACAAAAGGTAATTAGCCCTTTATGTGGAAAAAAAGATAGCAGAATTAGTTGTTCACACACAAAGGATGCTTGTTCACACATCCTAATTGCTTTTCTGCTAATGAAAGTGTAACTGCAACTCCACAAAGTGTAGCATCCCATGCCAAGTTAGTTCCATTCCATTAGAGATAACACACCCTGAATATCTGTGAAAAGTAACTGCTGGCCTTGTGCATAGGAGTAAAATAGAAGTTAGTGTATGCCCTTCCCCATAGAAGACAATAATAAAAACACTACACCTCGCTCTGTAGGCACAAGAAAAAGTACTAATCAGTGAAGTTTTTCTTTCCTATATTTCTCTTGTTTATCTACATCTGCCAGTAGGGTAGAGCAACATACAGTCTAAGAGAGAGAGAGGTGTGGACAGAGAATTAAGGCCACACACTCAGCAGCATTTCTGAGGCTGATTCAGACTGGAGAGACTTGAAAACCATCACTTCTGGGGGAAAGACGTTTTTAAGATGTCAAAGACTATCAGCTTAGAGCACCAGGGCACCAGGTTTCTGTCACAGATGAGCTTTGGCAAAATGTTTGTTTCTCCAGCACTAGGGAGGAGAGATGATTTCTCTAGCCGAAAGGAGGGAAAGGTTCAAAGAGAGACCTAACTAGGCATCCTTGCTATCTGGTCCCTGAGAGCAGGCTGCAGAAACATCCCACGGCATTAAGAAGATCGAATATGGAGAACATGGAAACTTTATCAGAAGGGACACAGGTCAAAGCAATGGCATGTGGATCAACTTGACCGAGCATCTAGGGCTGAGGGGCACTTTGAGGGGAGGGTCTGAGGGAGCCATGCATACCCTTCCACGGGGCTGAATCTTTTTTCATAATATAGTTAATGATGTATATATTTATTATTTAGAAATGATACAGGCCTTGCTACCTTGCCTAGGCTGGTTCCAACCCTTGTTCCTCTTACCTCCGCCTCAGTGGTAGTTTGAATTACAAACAAGTGTCTCTGTACCTCAAATAATCCTACATTTTTCAAAAAGGGCTCTTTGAGCTAAGGCACCCAAAGGAGCCCAAAGGAGCCCAAAGGAGCCCAAAGGAGCCCAAAGGGGCTGTGGGAGGAGGAGACAGAATGGCTAGCCCTGATAGAAACATCTACAACTTACAGATCAACATCAAAGGCCTGCAGGACTGAATAGACCAGCATGATAAAAAGCATAGCCAGTCAGGGCCCCTAGATGCCCACCTTGTCCCAGGAAGATTTGTGTTCAATCTCATTGACACCTTATCTTTTTGCTTCCCCTCTTTCTCTTTTCCTTACTAACACATTTCCCCAAAGATGGAAAGAGAAGAAAATACCAAAGTGAAATTTATCCCAAAGAGAATGAGACCTAAATAAAACCCTGCTTGCTGTTGGCAGTGGGTACTGAGCTGCTGAGCTAGGTTAACCATAACCAGTGACAGAGAGATCACGACACAGGCCTGCAGGTCTTTATGTGGGAAAATGTTCCTCCACCGTGATGCACACAGACATGTGCAAGAGTGAAGGAGTCTCTTGTCTGTGTACCTCTCATAGTATGACAGGCCCGGGATGCACTCAGACCTGGGCTGGAACTGTGGCTGATCCACTTAACATGGCTGACGCTGGGCTAGTTCCACGGTCCGTAGTTCTGCTTCTAACAATTAAGAACAAGCATAGTTCTGTAAATGTTGATGTAATGATTAAATAAAATACAAAACTGACTCTAAGATTTGGCACATTAAGCATTTAAGTAAATACTATTTATCATCATCAACCCCAGCATCATAATTATCATAATTACTAAATGATGAACTATTTTTACCATTATGTGTGTGAATTTTGACTGTCAGTGTGAGTTTTCGGTTGGCAGAATATAATTACATGTTGTATGTACATATGACACATCCAGCTCCTACTACTGTATTTACAGGCTAAGGGAATGTTCATGAACAGGTTGTTAGTGTTAGTATTTAGTGTGAATCTGTGTATTGCAAGCTCTGACCAAATGAAACTTAGGGAGAACACATTCATTTCATCTTACAGGCGACAGTCCATTATACAGGGAAGGTAGGTTAGGAACTTGAAGCAGAAGTCATGGAGGCGCAGTACTTGGTAGCTGACTTGGCAAGCTCATGCTTAGCTAGCTTCCTTATACAGCCCATAATTACCTGATTAGGTAATGGTGCCACTGCCAACTGGTTGGGCCCTTCTACACCAACTACCAGTGAAGATAATCAGTTTCCTACAGATATGCCCACAGGTCAATCGGTCTGATCTGGTCAACCCCTCAGTTGAGACTGTAGGCTACATCAAGTTGACATTTAAAGATAACTAGGAAAATATGTGTGCACTTATTGGGTTTCGGGAACAGGTATTACCCCATAGCCCAGGCTGATTTCAAACTATAGCAAATCTCCTGCGTTTCTCTTCTGAGTGCTGGGGTTACAAGCCGGAGCCACAGTTTATGACTACACTTTTATTTATATATCTGAATGTAAATATATATGTATACTCGCATATGCAAAGACTTTATAAGTATAAATTATATACGTATAAATTATACGTATCTCAGGCTGCCTTCAAGTTTACTATCATTTTGTCTCAACTTCCAAAGTGCCAGGATTTACTCGTATGTGCCACCATGCCAAGCTAACACATCCCTGTCACAATAACCAAGTGTTTACTGTGGTAGCAACCCATGACAACAGCAAATTCTCTGGGGCTAACTTCTGGTCCAGGTGATTCACTAGACAAAATACCCAAAACGCTTCTGGACAGAGCATCTCATACTTCTTATTCAAGTGTGATTGGGAAGACTGTGTGGTATGGTGACACTGGGAGGAAGAGGCGGACAGATCTCTGTAAGTATGAGGTCAGTCTGGTCTACATAGTGAGCTCAAGCTAAGCAGGGACACATGGAGAAACTATATCTCAAAAACAAACAAACAAAATGGCTTGACAATCCTATTTCTATCCTTATACTGTCAAATGCAAAGCCTGGAGAACTGCCTACCTTTGGGTAATAAAACACAATCATTATCCCTAATGGTCTTCTTGTTTTAGGCAGTGAATACAAAGTGGACTCATTTCTGGGTGGCTCAATACAGCGTGCAATCTTTTGATAAAGCTAATTCAGATAAACTGAAAGAATAATCGATGATATTGTACTAGTCTAAAGAGAACCAAAGTCCATGCAAATACTATAACGATCACTGACCAGCACTGGTTTTAGTCATACAGTGAATGGTTTATTGTTGAACTACAGCCATTCTCATATTAATGCAACCTGTAGCTAACAGCAGAATGACAACGGCTGATCTAAATTTATTCAAAATTCATTTTGATCTCTGTGTTTTCAGGCCTAGATCCTGAACAATATCTTCCTATTCCACTAGAAGGTAAGTTCTCCCCAGGGAAGTATTTAGCTAGAGGAAGGCCTGACTTGGCTACCTAAGAAGTCATGAATGTACCTGGCTAGATGTCAATAATTTAGGCCTTCCCTCATTCACACAGATTTCTTCATTTATAAGTAAGTACTTTGCTCAAAAGAAAAGTCATGTGCAGATCTATATTTAGCGCCTATTCAACAGGTGAATCATATTCATGCAGACATTAGGGAAAAATACTCTGTAGCATATGCTGGTAGCCTATCCAAAATTTCACGTGTTCTTCAAACGCATCTGAAAACGTGGAAACTGTGAACCATTCTGCAGTCAGAGTATGTAAATTATATACACCTGTAGAATAAACAGGCAGCAATTATAAATGATCATCGTCAACCCTAAGGACAACTTGGACATTTGAAGACATGGGAAATATTTGGTTTTTTATTACTCAACTCTCTTCAGCATCTATAAAATTGCCAAGGAGACTGAAAGAAGTGTTTCTCTGCTGTGATGAATGCCAGCAGTAGACTCTGGTCTGCTCTGACTTTGGAAAAGTCCAAAAGAGATCTAGGAGTATCTTGGTTGGAGACAAGCAGTTGGGTGATCACCACCGTCATCATTTGATGAAGCTCTCTCTTTGCGATGGTTCCTTTCTCACTTAGGGCTCCAGGACCATTCATTATCTTAATGGGCCAAGGCCTATTTGATTCAAGAAGACACTCAGCAAGGATATTTCTGGGGCTTCTTCAAAAAACAGAACAGGCAAGGACAGTCCCAATGTGTCTTGGGATTCCTCTCTTGACTTTCTTAAAGCAGAAAGCAATCCTGAAAGGCAGATGTCCAGGGCTGTTCTTTACATGTTTCATAGGCTACTCGTAGAAAGATTCTCCTTCTCCAAGGAAAACAAGGTTCAGAGAAAATTCAAATAGTAATTTGAACTTCAGGCAAGGAGCCATGTTTATTTGTTTGTGGATACCAATAATATGAACAGTCATTATTCTTTGTTGATTTGGTTAATGAGGGAGGGTATAGTTTATGTCTTCTGCTTTTTTCAACAAACTGCCTACAAAAACTGGTATAGCAGGACTATCTTGGACCTGCCAGTGGTATAAATGTCACAGAGGTTTATTAATGTGTTAAAACTTGGCGCTTTCCCAACTACTCTAACCCAACTAATCCCAGCACCACGTCCTGCCATGTGGTCAGGTCTACCTCTGTTCAGCTCTAGCCAATCTGCCCACCTCTGTGTCCACTGGAGAATCTTCTGCCTCTCAGTTCTTCTCTCAAAGTCCCTACCTCTCCCCAGAGTTCTGCCTTCCACCTCTTACCCAGCTATTGCCCATCAGATCTTTATTAAAGCCAATCAGATACAGTTCTACATTGCCTTAGACAAGTGAGGAAGGAACAGAGAATTTCAAAATATGAGACCAGTGATGGGCCATTAGCTCTCTGCCTGTACAGAATTAATAATTGAATATACTGAGACATATCTTCACACAGTATACCCCGACAGGCTGGCTAGCTCAAGTGCTTGAAAGACTGCTTGTCTATTGTGCATGTGTGGGTTAAATCTCGAATACTGCAAGTAATAATAACAAAAGTAATATTTTAAAAAGAAGAAGCTGGGACACAGTTAGTGGAAGCATTTTACTAGTCCTGTGAGGAGTGAGATCCATCAGGCTAAGCTTCTTAGAGAAAACAGGGCTTTCCCTGTGCATTGAGATAGAGCTGGATTTGAACACACAGAGAGGAGAGGGCCAACATCACACACCATGCAGTTACCTGAAAAAGAAAAAAAGCACAGGAGAAATGAGCACTGTGAAGATTCTGTGACATGAAATTGGAAATTGTAGAGACTGCAGAATGAGTTTATGGGAGATGAATGAAAGCAAATAACCTCCCACACAAAGCACACCACATTCCATTCTCAGCAGACTCAAAAGCGTTTTCAAAGTGCTTGCTTGCTTTTTTCTTTTTCTTCCTTCCTTCCTTCCTTCCTTCCTTCCTTCCTTCCTTCCTTCCTTCCTTCCTTCCTTCCTCCCTCCCTCCCTCCCTCCTTCCCTTCCTCCTTCCCCTTCTCTCTCTTTCTTTCTTTTCTTCTCTCTCTCTCTCTCTCTCTCTCTCTCTCTCTCTCTCTCTCTTTCTTTTTCATTTTGGAGAACATTTGAAAGATATGGCAGTGGCCTACACTGTGCTATCTCTGTGAACTGGAACTGGAAAGGTGGCTATTGCTAAACTTTCACACTATGCCCTGATAGCTCAAACCCAAGTGGTGTGATTTGTGCTAAGTGTCACATGCTGAAATTTTAAGGGAGCAGATAAACACCAAACAGACAAGTTTTTCCTGGAACAGGGCGATTCATAGCTATGAATTGCAATAGGCCCAGGCAACAACATCATGGTATTAAGGAAGTCCCTTTGCTTTGGTGGCACGAGGAAAATGGCCTGAAGCACCCTGACTGGAGCTCTCAGTCTACTTTTGTTCTATGACTTGTTCCTTCTTCCTGTCTTACAAACACAGCTATTCTATGCCTGTTGTATTCTAGAATCCCAAATAAAACAATCCCAAATAGAACATTAAGGTAAATTGATTGTGATTTTTTCCTTTTAGCACACTCAAAATCTTCCCCTCCCCAGCACACACGTTTCTCCTTTTGGGCAAACAGGTCCCCTAAGCACATGGTGAGAGCACCTTCACCTGAAGAACGAGCAAAAAGGCTTTGGAATGAAACCTCCCTTATCGTTCATTTTTATCTTGGACTTCTAGCCTCTAGCCCTGTGTGACACTGTCTGCCAAGACTACGCAGTCTGTGGTATTTGTTATGGCCCAAGCTGACAAACATGAGTACAGATTACAGTGTTCCAAGGGAATACCTCTCTCCTGGGCTGCTAGAAAGGTCTGTGGGAGACTGACCATTGAGCTCCGTCTACAGCTAAGTTCATCTGTCTTCCAATCGGAAAGAAACAAGCTCCCGACTCAGTGGGAGGAAGAATTGTTTCACATTCAGGGAGTTGATCTCTAGCATAAAGAACAAAGGTTACATCCTCTCTTCCGGGACTGCTCTGCTCCTCTGTCCCAAGCTCTCTCTAAGGATGCCAGAAGGGGCTCTTCTTGGTGGCTTCGCATGAGTCACCATTTCTCTGGCTAGCTGATTGATAGCTAGCAGCACTTTCTTTGTTTAGAGTCCCTTCATTCAATTCTCTCTAATGACGAAAGACTACTTGTACAGATACTTTAGAGTTTATCCAAGGATCTGCCCAAAGTTACTTAACCACCACATCTGTGATGTAGATTCCAAAAGCCTTTATTACCCCAGGTAAGATTACTACTCTGTAACATCTGACTAGCTGCTTAGTCACATTTAATAATAATGACACGATACTAATTTGTTGGATGCTTTTGACATCAGCTTTTTAGGCATCCCCTCATTGAATGCTGTCTACAAATTGATCAGCCAATGAGTCTGGCCTCCATTTTTCAGATGAGAAAATAGGGTTAGCTAAGCTAAGAAACAGGTTCAAGCTCACACCTTAAAATGAACCTGGTCTTCAAATTCACCTGAAGAACACCAAAGCAGCACAAATTTAGAATAAGTAAGAATAATGATCCATAACAAGTCAGGTTTAAATACCAGCTGACAAATATAACTAGTTGCATTTTAAATATTCTATACAACACTGTCAAACTTTCAAAGGCTACCCTAACCTGTAGAAATTCCTTGTCATCAGTAACTGAAATATATCGCTTTCCACTCTAGTACATCCATCTCCCATAGTTTTTCCCCCTCGGGGTCTCCCTCCCTCCCTCCCTCCCGCCCTCCCTTCCATCCTTCCTTCTTTTCAATTACAGTTAGGGGTCTTTAGACTCCTATTAAAAAAAAAAATCTAGGCTGCCACGACTGCACATAAGCT
Source organism: Grammomys surdaster (assembly GCF_004785775.1). NCBI lineage: Eukaryota > Metazoa > Chordata > Mammalia > Rodentia > Muridae > Grammomys > Grammomys surdaster. The sequence goes on from NW_021621185.1 coordinate 4,680,486, forward strand.
TGGAGAGTCACTCCAACCTCAAAAGTTCTTCACTGCAAGAAACACATTTCAAACAGGAAGAATGCTGTTTATGACTGTGTACCGTTTTCAAATGCACACCGGCATCTGAAGGAATAAGAATTCTCAGACCTTGCGGAACAATTGGGGAACAATTGGCAACAGTTGGCCCGGGGTTCTAAAGGCATGCTGTGATTGTCTTAAAAATCAGCTCAAAGGTGTTCCTGTCCCTTCGCCTGTCTCTGGACTATCTCGTTGACCAGCTACATTGAACAATGCAACACCCGCCACTAGCTCTCAACACAGCATTGCCACAATCATCAGCACAGTTGGAAAAATCCGAACATGATGCTTGAGGGCCGAATGCCCAGGACACCGGCACAGTTCCCTGTAAGGAGTTACTGTCAAACAGGCCTCCAGCGTTTAGAATCCTATATGAGAAAGGCAATTGCACAAAGACCAAAGATTGGCTTTCTTTAACACTGCAAATCAAAACCGAGTTAAAGACTCTTTTTCTCCATGGATACCCAATGTTTTATGATTCCACTGAGGCACAAAGTCGTGCGATGATTTGACATATCATTTGCAAGGCGTGTTTTTGTTTTATTTACTCATTCTTCCTGTGTCTCATTTAAAAATATGTCAATTCTCAAATGAGGAGCCGGTTATTAAAAAAAATTAAACGTAAGCAAAAACAAAACAATTAAAAAAAAACCCTAAACCAAAAAAAAAAAGCCAAACCAACCAAACAAAAACAAACAAACAACCCAAAAATCGAAATCAAACAAACAACAACACAAATACGCCAGAATAAGGAATCTCTGATCTGAGAAACACTTGAGACGAAAGAAAGGATCAGCCTAAGTCCTGGAACCGGGGGTCACGTGGGGCCATCCCCCGCTGCGGATCCTGGACGTCACCCGAGCTGGCCGGTGCGTGCGGCGGGTGAGTGGCCCCGGGGTCTCCGCGGACGCAGCGCCGGGACGCCCTTCCTGACAGCCTGTCCCCAGCACGTAGCGCTCGCCTGAGTCAGCGCTGAGTCACGGTTCCCGCGGGCTCCCGCGGACTCCCGCTTCTCCCTGCAGGGCCGCAGGCTGCCGGGCTCCGTGCACGCCAGTGCCGAGCCCTTAGTGCCGCAGACCAGTCTCCGCGCTTCCCGGAGCAGCACAAGGTTTACAGCTTTTGAATCCCGACCAAGCCCAGCACTAACTGCCTGCGTTGTTTTCTTTGCCTTAAGGACTGACTAGTTTTGAGATCAAATTCTTCCATCGGAAGTTTGTTGATGCAAGCTCCCGGCTTTGTCCTTGAACAGTGACTTTGCCATGACCTTCGCTTGTATTTTTTTTTTTTTTTTTACTTCTGCGGTTCCAAACTTCAGTCTTATTTTTGCCCTCCGTTTCCTAAGGTTATCTTTTAAGTGTGTTTGGTAACTAATCTTGTCACAAAGCCACACTGTGGTGACGCAAGTCAGGTTGGAATCTGGCATGGTGTGCAGGCAGTGACTTACTGTAAAACCCAGGGCCTTCACCGCGACATCCTATCTGTCATCTCAGGTGCTGATTAGCTGTCTTGCCCTTGGAGAGGTCCTGGGGATTTAGATGGCCTGTTGAAATCTGTCTTTATAGAGGCCACGTTCATTGCTTCCTCGTTCAAGTTTAAAATGAAGAGAACGATAGATTAAACGTAAGCAAAAACAAAACAATACAAAAAAAAAACCTAAACCAAAAAAAACAAACAAACCAAACAAGCAAAAACAAACAAACAAACAAACAAACAAACCAAAAATCGAAGTGTAGCTTTGATTTCTCCAAGTGTAGCTTGGACCACAAAGTGGAGCTGCAGAATGTCCTGGAAAAAAACTAGAAGCCTAGAAACCGGCCACCTGGCAGTGGAACACGTGATCTACAAATCCTACCAGAGGATGGGAGGGAAACATTTTTCTAGACTGACCACACAGACCACTCTCCTGAAATTGATTTTGAATTCTGGTGGAAAGCAACAGAATTTCTAAACTTGGTCCTGTTTTGTGTGTTTGCTTTGTCTGCATGCTCTACAGAGATTTCTTTCTTTTTGCTTATAGTTTTAGTTATATAATAAAATTAAGATTGAAAATATAGTTTAGGGGTAGAGTGCGCCCCCAGTATGCAGAGAGCTCTGAGTTTTACTCCAGCACTCTGAATAAGTGAATAAATAAATAAATAAATAAATAAATATTAGGGAAAATTTTGTTATTTCAAAGCAGAACAATGTTGCCTTCAATAGATTTAGTACTGAAATTATCTACAGAGCCTTAAGGAACCACTTCGGAGTTCAGATTCTGGGCCTAAAGAAACACCATCCCTTAATGTGAAGGACACTTTACATTTTGAAGGTCTCTGAGTCAGTCTATGAACAGTTTTAAACATTGCTATTCCGAAAGGCCATATAAACTTGACAAACTCTATGGCCTGTTGGTTCTGGCATATTTATTCATTTTTCTGTCTAAAATACTAGAAAAGTAAAATGCAGGGCAGCCACATAAAATATCAGCATACTGTTATAGTGATAGCCATTTATTTAAAAAACAAGCTTGAAGCTTTGAACTCTAAGTTATATCTGTTGACATGGTATTGATGAAACTGAAGGCCTGATGCTCTAGTCAGACACTGTTGTGCAGCTAGAGCCCCAGCAGGTGGACCAGCAGAGTAGCATCTCAAGGGAGTTCGTAAGAAGCACGAGCTCTCTGAGTTGCTGGTGTAACGAAGTTGGAGGAGTACTTGCCTAGTATGCGTGAAACTTGGCGTAGAGGATGGGAGAACAAAAATTCAAAGCCATCCTCAGCTGCGTTGTTAGAGCCGAGAATTTCAAACTCCATCCATAACTGGCATTTTTACAAGGTCTCTTTATATCGTGAACTTGGGAAGAACTATTCTGTGAGCTGGTAGAGGAGAAAAGAAGCAGCAGGAGCTGAGTGAGGAAGGACAGCATCTCTCGCTTTCCAGGACTGCTGTGAGAAATGTCACATGCCACATCTAGCACTGTATCTAAAACAGTAAAGATGGACTATCTCAGTTAGGGTATTACTGCTGTGAACAGACTCCATGACCAAGACAGCTCTTACAAGGTCAACCTTTATTTGGAGCTGGCTTACAGGTTCAGAGGTTCAGTCCAGTATCATCAAGACAGGAGCATCACAGCATCCAGGCAGGCATGGTGCAGGAGGAGCTGAGAGTTCTACATCTTCATCTGAAGGCCTCTAAGAGAAGACTGGCTCCCACATGGCTAGGAGGAGGGTCTCACTGTGCACCCTCACAGTGACACACTTCCTTCAACAAGGCCACATCTCCTAATAGTGCCACTCCCTGGGCTGAGTATATTCAAACCACCACAGGGTCCTGGAGTCTCTCCACCACGCTCTAAGTAGACCCCTCTAGGCCTCTTTCTACATCCCAGCAGTGGTCCTAGATCTCTGCTTTGTCCCTGGCATACAGTCTGCGCTGCTTTGATCACGTGGCATTCTTTTTGTCTTTGTCTCCACATTATCTTCCTACTAAGCTACTGGTCATGCTCTCTCAGTAGAGGATCCAAGGTCCACACTGGAAGATGGAAGTGCACATCCTGCAGTACTACAGAGACTAGGATGTTAGAAAGGGACCATTTCTGGGACGGGAGTGGGGAAGTGATAGAGAAATAGCAAGGTACAGGAGATATGATGTGGGAATGGGGAAAGGGGCAGGCTGTAATCAGGGAGGAGGAGAGACATGAACACAGAAGGAGAGAGTAAGACAACAGTAAGGATGCCTGAACAATGCTGTTACCTACCTTAAGAGAACCCCATAATACCTGTTAGTGTGTGCATAGTATCATGTACAATTTAAATAAAATTTCCTCATCTGGGCTGACAGTGCTTTTTACCAGAACCAAAGACCATCTATGAATAACCCAACACCAGTTGTGAGAGGCCCTCTTTTGAATTGTTGGTTAGGGTTGTCCAAGAGACTTCCCCAAGATAGACTGTTGCTCTTGCCCTTGCTTGTTCCCCAATGATGGAAGGCAAATCCCCATTGCTGAAGATACAAGAGAGCTGAAAGTGCCCTGAATGTTGCCTTCCTGACAACTGGCTTTCATGGGCTACAGAACGGTACACTAACCCTAAGGATACAGTAGGGGTACACATACTTTAGCAGTGACCAACACCTCTCTAGTTGGATTTAAGATTTGCTTGGGACTAGACACCTATTTAACTCCCCAGGGCTAGAAAAATCATAGATCTTGGGAAAGAACCTACAATACCACTTCTCTAGACCAGGATAATATTTAACTAAATTCTAAATATCTGTTTCGTACCCACATAAACTCATACATATATTTCTACACACACACACACATATACATACACATCACACACACACACATCACACATACACATATATACAAATATACACACACACATACATACACATCACACACATATGCACATATAC
>NW_021621185.1:4684955-4997363 GCF_004785775.1 Grammomys surdaster
CATACATACACATCACACACATATGCACATATACACACACACATACACACATCACACAAACATATACATACACACACACATCACACACATACACACACATCACACATACACATATATACAAACATACACACATATACACACATCACACACTTATGCACATACACACACACATAAACACACACGTCACACACATACACATCACACACACACACACACACACACACACACACACACACACGTATCAGGCCATAATATTGAAAGAGAGCAATGAAGGGAATATAGGAAGCATTGGAAGGAGGAACAAGAAGGTAGAAAAGATTTGATATAATCTTAAAATTTAAAGAAAAATGACAAAAGATTAATTAAAAACCTGGTCATGGGGCTGGAGAGATGGCTCAGTGGTTAAGAGCACTGACTGCTCTTTCGGAGGTCCTGAGTTCAATTCCCAGCACCCACAAAGTGGTTCACAACCATCTGTAATGGAATCTTATGCCCTTTTCTGCTGTGTCTGAAGACAGCAACAGTGTACTCATACATAAAAGATGAAAAGCTTGCCCCATGACAACCCAGTGAAGACGTTTAAAAACAACCCCAATGAACTGGTCATGACGGTGTGGTGGCGCATGCCTTTAATCCCAGCACTTGGGAGACAGAGACAGGTGAATCTTTGAGTTCCCAGTCATCCAGGGGTACATAATGATACCCTGTCTAAATTTAAAAAATAAAATAAAAAAGTAAAGATACTGGCAAGATTGCATGAGGTCCCTTTTAAAATAAACTCTTCTTAAATCAACCATATCTATAAATAATCTGCTTCCAACTAAGGTTATACTCATAGCTGGCAACAGGACTTGGATGCCTTTGAGAGTCATGCAAGGTATCATGGCGTGCACATTTAACTCCAGCTACTTGGATGGCAGGATGATAGAAATCTAAAGCCAGCCTGGACAAGAGTGGGTAACACTATACTCAGAAAAGGCAGATTCAGACATTTTACTTTTAATAAGTGAGAACATACAAAGTAAATATTGGTCATTAAAAATGACCATTATTTTAAAATGTCAATCATATTTGTAAAATACTGTACACATTATTCTCTTCTTCTGGCAGTTATTTTATGGGTTTTAACCTGTCTCCTTCCAGCTACAGTGCCTTCTCTTCAAGGCAACTTTCCTTGCAGCCTTTATAATGTACTGTGTTGCTTATAGTAAGAAATCTGTAGCTACAAATAACAGTTATAGAGAACTACTGAACAAATTCACAAAATTCTTTAGGTTAAATTTACCTGGAATACAGACTGGGACTTATTTTTGCCAGGAGGGATTACTTTGATCATAAAATTTTAATCTCTAGAATGAAAGGATAGTTAGCAGCAGAAAGAAATTGAAAATCTTTGTTCTTCTCTCCCTTGTGTGTGTGTGTGTGTGTGTTTGCGCGCGCATGCTCATATGCAGGTGCATGTATATATGATAGCCTAGGTAGAGCTTGCCAATAGGCTAGGCTGTTTATTGAACCATATATACATATGTTTGTATGTATGTATGTATGTATGTATGTTTGTATGTATGTTTCTATGTATGTATGCTTCTATGTATGTTTGTATGTTTGCATGGAAGTGTGTAGGTATAATAAACAACTGATTTCTAAGGCAAGAAAATCAAGCAAGTGCTCATACTCCTTTCCTCTGAGAAACCTGTGGCTGACTGTGCAGTCAACTCCTGGAACAAAGGTGGCTAGAGCCAAAGGGAAGCAGGGTGGGAGCTGGTAGTGTGGTTGGTCCCAGAGAATAGAATTTACATTTGAATCATAATTTCCTCTGACTTTCATAGGTACACCGTGGCACAGATTCTCAAACACAATCCTACATGTCCGTTTCTGTTTTTTTTTTTTTAACCAGCTATATTTCAAGCTGAGTCTTTCCTTCCTTCTAAATGAGCCAAACTACCCAGAGATGCAAAAGAAGGGGTTTCTTCCATTATGAGTTCATGTAGGTCAGAGATAATTTGTGAGAGTTGGTTTTCTCCTTCAGAACATGAGTCCTAGGGCTTGAGCTCAGGTCATCAGACTGGACAGCAAATCCTTTTACGTGCTGAGCTATCCTGCCTTCCCTCTTATCACACTACTTGTAGACAGCAATTTAATCTTTATACGATCTCTGTTTTTCTTGGGGTTTTAATTACATTTGTAATAGCAAAGTTTCTTAAAGAAAAACACCAGTTTCCCATTAGAGTTCAATGCTGCTATCCAAGACTATGGAGGCAGAGCAGAAGGAGAATGAGTCAGGGCCAGCCTGGCTTTCTTAAAACACACACACACACTCGAAATTTTCATTGATTTTGGTCAAGATAAAAAAGTGACATTTATTGAGTGGATATTTTGTGTTTGTAGCTACATTATCCATAGATTTCTTGCTTTCTATAGGTAAAACTTTAGTTTTCTAATGATTTTAAATAAAGCATTTACACCTTAATACACTCCCTTCCATGAGGCACAGGGATTCATGTGTACCCAGCACACATTGTACTACTGAGCTTAGGGTCACATTCCTCAAGAGATACGTTTCATTTTGTTCGGATAGTTCCACATATCGCCCAAGCTACCCTCACACTCAAGATCCTCCTGTCCCAGCCTCTCAAGTGCCGCATTATAGGCAAGGTCAACTCCAATCATAAAATCAGGAATACTTACTTAGAAAAGGAGAACATACATGTGTGTATCCCATTTCCTCTTCATCTCTTTGTACCAGTTAAATTCTCTTATCTGCATATCCTCTGACCATATTCAGGTAGACAATGGTTGCTTGCACAACTAATACTAAAAGTCAAAAATAGTGATTTTTTTTTTTTTGAGAGTGAGTCCTGCTATGTAGAACAGGCTGGCTTTGAACTCACAGACATTCACCTAGTTCCTCCTTCCTAGTGCTGGAATTAAAATCCTGTGTCACCATGCCTGGAAATATGTGTACTATGAATACTACATGAATATTTTTCCAGCATAAAAACACTGTGATTACTATTTCCCTGGAGTCCTAAGTCAAAATGGTTTTCCCTCCATTATTTCCTGTACTTTTTTCTTTGTTTCTCACCAAAACCTCATTTCCTAAGGAAGGCCAGTATCTGGAGTTCTTCCAGATCTGCTAGCTCCCTCCACCCTCAAGATTCTTTAAGAGAGAAGTCCTAGCTGCTCAGCTCACTGACTCTACATGCCTAACACTAAAGCTGTATGTTCAAAACCATCTTCTCTCAAAGCTTTTCTGACACCCTTGATCTACAGTCATTAACACATTGATGATGGGAAATCCAGTGAAAGCATGGATTTAAATTACTCGTTTTCCTGCTCTAACATTGGAGATCCTGGAATTATTTATATTTGTTAGTTTTAGACTAGACCTTATAGCCCTGATTGGTCTTCAACTCTTTATGTAGCCCAGACTGACCTTGAAGTAGACGCACTCCTCCTGCCTCAGCCTCCTGTGTACTAGCTTATAGGCATGTACTATCATGCTTTGGTTTTATTCTCACCACCTACAACTTAACACACTTTCCTTTATAGCTCTATGTCTATTCTGCTCATTACTGATGAGGAATTCTGCATCTGATAACTCTTGAGATGTTTCCTGTCTTTATCTTCCTTGTCTTTTTCTTTCTAAATGGTATTTATTAGACCTAGGCCTCTAAGTGGAAGTCAATTCTGTATTGCCCTGATAGTCTGTCTGTCTGTCTGTCTGTCTGTCTGTCTTTTTGTTTATTTGTTTTGGTTTTGGTTTGGTTTGCTTTTCTTCAAGACAGGATTTCTTCACATAGCCCTGGAAGTCTTGGAACTCATGCTGCAGACTCGGCTTTTCTCACATTCACAGAGCTTGCCTATGTCTGCCTCCCAAGTGCTGGGATCAAAGGCATGCACCACCAATGCCTGTTTTTGACACTTTTTCTTACATTTTCTTATGACAGATTTTTATGCATTGCTGAATATTTGGAAGAATTTCCTTGAATTAGCTCTTCTAATCCTATTTATGTTTTCATTTGGCCTATTGTCTTTTCAGTATATCAAGACATTCTCACTAAAGTTTTCATGATAAAGACACTCCGTCTGCCTAAATGTATCTTTTATAGTTGTTAGACTTTTTTTAAAAATAAAGGGTTCTTTGTTCTCTGTTACCTGTTTCTATACATTAAATTTCCTATTGGAGCATTTGGCAGGTTTTCCTCAAATGTCTGGGGATAATTTTGGTTGTTTTTACTTATTATTTATTTGTTCTTGAGATAATCTCATGCATCCTCAGGCTAACCTCAAACCTAACCCTCTTGCATCAGCTTCTTAGTGGGCTCAGATACCACACCTGGTTATGGGGGAGGGAGGGAGAGAAAGGGGTAGGGAGAGGGAGAAGGAGGGAGGGAGGGAGGGAGGGAGGGAGGGAAGGAGGGAGGGAGGGAGGGAGGGAGGAGGAGGAGGAGGGGGAGGAAGAGGAGGAAGAGGAGAAAAAGGCACAGGCCAGGTATGGTGTCACCTGTAATCCCGTATTCAGAAGATTGAAGGACAATTTCAACTTTGGGGTCAGCTTTTGCTATACAGTGAGACTCTGTCCCAAAGTAACAAAAGCACAGAGTAAGGGAGGGTTGGATTTAGAGGAAGTGGGCCTCTACTTTTTCTACTACCAGAATGATTTGACTTTGGGAGGTTGATACCCAGAATCTACCATGTACCACCATTGCTCCTGTCATGTGTTGTTTTTAATACATCAGTAAAGGCCCTTTGGAGTTTCTGAAGAGACCAGTCCCTCATGTTCAGTGTTTTCATTGAGTGGGGATAGAAGGGGGAAGAGTGGCTCCCTGTTCTCTTCAGACCTTCGGTTTACATGGATCGTTTTATTCCACTTCTCCTGCAACATTTTCCTTCAGGCCAGGCATTGAGAAGGCCACTGTAGGAATTACAGATGTCTGCCTCTGTCTTTTCCTAGGAAGCTCCCAAGTACAGATTCCTGTACCTTACAAAGGGCTCCTGACTCTGTTCCTCTAGGACGGAGCCTCAGGGTCTGCACTGAAGCAAGCAAGCAAAACCCATCCCCAGCTTACAGTACCTCGAGAAGTAATGTGGACTCGGGTAGGAGGGGCCTGCACAGACTGAATAGAAACGAGAGGGACGCACAGCCCCACCCCGGCAAACACACTGAGTGGGGCAGAAGGTGGACAGTGAAATAAACAATGTCTTCCACACTTGAACCTGAATGACTACAGGGTTTCAGATCAGGTGTTACTGTGAATGGAAAGTCACAAACTTCTTCCTTGATTTTCTTTACTATATTAAATAGCATTTCCACAAAATATTGCTAAAATGCCCATCTCACAGAGATGTTGCTAATCATAGTGAGGCTAGATTATACTCAAATAATGGATAAGTAAATACACTTTAGCTTAGAAACGTAGGTCATAGATACACGCTAAAGGTCAGTCTGCTTTTGACCAATTTCTGAAGGCAATTAACAGACACATAACTAAAAGAGCAAACTAAGCAGCTATATAGTGGTAAAAATTTAAGATTTCCATTCAACGAAGTATCTTAATCTTTTAACTGTAAAAACAAAATTTCAGACACATGCTCCCTCCCTTGCCACATCTAGAAACAGATGCAAAAAGTGAGCATAGTACCAATGACTCTTTCCAAGGCTAACAACCTTACTGAAATACTGTGACTCACACAGCTCGCTTGCTATTAATAGAAGAGTCTGATGATGTGTTTTGTTCCTTTAGAATCTGATGGGAATTTTCAAGTCTGCAATGCCTATGATGGTCCTTGATTCTTACTTCACTTTAAAACAGATTTGGAGATAGATGATACTTATTTGAAAATATTGAGTTTTTTTTTTTATTAAGATACCATTTTGTTGTTGTTGCTTTGTTTGCTTTTGTTTTTCAAGGCAGGGTTTCTCTGTGCAGCCCTCACACTGTTGATCAGGCTGACCACAAACTCAGAGATTATTGATTTATCTATAGATTTTTAATATCATTTGACAGCTAGTTCTTACCCACAGGCTTGCGTGCACCTACCCTATGGTCATACCATAGAGACACTCCTTTACTGTCCAGGCCCCATGCCCACTTTGGCCCTTGGAAAGCTCTCATTTATTTTCTGCATTTCTACACTCTTCCAGAATGTTGGATGAAAGTTATCAGGAATAAGACATCTTTTGCATTGGCTTCTTTTGTTTAGTAGAGCACATTTGAGATGTTCTGACTTTTGTCTCTTCGGCCAGCTGTTAACATTCTACTGGGTAAGATATGCCAGTAGCTCATTCAACATCAACGTTAAACCAGGTAAAAATGACCTATTTTATAGACCAAACTTACAACAAATCTTGCATTTATTAAGACAAAGAAAGCTGGGCCTAGTGGCCCATGCCCTTAATCCCAGAACTTAGGAAACAGAAGCAAGCAGATATCTAAAGTTAAAGCCAGTCTAGTCTATAGAGTAAATTCCAAGACAGCCAAGGCAACAGAGAGACACCCTGTCTCAAAATAAAACAACAGCAACAACAAAACCAAAAAGAAATAAAGAGAAAAATAAAAGGAATTCCCTTTACCACTTGAATTCTATAGATTTATTTGAACATATACTAAGTGTAACTATTTCAAGAAGTACTTGGTAACATACTTTAGGGAACAGCAGATATTCATTCTAGTGTTGATGTAGATTTAAATTGTGGTATGCATTTGAACCATGAGGTCCAAAAGCTTTTTCCCCACCTACAAGAGAATACAGCATGCAGGGCAATCATTGCTAACATCAGGCATTGTGTTGCTTTATCAACTTATTCTGAAGGTGAGGGCTCCATGAGGATCCCAGTCAACATAGACCTTGACAAGGCTCGTTCCCACTTAAACCCTCTTAATCTTCTACCCCATGGAGGCAACAGGTGGCTTAGAAAATAGCCAGGAGAAAGATAATTCTTGCCCTTCAGGACGGGTGCCAATGGAAAAAAGTGACCTGAAGTCCAGGTCTCAGGCCTGACACGATGAAAATCTAACTCCACAGCTGTTGTCTCTCAGAACCGTCACTCATCATGGTTTAATTTCACAGTTTTGATTTAATCTTTTCTAAATACAGCACTGGATAAATACAGAACAAGATAACAAGAGTTCCCGGCAAAGAAGCCAGGTTGCTTTTGGCCTTGTCCCGCCTGTCCCTAGACCTTTGGGTTTTATTTTCTGTGGAGAGTGTATCTCCAGGGCTCAGCTTTTATGTGTGGGAGGGGTAGAGCTTATCATCAGCATGTGAGCCTGCCTACCAGGAATCCCAGAGTGGTGTCAGCTGGGATGCTTGTCCGGTCATGTTAACTTGTAATATACACTAAATTCCAAGAGAAGAGAAACATTTCAGTGGTTTCTCCCATTTTTACCATGGTTTGTCTTTAGTGGGGCATGATATTTTTATTATGAAGCCATGTTATAAAAAGCTGGAATAAGATGCCTCCTTTCTAAGTGTACAACATTGACTGCTGAGCCAATATTGGTAAACTTCAAGTCTTCAAATTCCTTTTTTCTTAGCAATACTTCTTTCTAGTCAGTGCTACCTCCACCCAGTTGTAGGCAATTGACTTAAAAAAATAATTGTTGCAGTATTGATTTTTATTACTGTGATAAAATAACACGGCCAAAAGCAACTTATAGGGAAAAGTATATATTTTTTGGCTTCTAAGTCCAGAGGATTAAGAGCCTGCCATAATTGAGGTGTTAGTAAATTTCCTCCCCGAGAGGAGACATAAGCAACATTTACCGGTTCCCTAAGATCCCAGTGGCAAACAGAGGCACAAGTTCACGCTGAGGAACCTATCAGTTTGTTGAGCTTCCTTACAGAACATACCTGTGGTGATAATTGCAGGGACGTACGTGCTTTTCCCTGTCAGCAGGCCATACCTAGAAAGCCTTTACTCAGTGATCAGGGCTTCCCAGTAGCCACACTGACTGAGCACCCCTTTGGCAGCCTATAGACTCCAGCCCCTCTCTGAGGCCACATGCTATTAAGGCAATGATACATGAAACAGGTGGTAGCAAACAACTGGATACTTGAGTGAGGGGCTCACGATCTCTCCATCCCTTGTGAGGGATGTAAACAGTCCATCTGGAATGATTTTTTTTCAAGGAGCTGCAGGTCAACTCCCCAGGAAGGCGATTGTTAGAATTTGGGGACAGCGACACACCACAGGAGGGATGGCAGCAAGTGACAGGCACGATGATGGAGCAGGAAACTGAGAGACCGTTTCCAGCCACATGCAGAGTGAACTGGCAGAAGGACAAAGGCCAGTCCACAGTGATGCATTTCCTCCAGCCAGACCCCACCTCCTAAGGGTCATACCTTCAGAGAACAACAAAGTTTTCAAACACATGAGCCCATGGGACATTTCTTTTCATCCTCAGCAATAGGTTCAATTAGTGTTTCTAGTATTTCTTATAAAGAGTGTATACTCTTGGGACCTTGTTTGTATAGCATATACACTTTAAGATTCATCTGTGTCGTTACATGTATCGATAACATGTTAGCTTCCATTGCATTCCATAGTATAGATATTTTTATACTTGTATCTCTGTGTGTGACAGTGAACATTTGGACGGTATCTTTCTTGAGGCTACTCTGAGTGAAGCTGCTAAAGACATTTGTGTGTAAGTTTATGTAATTTTCATTTTACTTGGACAAATACTCATTTAAAGATGGTTTGCTTGTGTGAGTAAATTTGTTTATTTATTTGAAGTCTCTGGAAGACCATGGTGTGCTTATGGATGTGTTGGATAGCATGGTTTTATGTGAACTTGACACAAACTAAAGTCATCCGAGAGTAGGGAATTCAATTAAGACAATGCCTCCATAAGACCCAGTTGTAGGCAAGTACGTAAGGCATCTTTCTTAATTAGTGACTGATGGGGGACAACCCAGTACATTGAAGATGGTGCTGTTCCTTGGCTAGTGTGTTGAGGATTTGTCTTTTGCTGGCTATTATAAAGATAAGTGGAGGCCCCAGAGACTTGGAGTCTGCACATAGCCCCTGTGACGCAAATTAATTCTGATCGGAGATTAAAGATGCCAGCAGCTAATAGTTGGCCAGAAGAAACAAAGGTGGGGTTTAGGTTTCTTGAGCTTGGTGGGAGAGGAGGATCACAAGGAAGAAGAAAGTGTAGAAGAGGAGGAAGGAAAAGTTGTCACAGGTTAAGGATCAAGAGAGTGTAGCCCTGAGGGCTGCCTAATTGGAGCTGAGAGCAGCCCAGACAGAACACAGTAAATAATAAGTAATAACTCGGGGTTATCAACAGGAAAGTAGATTCTAACAGCATGGAGGGTAGGCAGTTGCCCAGCTATTGTACTGTTTAGGGCTTATTGTAAATATAAAGGCTGTGTGTGTGGTTTTTATCTGGGACCTCAATAACTTAAAGCCAGGGTAGAAACCCAGGGCTGGGATTTAAATATTAATGCAACACTGGTGGTTCTGGGGTCTATAAGAGAGCAGGCTGAGCAACCATGAGAAGCAAGCCAGCTAAAGGCACTTCTTCATGGTCTCTGCTCAGCTCCTGCCTCTAGATTCCGACCCATTGGAGTTACTCTCTGACTCCCTTCAATACTGAACAGTGATATGGAAAATGTAAGCCAAATTAACCCTTTCTCTCAACTTGCTTTTTGATCATAATATTTCATCCCAGCAATAGAAACACTAAGGCACTGGATCTGGGTCTACTGATTGTAATTATAGCTAAGATAGACTATTTGATCAATTATTGACTAATTTATAAAGCTATCCACTTTTGGCCTATTGTAAAGACATCAAATATCAACATTTTTAACACCCATACCAAATAACCCCAAACAGTGACAGATGACCACAATGTTAAACCAATAGGATAGGTCAATGAGGTCTACACAAAGAACTGACTATTACGGCATCTTTGTGCTTTGAGATGTCTAATGCTGCTGTAATTGTATATATTTTCCTTCCACTTATTTTGCTTTAGTAAAATCTGTTCAAATATATGTTTGCACTGCTTGCAGGTAGGCATGATTTAGAAATTCACACAGAAGAACATTTATAAATAGATTTAAACAAAGGTGATTTAGAAACTGTATTTCAGTTTTCATGCTATTAGGCACGTGACACAATGATTACATTTCACCTGGAGTAAAAATGAATAAACAAAGGCAAGGAGTGTCTGCAGTCACTTGTACAAATGCAGTTGGGTTAAACAGATTCTTTAGTTCCGCTGTAAATGTCCCTCAAACCTGTGAAGTAAGCACCGGCAATAAGACCATGATGGGAGTTTGTTCCTCTTAAGCATTGCCTCTCTGTGCTGGCCCATAGAGAGGCCCTGTGCTTGAGAGTGCTTGCTCTTCCACAGGACCCAGTTTTGGCTTCCAGTGCCCACATCAGAACTCACAACCATCCATAACTCCAGTTCCAGAAGATCTGATGCACTCTTACCATAGCTGAGGTACAGCATGCACACTGTGTACACACATGCATGCAATCAGAGCATTCATACATATAAGACTAAGTCTTAAGCAATTTAAAAAACATAATATCTGTGTATATTTCATAGATCCATGACAACTAGGTTGTTTAACAATTTGGGCAGCATTACTTATCACACTAAAAGGATCATATCCAGTAAACCAGGAAAGTCTTATCATATTTGTGTGATAATGCTTATTTACAAAATTTATATCATGTATGCTATTAAATATTTAAGACTACATGATATCAATTTGTAAAAAAAAAAGACATTTTACCAAATTTTGAGGAGAATTAATGGGGAGTAATTTCTTTGGGTTGAAAATTTTAAACTACAGTGCCTAGTTTACATGCTTAGTTCCCATAATACATGATATGCCACATGTATTATGATGCTTGAAAATAATTTACACTCAGGCCTGACTCTTATACAGCTACACACATGTGTGTATTTTAATGTTAAAATCCAACACACTAGTTATTCCTTGAAAGCACTCGAAGGTAGGAAGTAATCATACTCGTATTTTCCAGACCGAAGCATGGATGTCAACTGTGGTGTAATCCTATGAAGGAGAGAATATGGACCACACCACGACTTGTAACTTTCATGTTTATGGATCTGTGTGCCCTGAACACGTTTGCCTCAACACTGTTCTGTCAGAAGCATGGCTTATGCTGTATCTGTATTTGTAGCTGGAGACAGGCCAAATGCACATTCTGTATAAGTTTCAAGTGGAATGAAATATTAGTGGGAAAGATTTCTTTTTAGAATAAAACCCAAGCTTTCCAAGGCAAGTATAATCTAGATTTACATAATCATGGAACATCATATTAGGCAAAATGAAATAAGCAAAGAAACCTCCTTAGTGATTTTTAAAAAGTATTTGTGGCTGATCACATATTATGCTAACTTTGGTTAATATGTTCAGAAAACACCACAGTCAATAGAAATGTAAACCACAGGTCTGCCTCAGTATAATAGCTAAGTTAACTTTTGGTAGACAGCAATTTTCAGTAAGAAGAGATAGGCCTGCTTCCAAATACCTGTCCATCATTAAGCAGACAAGCCTCAGACAATTGATTATGTCCATCTGTGGTCTAAATTAATACAATATGAGAGATAAAACAATCTTTGCACTTGAAATTTTTCAATAGTTTTATTTAACTTTAAAATGGCCAATGCAAACTTTGGAAGGTTGTTTATTTGGTTTGGTTGGTGTGATAATAGTTGAGATACAGTCTTACTATTACCCCTGGCTGGTTTAGAACTCTGTGTACCTGAATCCTCAGAGATCTGCCTCATAAATGCCAAGGTTAAAGGCTTGTGCCTCCATGTCTTGCCCCGTATGCTTTGTGATACATTTTTAAATTTATGTTTTATTTTGTTTGCTTTTTTGCATTTTTGAGAGAGAGTATCCCTGGCCACATAGGCCAAACTGAAACGTATGATTTAGACTAGGCTAGCCTCACTCATGGTTATCCTCTTTCTTCCTCCTCCCTGTACTGAGAGACTAGGTATGAGCTACCATCATGCCTGGCTGACACCATTCGCTATGGGATCACCTTTTTGTGGAGACATATAATCAGAATCCTGCAAATATATGACAACGATTGCTTCTAAGTGTCTTTGTTCCACTTCGTCTGTGATAGAGTACCTGACAGAGACAAGCCAGTGGAGGAGAAGTCCTGGCCAAGCAGCTCTGTAAACTTTCCATCATCTGGAAAGAGAGCCAAGCCTTACTCTGCCTCCTGGTGCTGGCAGGGGACACATGAGAAAATGCCTGTGCTCATAGAGGACCCCAATGTCCCTTACAAACATACCCTAAAGCAACACTGCACCAAGCACTCGATAAAATAATGAACTTTTAAGAAATGAGAGTTAAAATAGTGTGTGGCTGTTGTTTAACCTTATTGGGCTTTCTGCCCATTCATCTTTATGATTTTCTATACAATCCAGAATTACTTTCTATAGCGTTTTCAGAAAACACAAAACATTTTTCCAGTGCAACCCCCCCCCCCTTTTGGGCAAAAATTGATGACTACCACCAGCCATTAGATTCCTACTGGTAGCTTTGCCTTGTGTTCATTGTGTATGGTCAGTATACTGAGACTAGCTGCTTGTCGACTCTGACTCATTGTGTAAGGCCTACAGTTCATTGTGGTGGGCACAGAAAGAAGCACACATGTAAATATCAACTTGTTTATTATGTTCAGAGGCTGATATCTAACATGCATCTTGATTAATTGGTGGTCAACAGACTAATACAGTTTATACTTTTATCATTTAAGTCAAGTAGAAAGTATGGGGAAAATATAGTGTTTAGGGCTTGTCATTCAAGAGATGGCTCAGTGAGTAAAAGCATATACTGCTTTTCCAGAGATCCTGAGTTAGATTACCAAACCCTCATGAGGTGGCTCACAACCACCTGTAACTCTAGCTTCTGGAGCATACTATGCCTCTGGCATCTTCAGGCACGTAAATTCATTGGAGGTAGGGTTTCACCATGGGTATGGACTTTGAGACCCTCCTCCTAGCTGCCTAGAAGCCAATCTTCTGTTTTCCATCAGAACAAGATGTAGAACTCTCAGGTATTTCATTGTCATGCCTTCCTGGATGCTTCCTGCCTAGATAATAATGGATTGAGCCTCTGAACCTGTAAGCTAGCCCCAGCTAAATCTAAGACAGGAGTTTTACCTAAGCAGAATTGCTGGGAATGGCCTGACCATGCGTGCCTTTTTTTTTTTTTTTTTTTTTTTGGATGTGGATTTTTAGGTTTTTGGAAAGCAGTGGAATGCCTTAAGTGGGGCTGAATGGACCATCCTAGTGTGACTATGGAAGACACTGATGCTGAGAATGATTTCAACTGTGCAGACCTGGCCCAATAGGTTTCAATGGAGAAGAATTTCAGTGGCCTAGAGACTGTACTATTTTGGTGAAGAATTTGACTGCTTTTGCCCCTTCCTGAAGAATTTGCCAGAGGCTAAGGTAAAAAGATTTATATTAATTGCATTGACAAAGGAAGTCTCAAAAAAGCCCAGCAGAGATTTTATTCTCTGATTTAGTCTCATGAAGAGCATTTTGATCAAGTGTAGCAAGCTTTGGAGTAAAGTGTAAAACATATTGTCCAAAGAATAAAAGGGGGCCAAGAAGAAGAATAGAGCTGAATCTTACGTTCAAGAAGATAAACAGATTAAGACAGTGGTGACCTCGGGACAAGATCCCACCCAGCTTATTGTTTATGTGTTTGCAGTTGAGCAAAAAATAGTTATATCATGTTAGGCATTATTACTTGGCTATGGTTCTCATTTCGGCTTTTAGTCTGTAAATGAACTAATCCAGAAAGGAAGGTACACTTGTGATCCAGATCTTGAGGAATAGTAGTTATGAAAAGCTTAGGTCCAGGTAGTACATGCCTTTAATCCCAGGTGACAGAGGTAAGCAGATGTCTGAGTTCAAGATTAGCCTGGTACAGAACAAGGTAAGATGTGGTGGTACACTTCCTTAAGTCCAACATTCAGGAGACAGAGCCATGCAAATATCTAAGTTTAAGGTCAATTTACAGAGCAAGTTCCAGGACAGCCACACTTAGGCAGTGAAGGAATTGGAAAAGAAAGCTGGTGATAGTGAACAAGTGGGCCTTGTTCCACCTCCAACAAGCCGCCAAACTCAGCAGCTTCGACCATGTGGCTATGGCTTTAGAGTCAAGAATAGAATGACTACTGGGAAAATTAATGCTGGTTAGCTGGAGCTAAGAAACTAGCAGTGACTAGGAGACCAGCATCACTGTGGTGACATGCTTTCTGAGAGCAAAGAATCTTTGTTCCAGAGATAGCCAAGGTTGTACTTTGTGCTGCAGCTGGACTTGGTAGTGTGTAAGAATCACTCAGATGGTACTGGTTTTTTTTAGACGTGACAGAGTCATGGAGAGCAGCTGAGGCTTGGCACTGTGAGAGGTCAGGAAAGTCCTGGTAAAGGTGCAGCCTCAGTTGCAGTTGACAGTCCAGGACCAGAAGGGTCATGCAAAGAAGTTGAGGCTTAGCACCATGAAGAGAGCCTATGACAGGCTATTAGTGAAGGCTAGTTGCAGTGGAAGACCCCAGGGTATTGGAGATGCCAGTACTAGTAACAGCACCAGCAGTGGAGTAGAGTCAACCAGACCTTAAAGTGGTACAGAGTGCAGAGCTAGAGATGTGACCCAAGCCATTTGGAGGAGCCCAGACATTGGAACAAAAAGCTATAATGTTGAAATTGCCTTGGAGACCCCAAGATGTTCGAGATGCCAGAGCTGTGGTATACCTGTTGAGGAAAGCTGCTAACAGGGAGTGGAACCATCCAGAGAGAATTGTGCTGTGCAGTCAGCAAAACAGAAATGAGTTGGACCTTAGACATAGAGGTGCTGAGTCTGGAGTTTGTCCAGTTGGATTGTGTTCTTGTTTTTGTTTGCCTTTGGAACAACATATGGAACTCTTAGCTCCTCTAGCACCAGGCCTGCCTGGATGCTGCCATGCTTTCTGCTTTGATGATAATGGACTAAACTTCTGAACCTGTAAGCCAGCCCCAATTAAATCTTGACCTTTATAAGAGTTGCCTTGTTCATGGTGTCTCTTCATAGCAAGGGAAACCCTAAGACACTGTGTTACCACGTTACATTTGGAAGAGATCAATCTTTGGACATTTCACTGATTCTTAATGCCTACATCTCTGGAATGTTTGCTGTTAGAAATAGTTTTTCTTGGCTTTAATCTTGAGGTTGTTTCTTTCTTTGGGAAACTGATTGCAAGGGCTAACCTATTTTATGTTCAGATAGATGCAGAGACCAGACCAAGGTGGTTAAGATACTTCCCTCTGCTTTGTGCTATTCTGGTCCCTGGCTTGGCCCTCAGGCCAGCAGGCCTTTCTAGTTCTCAGGCTTAATCAGCCTGGGCTTCCAAACCCTTAAAACTCTACAGGTAAAGGGAACCCTTCTCTAGAACATCACCTATAGGATAAGCCCTACTCCAGAGCCTTTCATACATGCCGAGCCAAAAGCCAGGGGTGGGTCTGCTTGTCTCCAGCCTGAGGGTGATAGAAAGGGTCTGGACTGATCAAATAGCAGAAAGTTTAGGGCATTGTTCTGCATTTACATTTGCATCACTCACTAAAGTATAGCTTTAGCTCAGAAGGTCTAGAAGGGTCTTTCCAGTCCTTTAGTTCCATCCAGATCATAGTCTAGATTTAGCATTCCAAATTCATGTTGAGCTTTATACAAATGATTCCTTTGGCTGACGAAACACCTTAAAACTCAAAGTATTAAATTTAAAATCTTCTAGACCACATTGTGATTTTAGAAGGAAAGTGGGAATTTTATGTTGATCCTCAAGGGGTATATATACATTTCCGTAGAAATTAGAAGTAAGATAATATAAACCTATAACGTGCTTTAATACTACAAAGCATGATTTTCTGAAATCTCTCCGTAAAATGTTGGGTCTTTTTAAAAAACGTTTTCTGACCTCTTTACCTGTGAAGCAAGGCAACCTCTCATGCTATAACTTAGTGCTCAGTCCCCTTTCTTGCTTTATGAGTCTTTGGCCAGAAATGACTACAACTTTGGTTGCTAGGGAAGAAAGTCACCTTTGCTGTTTCTTATTTTCTTTTTGTACTGTTGCTGGGAACCAGCCCAGCAACATGTACTGAGGAAAATAGCAATGGGTAGTGTTGGTGGTTTTCAGGAGCAAAACTTGGTTTTGCCAGGGCAGAAGTTTCATACTTCTAGTAATACTTACCTTTCTTAACTCTTTGCTATTCAAAGACCAAAAGCTGTTGGCATCTGGTAAATAACTCCTGATGCTCAGCAGCAGGGAATTAAGTAAAGAAGTTGATTACTCTGCTTCTTTGCTCTTTTCTTTCTTTTCTTTTTTTTCCAGTGTCAACATTTTTTTAATTGTATATTTTATTTATTTACATTTCATATGTCATCCCCTTTCCCCATTTCCCCTTGCTAGAATCCTCTATCCCATCCCCCTCCTCCTTTTTACTTTTATACCATTTTAATTACATGCATGTATTAAGGTCAGTTCTAGGTTGAGGGTCTAGCAATACAATAAATGCAAATAGTCAAGGAACAAGCAAGACAATAAACCCAGATAGTCAAAAAACAAGCAAGGTATTAAACCCAATTACGTGAATACTCCCATGATCACTGTTTCTAAGGGATTATCAGGATGACCAAAATATCTGAGCCTACTTCCCTATCCTAGCTCAAAGTCATTTTTATGTCTGAAGCCTACTTCCTTGCTGTAGCCTAAAATTTAGAATCCTGTCTGAAATTGCTTCTTTGTTCTAGCCTAAGATTTAGATTCCCACCTGAAATTACTTCTTTGTTCTAGCCTAATGTCAGATTTTTGCCTGAAGCCTACTTCCTTGTCCTTGGCCAATGTCATATTTCTACCAACTAGCCCATTCCTTTGTCCTTGGCCCATGTCAGACTCTTGCCAAGCAGCCCCAAAGGCTCTCTGTCTCCCCCCTTTTTTATTTCATTAACAAGACTGAGCCTGTCTTAGGTCATTCTGACAAGAATGCCTTCCTTACCCATCATGGAATATGCATTATCAAAATAAATGCACTTCTGTCTAAGGTTGGTAAGGCTCTGTGCAGAAACTTACCCATCATTGGCTTGTCAGCTTGTTAATTTAATAACTCTGTCTGGGGGTCTATTTTCAGCTTCAAACCATGTACTTTGGCTGCCAACATATTGATGTTGTTAGAGACCAGCTTTAACACGATGGACAGGAATAAAAATATTCCCAGGACAAAAAGGACTGGCATGATCAAGCTATACGTGCCATTCTTGAAGCTTGAACAAAATAGAAATACTGACCTCAGACCAATTTATCTGCAATATCTACTGCATCAATGTTCAGCAGAGCAGCATTTTTGAAATTCTTAAAGAGAGGTGTTAGAATTATGCCAAATACACTGCAAGTGTCTTTAAACTTTTTCCTCATTATACTTACAACCACTATAAATTTTAGAGGAGGTCTAGAATTTAAGGGTAAGGAGCCATATCAAATGTCATGCCAAATATCATTCACTGGCTTCATGTTAGTTCTTTGTTCTTTTCTTACAGACTCCTCGGTAATAGATGATGATAGATGATGGGTGAGAGGCTTGGAGTTCATTAACTCCTTGTGAGCCAGAGAAAAAGGAAAGAAAGTCATACATACAGAAAGCAAATCTTTTACACAGGCAATATGCATACACACACACACACACACACACACACACACACACATACACATACACATACACATACACACACACACACTCTGGTCAGGTCCAACCACCTTTCTCATCACCTCCACATGTGTTCATGCATGCTTATGTACACAGACCTATACTTATGTATGCATATACACACTTAGTAGATGAAGCAAAAGTTACCACAAGCAAGTTCCAATGAGCAATTGCCAATGTAGAAAAAACTCACTCATTCTGGATGAAAAAGAAGCTCCAACCTTCACTGCTCAAAGAAAAAGCTTCTACCTTTTTATTTCTGAATTTAAGAAAAAGGTCCCACCTTTATTGCCCCCCAAAAAAGCTTTTACCTTTTATTGTTTCAAGTAAGAAAAAAGCCCTTTTCTTATTGTCAGTTCTTAGTTCTTATACTTTCTTAGGAGGAGAATAAATCACACGGTTTCCAAGCAGCTCTTTTCCCCATAAGTTCATAGCAAGTTTAAGACACTAATTAAAGTCATAAATGATAAGGAAACATACAACAGAAATGTTTATATGTGTTTTCATTTAGACTAGTACCCAACTAAACATTCATTATCTATTGCTAGCTCCAAAAGTTCATTAAAAGTGTAAAACAATAATTCTTATGTCGTAAGTTAGCACAGTTTTACCAAGATACAAATCATCTGCCTAATGTCTTATTATTTTAAAATTTTGTATAGATAAACCAGTCAATATTTTATTTTCTGTCCTTGTAACTACAATATATTGTCCATTCTCAGTTTATGACCTTTATTTACCAGATAATAGTTTCACAGCTAACCTAGAAGGAATGTTTTCCCTGATCATAAATCTGTTTCAAGCTTGCTTTCTTATCCTAGTGCAATTAGCATGTCACACATGAAGGTTTACAGAGTCCTATTTGCAGCTTTTTAGAGGGCTGAAAAATATTTGTATAAGTTTAAGAATTTTATAAAATCATTCTCAAGAATTATGAAGTTATCAGTGTGTCTACACAGCATTGCTACATGAGAGTAGATCCTTGTTGATCTTCAGGAAATCTGCCCAATAAGGTGGACTGATGCCCAAGAATCATTAAGCTATGCAATAGTGACAGGAAAGGCGTTTCAGTAGCAAGAAGCATCATGGGATGAAATCTCTGAAGGCCCTGCAGTTCAGAGCTTACCCACAGCAGCCATGCAGAGTGGTGGGCCACCTCCCAAAACTTACTTGGATGCCTTCAGTGTTTCCTAGATACTTCCTGACATACTGCATCCTTTTATGTTCCTAACCAAAAGTACTATGTATCTTAACAAGCATCAAGAATATTTATTGAAAAAAATCTTACAGAATTTTAAACAGAAATTAGTAATTCCACAGCTCAGAGAACTCCTTAAGGGACTGGTATACACCAACTTTTTGGTGTTGCCATATTTAACTTACTATTGGGAATATGTGCTGAAACAGGGTCTCATGTTCCACAGGCTGGTCCCATTCCAAGTAGCCAAGAATGACCTTGAACTCCAGATGACCCTGTTCTACCTCTCAGTGATAGCATAACAGACAAGTGCTACAGCCCCTCCATTCTATCTATCTCTTTTCATTGTGACTAAGTTTATATCCAAGTTAAAACACCTTTAATCCCAGAGTTTGGGGGCAGAGGCAGGCAGATCTCTGAGTTCAAGACCAACCTGGTCTTCAGGGCTATATATAGAGAAATCCTATCACAAAAAAAGAAAGAAAGAAAGAAAGAAAGAAAGAAAGAAAGAAAGAAAGAAAGAAAGAAAGAAAGGAAGGAAGGAAGGAAGGAAGGAAGGAAGGAAGGAAGGAAGGAAGGAAGGAAGGAAGGAAGGAAGGAAAAAAGACAAACTATGTTAATAAGTAAAACCACTCAGTCTGCATTTATTTGTCAGTGTTAGAGAAGAATAATAAACACTGTTATTTGCTTGTTTTGTTTCGTTTGGAGACAGAGTCTTGTTTCCATGGCTAGCCTATTGCTTGCTGTTTGGTCCATACTGGCTTTGTACTTGTAGCTATCCTCCTGCTTCGGCCTCCTAAGTGCTGGAATTACAAATGTGCATCCTCTTGGCTGGCTCTCATAAACACTTTTAACTTACAACATTGCAACCCTGGTATTTTTAACCAGGGACAAGAAAAAATAACACTAGCTTTTGAAAAGCTCCCCAAGAAACCAAACACACAAGACAAGGACATTTGTTTCCTATGTTACTGATGGGGAGACAAGAAAAGGCCACAAAACTTGCCTATTGCAAAACTATGTGATTAGAGCAGCCAGCCTGGCCCCAAAGCCTCCTTAAGGTACCAAATGGGAAGAATATTTCGGCAATGGACCTGTCTTGGCAGCCTGCTTATTTCTAGAGTAGAAAACGTAAAGGAGAAAATAGTAACATTTTGAATGACATACATCAACTGATAGGTCTATAATTTAGCAAAAATAGAGTTGTGGTTATAATTGGGATAGATTACTCACAGAGCACACTCCCCAGGGCTGTCTATAAAAATGAAAATGTTGTGTTTGAATGTGCACAGACTCCTGTGGTTGAAGGCTTGGTCTCCAGTTGGGTGTGCCGAGGTGGTTGAGCATTTGGGACCCTGCCTCCCTGGCAGGGGTAGGGCAGCGCTTAAGCTTGATAGCTGCTTCTGCTTCCTGACCATTCTCTCTTTTTCCTGCTTGACACTGTGATGTGACGAGCCACCACATGGTTCAAATGCTCCCACCACTGTGGAGTTCATTCTTCTTTGCCACAATAGTCTGTGAGCCAAAATAAAGCTCTTCTTCAGGTGCTCCTGTCAAGCACAGCAAGGAGAAAAGTAACTTACAGTGTTGGTAAGGATCAGGGTCTACCATGAGGAACATTTTTACAACTCACAAGAGAGGATGCCACTTGATAGACTTTTTTTTGATAGACTTTCTCTGCCCAATTTTGAAAATATTAAAAGTTGTCATTGTACAGCATATTAAAGTGTGCAAACAGTGCAATGAACAACATAACAAATATACCTGTGCTGAGCTGGGGAAGTAGCTCAGTTGTAGGGCAATGAGTTAGTATGTGTAAAACCTTGGGTTCCATATATGTAACATCCCACCCCCAGCGTGTGTGTGTATGGGGATGTTCCTGTGTGTGTGTGTGTGTGTGTGTTAGAGTAAATAAATCTAACCTTTAAGAAAATAATAAGACAAATGCTTTCACAATAAAACATTACTCCTAATTTAGGAGATCCCATGTTCCATCCCTATTAGGTTTTAGCTTAATGGAGCATAGTATTCAAATTTGGAAATCATTTTATCCTGCAATAGTTGATTTTAATTCTCAGTTTAACTGGATTAAGAAATGCCTAGAGCATAAATGAGACACTCCTTTGAGCTTGTTTGTAAGGGTGTTTCCAGACAGGATTAACTGTGAAAGCAAGTCCTACCCTGAAAGTGGTGGCACCATGTGCGCAGGCTAGCTCACCAGCTGAATAAAGCGGGGGTGTGACGGGGGGGGGAGACATCAAGTGAAAGCCACAGTTTCCCTTTCTCTGCTTCTTGCTCTGTGGAGATGGAAACAGGAGCAAGCAACTTCCAGAGACCTTGAACAGGACTTGGTTCCTCCTCCGTGCCTTTCCCATCCTGATTGGCTATGCCCTGTGGAGTGGGAGCCAGAGTAAACCCTCTTCTCTTAAATCATTTATGGCAGGCATTCTGCACAGAATTCTTCAAAAAGTCTAATGCCTCTCCAAGACTTTTATCAACTTGTGTATGTGTGTGTGTGTGTGTGTGTGTGCTTATGTGTGCTTATGTGTGCTTATGTGTTTGCATGTGTGTACATGCGCATGAATAGAGGCTAGAGCTCCTTATAGAAGCATGTGCAACCTGCTTTTCCCATTTATAGAACGTCTTTGTCCCAGTATTTTGAACTTTCCTAAGGATGAGCCTGGGCATGAGTATTTTTCATTCATATGCTGTGTGCTCTAGAAGCCCTTTTCATGTGGAATTCATGATCTTCTGCTCCATAAAAATGCCGTTAGATCACTCTTTCAATGAATTTTTCCAGAACATTTCCCATGTACCTTTCTATTGACTAGACATGATGAGATAATGTCCCAACTTTACAAATGGGGTGAGGGGGTGGTCAAGAGAGGCTTTTTCTGTGTGATCTGGCTATCCTGGATCTTATTCTGTAGACCAGG
This sequence comes from Grammomys surdaster, assembly GCF_004785775.1. Classification (NCBI taxonomy): domain Eukaryota; kingdom Metazoa; phylum Chordata; class Mammalia; order Rodentia; family Muridae; genus Grammomys; species Grammomys surdaster. The sequence continues at coordinate 4,706,852 of NW_021621185.1, forward strand.
CTGGCCTCAGAGATCTGAAACTCATGCCACCACCACCTGGCAAAATTTTAAAAAAATTTATCTAACAGTACTTTTTAAAATTCTACTTTGTAGAGGATTTTCTTAACTTTATTTTCAAATCTTTTAATTTATAATTTCTACTATATTTATAATTTCTAATGCTTCCTTCACTCTGTTCTTCTAATATAGTATCCTGTTCTTTTCCACCTGAAAGTGTAAGTAATAACATTTTCTCCTCATTGTGTGATCAGTCATCTTAGCTATTTAATATCTTTGTTTCAGTGACGCTTTCTTTATTTTGCAGCATTCTGCACGTCTTGGTACCAGTTCTTACTATTGACCTCCACATCTGTGGGTAGAGCTCTGGGCCAGGAGATTATTTTAAGGTGTTTGGCTAAGTCACTTTCTTAGGGAACTCTTTGTGCCTTCCTCTAGAATACTGTCTTCCGGTTTCTGTGCTTTGCCAGTAAATACAGCTGCTAATGTTTCTGTCAACATTTTCTTGAGTCCCTCTTTTGCTATGGTAGCCTTGATCACAACTGTTTCCCGAAGTCTGCAGTCAAGAAACGAAGTTACTACAAAATCGTCTAACATAGGAGGGGTGATAGGAATTCGCAGCATCCTGTGCAGTTTGCTGATTGACCTGACAAAGGAAATGAGGCGATGGAGAAAGGACAGGCACACAAGCACATGGACAGAAAAGCTGGGAAGGGTGTGCCTCATGCTTTGATGGAGATGCAGCAGCAGCAGCACAGATGCTCAGCTTGTTCATCACATATGGCCGTGTGAGCAGGTGGGTTATTTTAGAGCATAAGGAGGAGGAGGAAGAGGAGGAGGAAGGAGAGGGAGGAAAATGAGGAGGAAGGGGGGGAGGAGGAGGAGGAGGCGGTGCTGGCAGCGGTGGCTTATTGATCTGTTTGGGTCTCTGTAGGTGAGCATTCACAGGCTACAGTCATCCAGGGAGTAGAAAGCTACTGCATAGTTTCTGCATACAACGGTTTTAATTAAAGGGCCATCTTTCCTGGCCTTTGTACTTGAACCACAGGACAGCGTTCACATTCCCCCAAGTCTGGCCTCAGGAAGGCTCTTACACTCCCACGGATCTAAGGCATTTGAGTCTGTCAATGATGCACAACAACCGGGGCTTTATCTGCCCCTTACAGGGATGCTTTCAAGGAACTCCCTTCAGTTCATAGCTTACTGCCAGATTTTAGCCCCTGGAGTTAGCTAGAAATACAATGTTTCCAAGGGCTGAGGAAACGGAGCGGATGAGCACAGTGGTGTCTGTGTGACTGAAGAGCACGCCTGAGATTCTGTTGCCAAAAAAAAAAAAGTGAATCTGCTTAATGAAATTAAAAAAATGAACAATAAATTGGTGACATAATGCACATTCCATATTGATATCAAACATGACTCACACAAAGAAACGCGGTGCCGGGATTTCCTTCAGCATCCTTGTTGCCCTCCTAGGTTCTATACTTAGATGCTGTGTCCTGCTCTGAGGAACCTATACGATGGCTAGGGAACTATCAAGACAAAAGTCAGGGGTTTTGTTTGTTTGTTTGTTTGTTTGATTTTGATTTGATTTTCTTACCTGGGACATGTCAGCAGATTTGGATAAATCCTAAAGGTCTGACCCTACTATTTCTCCCATGATCTTTCTACAGCCCAATCTGATCTCAAATTCATGATCTGCCTCAGCATCCCAAGTACCAAAGTGACAGGTTGCATGCCATCATAATGTTTTTGTTTTCCATGTTTGGAATTCCTTCTTGACATTTGCTTTCCTGGCAAGCCTGTCCTCACTAAAAACCCATATGTTATATTGCTTCAAAAGTCTTCTTGGAATTCCCTAGACAGAATAGCTTGTATGTCACTGTACTGTTAACCTTTGACGGCATCTTTGTTTTTATGGGATTGTGGTACTAGTTATAAGGCATAGTCACTAAAATACAAATGTCCTCACAGGTACGGGTGTGTGTCTTCTTGTATTCATTCTCTAACTCTGGCTCAATCTCAGACACAGAAGGTGCCAAGAACTGTGGGTCAGTCACAACTGCACCATAACAGCATTCTCCATTCACACAGTAGGTCCTTTATTCAGTTCAGTCTCTCTGATGGTAGGCATTTCGTGTATGTGGGCTATTGCCCTGCTTCGTGCTCCACATCCGTGTGAGTCAGATTACTCCATTATAAAGGGAGAAGGCATGACTCCTGCCTTTCACAAGTTTTATTTCTAAGAAGCAACGTAAAACATCTGTGAGTGCACACAAAACTTACAAAGGAATTACAAACTTAATGGAAATATATAGTGATTGTTAAGCAGAGGGTTTGGGGGCAGACAGAGTTGACCGGGACAAAAGACCCATGACATGAACATACACAGGGAAGAGAGGCATTGTACCAGCCTGGCTGTCCTCACTCACCCCTCAGCTGCCTGCTGACAAAACATTCACGCCCTCTGCTTGGCAGCTGGACTATTTTCAGAGGACTTGAAGTCCAGACAAACACAGTTAGCTCTCTCTTCCGTGCCGCACAATTGGCAGGTCTTAAAATGAAAATCTTTTCAAATTTGATCTTTCATGAATCTAACATCTCGTTAGAACAAAGCATACCTGTCAATTCTTGGGCCAACATCCTTCAACTGCATTCTTCTATCTAGCAGCCTTGAAATTATGTGGTGATAAGGATGGATCCTTCCATTGAGTGAGGAAATTCTAACTCCGATATTATTCTCCTCCTTAATGTTCCAAGTGGCAAGGGACAGCATTGTCATTTTTGCAGACAGTGGCAGAGGTAATTACCTCAGGGAAACAACGTTGTCTGCAGAGGGTGTTAAACCTGAAGGAAGAGAGGAGCTCACTTGTGCTTTGCTTTTCTCCCCTACCTCGTATAACGTAGCACGAGTTGATAGGTGTAGGATGAAGGCTGTATCTGACAGTTCCCAGAACATTGATTTCTTTTTCAGGTTTCACCACTTGCCACTTTGTGTCAATCCTGTCAGCCCCAATCAGCCTTTCTACGGCTCTACTGCAGAAAGCTGTGATCAGAATCCTGAGGAAAAAACTCCCAGCACTTGTTGTGGTAGTGCTGGTGGTGGTGCTGTGTGCTGTGAGTTGGGCAGAGGCAAATAACGCAACAGGAAACCTGATCCACATGATCGTTAATGTTGACTAGCCATCATAACTAACGCACAACCAAGTGATCTGATAGTAACGAGCTCATTGATCAGACTAAACCTTCTAGTGAGTTACAGTAGAGGACATGCATGGGACCCTACTTCAGGAGTATGAAAGACAAAGACGTAGGAGAAATTGTTCCAAGGTTTGGAAGAAAATAAAAATTCAGAGATTTGTGTTCCAAGCTTGAGGCTAGTTGTTCATGCAGGGTCTGAAAATCCTAAAACAGATTCAAAACTCACAAGATGCTTTGTGCTTGTATCAGTTCCTTCCCTCCCATGTGGGGACTAGAAAACCCTTTGCTATGAGGATGCAACTCCAGAGAGCTATGGCTGAGAAGAAGAGTGAGCTGGGAGCCAACTGGCTCTGTCTAGGGTGCTAGGCTAGGTTCAAAGTACACTTATCACTGAAGTTGGAGTAAGTGATGAAGGGAAACCCAGATAACAAAGGCAAACATTATCCTAATTCACAAATTATGCCAACATGTAACTGTTAAGGCAAATTTTGATGCACACTAAAAAATAACCAGAACCACAGGGAAACAAGAAAAATCATAAATAAAATACAAATTGTTCTGGAAAGACTTCAGAAATCTTATCATCAAGTAAGAAATTTTGAAACTATGCCTTCTCTCCTTACAGAAGTGGAAGGAAAGATTTAGAATCATATTTCAGAACTGAAAACAATTAAATAAGTCATATCAGGTTTACAAAGGACCAGATAAAAGAAGCTAGACCTGCAAAATTTAGTAACTAGAATGAGTAACTCAAAGAGTAGATTTAATAGCAGTCTCAACACAATTGAAGAGAGAACGTAAGGTCTAAACAACAGAACAGAAGGTGATAGATTAGCTCCCGCACAGCCTAGAGTAAGTGCCAGACAACAGGAAGGAGAGACACTTGAAGTGCACAGTGAGAAAGCATCAGCTACAAATGTAGTATAGTGTTTGAAGAAATAGTAGCTTAAAATCTTCCAACGTTGAAAAGAAACAATTAAAGCCAGATTCAATAGTTCCAAGGTGAACAGATAGTTTACCCTGCCCTGTGTGAAACTGCTATAAACGATTACAACAGTAAGGCAAGTGTTAAGGGAAGCCAGAGGCAAGGGTGGAGTACTACCAACAGCAAGATCAAGATGATGTAATCACTTGCAAAAGAGCTAGGAGGTCAAAATCAAAAAGGAATCAAAAGAAAACAATCTATAATTGCTATTCAGTGAAAAAACTACTTTCAATTATGAAGATGAAATAGCAGCATTTGATTTTCAGCAATAATGGGGAGAACTGAAAGTCCTGCAGACCTACCAGGAAGAAAACTCTTCTTGATGCTGGAGAAAAATCAGTTCTGATAAAGGGTTAAATATTCAACAAGGAAACAATGAGAAAGCCAAGGTGAGCACTGTGATAGGGTTAAGTCAACCTGACACGAGCCAGAATTGCCTTGGAGACAGACCTCCAGTTGCATGCATCTTGGAAGGAGCATCTCTGCTTGGGGTGGCCTTAGGTGGATAAGGCTAGCTGAAGTGGGAAGTCCCGTTCTAGAAGTTGCAATGCTCCCTGGACTTGGACTCTAGGCTGATTAAAAAGGAGAGAGCAGGCTGAGTACAGGCTCTCCACACTCTCTGCTCCTTGACTGTGGGTGTGTAATGGCCAGCTGCTCTCTCTGCTTCTTGACTGTGGGTGTGTAATGGCCATGTGCTTTTCATTCCTGACACCTTCACCTCTCGGCACATTTAAACTGTGAGCTGATATAAAAACCTGCCTCCCTGAAGCCACTGATACCTCTTGTGGTCAAAGCCTTGTCACAACGATCCAACATGTGAACACACTGTTGACAGCAATATTTGTCACAGCTGTCCTGGATACACAGGTACCCTGTGTGAGACGGACACAAATGAATGCAGCAGCAACGCCTGCCAGTATGGGGGTTGGGGATAATGTACTGTCTTCAGAGGATCAATACAGATTCATTGCTGACCTGCCTTCCTACTTCAACTACCTTGGAGCCTCAGGCTATGTTTATATCTGTCAACCTGCACTCACAGTCATAACTGTCCTCTGAGAGGCTCTACCCAGCAGCTGACCTAAACAGATGCAGAGACCACAGTTAAACTTTAGACAGAGCTCAGGAAGTTTTGTGGAAGAGCTGGGGGAAGGATTGAGGGACTTGAAAAGGATAGGAACTCCATAGGATGACAACAAAGTCTGGACACTTGGGGGTTCCCAGAGACTGAACCATGAGTCAGAGAGCATACAAGGACTGGAGCTAAGACCCCCTGGCATGTATGTAGCAGATGTGGGTTCTCCAACAACTGACGTGGGGACTGTCCCTGACTCTGTTGCCTGTCTGTGAATCCCGTTCCCCCATCCAGGCTGTCTTGTCTGGCCTCAGTGGGAAAGGATGTGCCTAGTCCTGTAGAGACTTGACATGCTTGGACGGTGGGTCCCCAGGAAGGACCTCCCCCTTTCTCAGAGGTGAAGGGGAGGAGGAGCTGTTTGAGAGGGAATTAGCAGGTCGGGGCTGTGGTCAGGATATAAAGCAAATAAATAAATTAACTAATGGGAAAATATTGCTTCTGCTAAGTATCTTCTGTCAGCTCATTTTGTCATAGCACCAGGAAACAGAACTAAGAGGTGGGTATTTCTAAATGCATGCTCATGAAGCAAGATAACACCAACTGCATCTGGTGAAGCTTTGTTGTGATTTTGTTCTAGTTCAAAATTTTAAATCATGTGCATATGTGTGTGTGCCCAGTGCACAGCACACATGGCGGCAGGACAGCGCTTGGCTGTCAGTTCCCATCTTCGTGGTTGAGGCAGGGTCTCTCCTGTTTCTGCTGCCTTTTGTGGCCCTCCGGGATGGCTTGCCCAGCAGCTTCTGTGCAGCATCACAGCTGGGTGCCACTGCCACTGACTTTTTTGGGTTGTTTGTTTTTCTTTACAACTCAGGTTTCAACTGGATCAAACTTAGGTTGTCACAAGTGTGGAGTTAGAACTTTCACCTGCGGAACTATCTTACCGGGCCATGCTGTTTTTCTTGAGACAGATTCTTACTGTGTAGCCCAGGCTTGGCTTGGACCATCCTGCTAACGACCATCCTGCTTCAGCCTCAAGTGCTAACATTACAGGAATATACCATCATGTTCAACCTTTTGAAGATTCAGTATTGTTGAGATACAGGGTTACGTGGATGTTTCACCTTTCTGTATATTTTGTGAATGCAAGGACCAGGAGCTTTGCTTGGACTACCTGTAATGACCATTTGTAAAGCAAGGCAACTTGAGAGATAAAAATAGTGTCTCCCTCCAAGGAAGAGTTGAGTTTGTTTACTGTCAGTACAATACATAAAAGGTGTCTCTCTGGGACAAAGGCCAGTCAGCCTTGTTTACTCAGGACTCTCTCTTTTATGATACAAACTGAATACTGGGTCACCCTATGCCATCCCTCTGGTTTTTGATGGCACAGGGGGTATTGACATGAATATGAAGTTCATGTTTCTTTCCATGAGGTGGTAATGTCCTTTGTCTCTAATCCAGCAATGCTGTGTCTTCTCAGATTGTTGGCAGTCCTACTCTCTCTCTCTCTCTCTCTCTCCCTCTCTCTCTCTCTCTCTCTCTCACACACACACACACACACACACACACACGGAGGGGAGACAGAGAGAATTACAAGGCAGTGTGCAAGCATATACATTCCATTTAATATAATTTATTAAAAGAATGTAAGTGAACTGAAAATTAAGTGCTAGTTTATGTCATTTGCAGAGTAAAGGAGAAACATGATCATATCAAATGATGTATATACCTTTTTAACAATTTTAATATCCATTCATAACTTAAATACATTTTTTTGCAGATTAAAACATATAGGTGTTCTGAGTACATCAAGAAATACTCAAATGTCTTGATTTTTCTCAGTTCTGCTGTCACTATCATCACAGAAGATGCCAGATGTGGGCTGATTCCTCACACACACCAAGGGAGTTCAATAGCAGTGTAACTGAGTCAGATATCTTCCAATACAAGTTAGCCCAGGCACCTTCTTGCTAGATGTCAGATGCACAGGTTAAGGGCTCTTTCCCCAATAGTGCTCACATGGTTTTGATGAGGTGACTGACAGAACTTTGATGTTTATATTTACAGTTTATTATAAAGGGTAGGGCAGAGGATACAGGTAACAAAAACCCCATATATTGAATGAGATATGGAAGAAGAGCTCCCTTACCCCCATAACCTCTGTGGACGATTACCTTCCAGCAACTTCTGCGTGTCCAACTATCCAGAGGCTCTCAAAGTCCTATCTTTTATTGTTATTTGTTTGTTGATGACTGTTTTTTGATACAGGGTCTCACTGTGTAGCACTGGCTAGCTTGGAACATTCTATGTAGACAAGGTTATCCTCAAACTCTCAGACATATGCCTACCTCGAGTACTTTTGGGTTCTTATAGAGACTCCATTCCTTGTCCATGAATGAAGCATGGACAACTATGGAAACCAACTGGACAAGGGTACATGATATAAAGCTAACATACTGGAGGGGGACATACAGTAAGTGGGGTCTACAGCAGTATTGATCTGCGCCTGTCTATGCAAGATATGGAGCAAATTATCTGGAATGAGGATAGCCTTAAGGCTAGACAAGGGCTCTGAGACATGGCAGCAGAGGGGCTGAGTATTAGCATTTCTAGTTCCTTAGGAAAATAACTTCTAGTTTTTAAAGTCTACACTGGGGGAGGGATTATAACTGAAAATCAGTGTATGTATATGTATGTGTATGTGTATGTGTATGTGCATGTACAAATGAATGTATACATGTACATGCGCACACACACACACACACCTTCTCTAATATGATGAACATAAGCAACATAGGGCAGGTGAGAGGGATCAGCCGGTACAGACAGCCTGCAGCCAAGCCTGGCATCCCGAGTTTGATCCTTAGCACTCACATGCAGAAGGAGAGAAGGGAGTCCTGCAAGTCATTTTCTGACCTCTGAGAAAGTGCAATGGCATGCATAACTCCATCCAAACAAAACCATAAAGATGTAATTCAATTCTAAAACCCATGTTTTGTACAGTGATACATAGAAGCCATGCTTGGACATCCTAGCACTTGAGAGATTGAGGCAGGAGGATCACAAGATCAAGTGATTGGATTACATAACAAATACTGTTTCTTTCTCTACTAAATAAATTCAAGATCTGAGTATCTCATGTGTAATTTTCTCAGCTATAAACCCCCAAAGTTCCTTTCAGAGTGTTTTGACCAGCGTTGTGCCCCTCCAGTGAAAGTTTCAGCCCATGCTACTTGGGAAGTAAAGCTTGCAGATTGTTCTGGAAGTTCAAGTCCCAGTTGGGTTGGACTATGGTGTGGTCCTAAGGTGAGTGTGACCAGTCATGGTGAGTGTGTCAGAGTACATACTCACACCTTGTCAGAAAGCAGAGGAGAATGCCAGGGTTCTACAATCCCTTTCAAAGCATCTCCTAAGATGAAGGACCCCACCTACAATAAACTCCACCACCCAGAGGCCTGATCTCACCACTCTGATCACACCGCTGATCTCACCACTCTGAAGCCTCTAGTGTGAACTTTCAGAGGATATCCACCCAAGGCAGGACAAATAGCTACATTTTTCTCAGGTCAGATCAGGCCTTTCTGAAGCAGAGGTGTAGCATATCAATGGTATCTGATGAGACTGATTCCTGAGAAATAATTACGCCCATTTGGTGCCCTCACATCGATGGTTTGTATTTGTTTTTCACAGTGCTACGGATAAGCCTCAGTGCTTCATGCACACTAGGCAAGCACTGTAACATGGGGTGTACTGAGTCATACCGAGCTCTAGATTGATAATTTAAGATTAGTCATAGCAAGAGTAGTTATACCGCAGAAATGGGAAATTACTATACAACATGTCTTTTTGCCCCGAAGAGACATGTGTTAAACATTTACCAAAACACCACTGTATCAAGGGTAGAGAAAAGAGAAGGAAGTAGAAACATGGTTTTATTTAGAGGAATATTAGGGAATTGAAATAAAAGTTAAGTCTGACTTACAACTGGAAAATGTTCAAACTTTTATGTATTTATTTAAAGAGTTATTTTTATATTTTAGTGTGTATGTCTGTGTGTGAGTGTATTTGTATGTGTATGTATATTTGTATGAGTGTGTGTGAGTGTATGTGTGTATATAAGTGTATGTGTGTATATGCATGAGTGAGTGTGTGTGTATTAACTTGTGAGTGTAGTTGTCTGTGGAATTTACAAGAAGGTGTCAGATCCCCTGGAGCTTATAGGTGGTTGTGAGTCACACAGTATAGGTTCTGCGAACTGAATTCAGGTTTTCTGTAAGAGCAGTAGACATTCTGCTGAGCCATCTCTTCAGTTCTATTTTTAAAAAATGTATTTAAAGGATAACTTAGAGTTCTTTGAGGGTACTTCGTTTTGAAAGTATAAATCCAGTTTATAAGAAACACTGAAGAATCTGTATCAAAGAACTGTGCACATAACCAATTGGACATTGGACCAGGTATCTAGGTTATAATCTGATTAGACTTTTCTAATGGAAAAAGCACATTTCTCTAGTAGATGATAAGAGAAGTCAATGGGAAGGGCCAAAAGATGCCCCAGATATAGGATGGTGAAGACACAGGCAGGGACTAGGTTGTTTGGTAGAGCCAGCTAAAGCAAGTTTTATATTAGACTAATGGAAGCAGATACATTTCTATAACATAATTTGGCTTGATTTTAGAGTCCCACAATTTATCTTTACAAGAAGAAGACTCACTGTTGCCATCACTCATCACCAATATAATCTAATTGATTACACAACAAGTAAAGAACCAGCTACTTTGAAAATAATATAAACTCATCTTGCCTGCTGTCTATTATAAATATCTACAAATACTAGATGTATACTCAGGCTTTGAAGTCATCATGGTATCCAGATATTAATGGGCCTAGTCTTATAATTATTATTTTGTTAGTCAAGATCCTATATCCTCCCTGTATTATTTATCCTCTGAGTACTTCTCACTATATGTCACACCAGGATTCTTACAGATGTCTCCATCCATTATGCTGTGCAGGCCTGGGTCACACCAGGGTTCTTACAGATGTCTCTATCCGTTATGCTGTGCAGGCCTGGGTACTCAGGGCCGTTTCTAACTGTCTCCTGTGGTTTCCCCACTATTACATACTTAATATACACCAACTGGCATGACATACGTGTTCAGCGAACATCTGCTGGATAGGTGAGTAGTTAATGAGTATGGATAGATGGGAGTGTGCCAGTACTGAACACTTCAGGAGCCTATGCTGCTTGAGATGTCATAATAGTCATACAAAATAAAAAACAGTCAGCATGTACAAACACTGTCCTAAAAGATTCTTCAGGCCTGGAGAGAGGGTTTAGAAGTTAAGCAAACTTGCTGTTTTTGCAGAGGACTAGGTTTGAGTCTCAGAACCGGCAAGTTGGCTTGTGACTATCTGTGGCTCAGGTTCCTGTGGGATCAGACAGTCTCTTCTGACTTCTTTGGAGTGTGAAGATAACTACTAATCAGGTCTTGGTTCAGTATCAAACTGTTCCCAACATAAGAGACACTTATTCTGCTGACAGTTCTCCTTTATAAAAGAAAAAGGGGGAGTTGTGGGATGCTGGGCTGGGAGAAGCAGCTGAGTACCTGGTTGATCGAGTCTTTGAACCCTGGGCCATTATCTGGATGACAGGTGTTAGGCTTTTCCCCCCAGGCCCTGGTTCTTTTCATTCAGCTTCAGCCCTCCACAGCCCCTCCCAAAGAGAGGTCTATGACCATCAGTCACGAGGAACAGTGCCTACATATAGATGAGGTATCTCCAAGCTCTCAGACCAAGCCAATAGGTGTTATCTGCTGCCAGACCCTAACCCACCCTGAAACTGTATATAAGGGCTCTATTCTGGAGAAGTAAAGGTGTGTTAGAGAATCATCCTGGTGTTCCAGAGTTTCTGTCATAAGAGCTGTAACACTAGAGCTGTAACATGTGGGGAGGGATCTGCTCTCCTGAAAACTTCCTGGGACACCACGCTGCTTCCTTGCCAGCTAGCCAGCTTCCTATCGGCCCAGCCCAGGCTGGCTCAGTGCTGAGAGACAGGTGCAGCACCTGGGAGTGACCAAGCGGCGACAGCGGAGACTCGGGCAGAAGCAGCAGTGGGGGCAGGCAATCTCTCCTCCCTGCTCGCACTCTGTACCCTTTGGCCCAGACCTCTCACACCAGGCCTGGCCAGAGACCAACGGACAGTGGAGATGCAGGCAGAGGCAGTGACAGACATGGTAGCAGACCCTCCCTGCTCTCACTCTGTCCTCAGCCACGAGATCATCGTGGGACACTCTCTGGAACCGGGGACCCACAGCTGGTGCCCAGCGTGGGGCGCCAAAATGTGGGGAAATATTAGGCCACAGCAGTGGAGTCCGGGAGGCTTTCCGAGCTGCGGCAGGTCCCACATACGCGAGGAGGTCTAAGGTTCCAGTGGCCTGGAGCTTTGGCAACGGCAGGCCCCAATGACACAAAGAAGTCCTTGGTTCTAGAAAGGTTTTATTGTCATGCGGATGGTAGATGAATCTGGTTGTACCCCCCCCCCCATAAAACTCAGGGAAGTCCTGAGTTAAATAGAGAGGGAGAAAGGGAGAGGATCGGGGAGGATCGGGGAGGATCTGGAGAGGCATGCTTAATTTGCTCCATCCTCTGGCTTTCATTAGTATGTAAATCCCCAGGACCTGAAGCCTATGGTCATGCCCTCTACCTGTGCACTTTGGGAGGGGCTGTAATGGCCTACAGTGTAATTCTATGGAGACTAGACTGCTTTTCAGGACCCTGGGTTCTGGGGGGCACGCCGAACACCTGCTGGTTCTCACGCAGTGTCTCAGAGTTCTAGGCAACTGCCCAGCCATGACCCAGAATACCCTTACACAGTCTCACATGAGGTCATACATACAAGGCAATATGTGTGTATATATATATGTATATGTATATATGTGTGTGTGTGTATGTGTCTGTGTATACACACACACACACACACACACATATATATATAAAACAAAATAAAAATGTACAGGAAAAGTTTCTCATTATTGCCACCTACTTTTAAAACATCAAAGGGATGTTTCCAAAATTGTTTCAATTTTTGTTTGTAAACGTAAGAAAATGTCTTTCCAATGTAGTTACTGATTTAAAAAATAATATTTCCACACAGACTGTGATGGATTAATTAAAAATGCCCCTTCCCATGTATTTAAATGCTTGGTCCCAGGTTAGTGACACGTTTGGGAAGGACAAGGGCGTATAGTCTTGTGGGAGGAGGTGTTTCAATGAGGCGGGGCTTGGCGGTTTCAAAGGCCCACATTATTCCCAGTTAGTTCTCTCTGCCCAATATTAACTCTGTTGAACAGTTATGAGTGGTAACTTTGATTCAGGCCTACAATGAAAAACAGCAAGGATGGCAAAAAATAAATACAAACTGAATGGCTTGCGGAAAAAGGAGCACCAGAGAATTTAATGGTGGAGCCAAGGCTTGTGCTGAGAAAGGTAAGGTGGGCTGGATACAGAGCTCTCACCCCCTTCATTTTGATTTATGACATGCCTTCTTAACAAGCCTGTTTAAAAGTTAGTGCATTGTTTCACATGACGTTCATTGAATAAAACTAGTAATACATAAAATTTTATTTATATCTCCTTTGTATGATTACTTTAAGAATTGATGTTTCTAATTCTGTGTGCACACATAAGTGTGTCCTTTGGACTCAAATTACTAAATTATTAACAGAATCCTCCACCTAATGGTTTGATAAATGGGCTCCTTGGATGGCAATGGTTTTGTTGTCCATAATGTCCAGTATGGACACTAAGAGCAGCATTAGGTCCCAATAAATATTTATGGAATGAACATTGTATAACAGGCTTTAAACTCAAGTGTCCCTGCAACTAGGCCTACAGCTATCATTCTCAGCTGTTCCTCAAAGCTACTTTTTTAGTATTGAGTAATTTGATGCCCAGTGAAGTTGATTAAAGTATTACTAATAATGAGTGTAATTTTAGCTTATATATTTCCTAATATCTTGTAATATTTCAAAACTACACATACACAGCATACACACACATTCACACACATACACATATACACACAACATACAAATATACACACACTATACATACACACATACATTCATATACACTACACACACACATACTCTCACACATATATACACACATATGTCCATACACATATATACACCCATACACACACTATACACTCACACGCACACATACATTTCAGCCAGTGGATTGATCTACCCTATATTTGCTAGGTTACTTCAACTCTACCAAGCTCCCCTCTTTCTGGGAAGTAAGGAAATCAACACTTGATTCTTATCTACACCAAAATGTTAAAAATCATTTAAATCACTGGCCAAGCTATTAAATTTCTAAAGGAACAAATCAACTGTCTATAATTAAAATTATTAATTAGGCCTAAATTTCTCAACTTTTGGTTTTGAACTATCTTCTATTTTAATGTGGGTATATCAGCAGTGTAGATAGAACTCTTGGATATTTGTTTTTTGAATTTCTACTTCTTTATACTTACATGGAAATGTTTTGTACATGGTCACTTATTTGTGTTTTCTTTTATCACATATAGATCTATTTCTTTACCACAAACTTAAGCAATTTTAGTTTTTCTTGCCCATTTGCAATTGATTGTGTTCCATGGATTTAGCATTTATAAATTCAACCAACATCTGATCAAAAACATTTTGCAGACATATGTAAACAGAAAATGGACAGACTTTTGATTGAAACTATTCCATAACAACACAGTGTTAAAAATTATTTCATTGGAATGACATTATGAATAATCTAGAGAGAATTTACAGTACACGGGAGAGTGTGCATATGCAAATACTAAACCATTTATACTGGTCACTTGAGCACCTATGAGTTTTGATGTCCATGGAGAATTGAAAGGGGGTATGCTGGGACAAATAATTTCTGACATAAAGGATGATAGTTACTCCATCACAAGGCTTATTTCCAGTATGGTTTCTAGTTCTGTTTCATTGATCTTCACTTCACTTTGCTCTATAAGAAAAACCTAGTATGGAGCCAATCAAGGAAATAGAAATGTGCAAGAAGTATTTCCCGTACAAGGCATGTGACCTTTAAGACAATTCCAACTTCAACTGGCTGAAAGGCTTTCTGTAGGCAAATCATCTCCTCAAGTCAAGAGAGGTCAAAGAACACAACAAACTTTGTAGAGCTTGCCAATGAATTTTCTAAAAGTTATTTGTGTGTGTGCATGAAGACATAGTTAGTTATTTGTGTGTGTGCATGAAGACACAGTGCTTGGCTGGGCTTTTTGGCCTACAGATGGTCACAGGATGCAGCCAGTAATGACCGTGGAACACCCTGAAACAGATTATTAATTTAATAAACCAGAATTGTCTGTGTCTTCCTTGTAAGAAGGAATATGTCAAAAGGTTTTACACTGTTCTTCCTCATGTACTCTTCTACTCTATGCCAAGTAACCATTTTTTTGTTTTATTATTATTTTTTAAAATGAACAAAAGTTCATTTTAAAGCCTAAGTAGATTTTGTCATCAACAAATGTCCCTGGCTTGATAGTGTAGTTAAGCACATTGACAGCCTCTGCTCTAATTGTTAGAGACTCACATGAAGAAAAAACTGTGCATCAGTTACATGTGTATAGAGGGGTTAGGTCCAGCCCCTGTGAGTTATCTGGTTGATGCTTCAGTGTCTGTGAGCCCCCATGGGCCCAGGTTAGTTGACTCTGTGTATCTTCTTGTGATGTCCTGACTTCTCCAGCTCTCACAATTCTATACCCCACTCCCAAGACTCCCTGAGCTCTGCCCAGTGTTTGGCTGTGAGTCTCTGTATCTGCGTCCATCCACTGATGGATGAAGTTCTCAGGAGACACTTATGCTAGGTTCCTCCTGTCTGCAAGCACAGCAGAGTATCATTAAGAGTGTCAAGGTTGTCTCTCACATGGGACAGATCTTAAGTTGGGCAGTCATTGGTTTGCTGTTCCCTCAGTCTCTGCTCCATCTTTATCCCTGCACATCTTGTTGGCAGGATAAATTTTGTGGGTGGGTTGATGTCCCCGTCTCTCTACTGGAAGCCCTGCCTGGCTACTGGAGGTGGCCACTTGAAGCTCTATATCCCCCGCTGGTAGAAATTTCAGGTAGGGTCCCCTGTAGCCTCCCCAGTAGCTGAGACTTCTTGATGGAGATTTTAAAAAAAAAAGAGAGAGACAAATGGATGAAGGCTGGTTCTAGAAAAGGAATTGAAGGCTATGTAGATTAAAGAGTTATCAGACAGCTTCTTAAAAGAATAAACACCAGCACCCAGACAGCATGAATCAACAGAGAAGCCAAGGAGTGAGAAATCTGTCGTTGGAATCAAGGTTGTGGATGGCCAGAGTTCCAAGGAGGAAGTGGCCCACATTGGAACCCCAGCAGGTGGTTTGATTAAAGTGAGAAGGGAGTAGGTAGTGAGAGATTTGACAGCAGGAAAGCCATGGGAGAGTTTTGCCAAGGAAACCTAAGGACTGAAAAGTAAAGAAAATAACTGGGCCTGGGGAAAAAAAACCCTAGATTCTAAGGATAGGTGCCAGAGACTGAAGACTATGCTTTGTGGAGCTTGGCTCTAACACAGAGAGAGGCAGAGAACCAGGTGATAGGCTGTGGAGTGGACAGCGAAAGAGACAAAAAAGTCAAGTAAGCCTGGACTTGACTATTTGCTTTTCCCTGTCTTGCCTCTAACACTTTGCTTTTGCCTGTGGTATCCTGCTGAGTTAACAGTATTCTGGGTCCAAAGAAAGCACCAGGATAAATACCTGCTGATTGACTGACCCAAATCCCAAAGCAGGATACTCCAGTCACAAGGTCTAAGCAGGGAGATGACATTGCCAACTGAAACCTGCCTTCCTGGTCGCTTCAAGCTACCCGTTCTTGGCCAGGCTGTGAGCAGAAGCCGTTGACCACAGCCATGTCAACAGTGGCCATAAATCAGTGTGGGAGAGAGTTTACTGGAAAAGAGACATTTCTAGCTGAGTTTTCTCTGTATCCAACTGCTAATCTTAGTTATACTGCAAACCCAGAGGGGCACAGGTACACTCCATTTTCCATAAAGCTAAAGGATTGTTTTATTGTCAGTAATAAAAACTTCCTAGGCTGAGGGTGATGGTTAGTTCCAATACAATGAGAAACATCATTCTAAGTAACTGTATTTGAGCATCTGCTTTAGTCTACTTTATTTTAAAATGATCAACTCTTTTCAGCATAATTGACAATACAGTGGGTTTCATTATGTTAGGTTGGTCTTAGACTCATGCCAATTTTCCTGCCTCAGCTTAGTGAGTTCTTTTATTACCACCACACCTGGCCTTTGCTGTTCCGTTTTCAGAAGGAAAGATTATATTTCATTATCATTTGGCTTCCCTGCTTCTTTTCCTCTCCTTTCCCCTCTCCCCTTGTTGATCCACTTCCTCCCCCCACATGGTCCTGCCCCCAGATAGCATGACCACGTGTATTTTATAGGCCATGGAGTATTCTTCTGCAGATACTTCCTGCTGTAAGAGAAGCTAAGCTGCCAGTTACTTTGTAGGTTTGTATGCTTAGATATCATTTGCCACACCATGCTATTGATTTTTCCTAGAAAGTTTTTTTATTATTCTTTTTAATATCCAATTTAAAGGTCTCATTTCTAATGCAGTCACAATGTGTTTAGAGTATCAATGTATAATTTTTTGAGGACACAAATATGCAGACTATAATATTAATAATATGAGCTGACTAAATTAGTTAAAGACCATTGGTAAGTGTGGTGCTTGTCCTTTAATTACAGCACTCAGGAGGCAGAGACAATCAGACTCTGAGTTTGAGACCAGTCTGCTCTATATGATGAGACTTTGTCTCAAAAACACTGTAGAATATCCCTGTAGTTACTGCATGATGAATAGGTCAAACAGGAAAAAGCATAAAAACAAGCAATTAGCTATAAGTCCAAAGTAATCGTACAGCTAAGAGAGGGTAACAGCTCAGAGTAGAGCAAAAATTGTAGAAAAGAGATGTGAGTGTGTCTGGAGAACACTTTGAAAGGAAAACCCAAACCCATTTGCAGATGGATAAAGAAACACTAGTAAAAGAGAAAAGACTACAGTTTGGGGTCTGAGCAACAGAATGCATAGTGATATCATGACCTAGTAGGAACAAGGGGGATTGGTGAGGGATCAAAAAGACTGAAATCCTTCTTACCCTGTCATGCAGGGATTTGGAAAATACGAATGAGGAAGTCGTGGGATGCTTATCCACAACCAACTTTCATAAGGCCATCCACATGATAAAGATTTTCTGTCACTTTGCTATTAGCTCCTAAAATTAGCTATGGCTCAGTTAAGCAGTCCAGTAGCAAGTAGATAGCTCTCAGTGTCACAGGGAAGCTGAGGAGCCAAAACTTAGCCTAAACTGATTCTACAAAGAAAGCTGCTAGGTACATTTGCAGATAATCTTGTCCCTCAGTGGGCTTGAATCATCTACCTTCACTTCTTCTTTGGGCTCCTTCCATTATAGAACATCCGGTTTGTGAGTACATGATTGTTTTAGTCAAGCTGCTAGAGATACAGAACAGAGAAGAAAGTAGCTATATATCTAGGTATCTATGTATAGTATGTACTATGTATATGTATGTATGTATGTATGTATGTATGTATGTATCATCTATCTGTCTGTCTGTCTATTTATGATCAACATATATCTGCTAGTTAGTCAGATAATTTATTTACTTGGAGAGTTGTGGAGACTGAGAAGGCCCACAAGTAAGTTGACTGGGAAGTTGGAGAACTAGGCAAGCTAGTATCATGGCTCACTCCAAGTCTAATGTTCTATAACTAAGGAAGATACTAGTGTAAGACTTACACCAGGGCAAAGAGCCCAAGATCACAAAGGGATTCTAGTATAGGCCCCAGAGTTCAAAGTTCAGAAACTCAGGACATAAAACAAACCTATCAAACAAACAAAAACAAAACAAAACAAAAATACTTAGTAAAAGACACCGGGCCACATTCATAGCTTACTGTGTATGGGCTTCTGGCTGGCTGCTTGGTGATTGCTTACACTGAGGCCGGATCAGCCCATCGGTCCCCTTATCTATTGGTCCCCTTATCTATCGACACAATAGGGGTTATCATTAAATGCCAAACCACCTTAGTTTCTTTTTTTTCCTTTTCTTTTCTTTTTTATCAGAATGAAGTGTTCAGTACACACTGGGACATTGGAAATAACCTTCAACATCGTCAAGTCAACAACTCAAACCACTCCTCACAGTTATTGGGTGAACATTAGCACCTGTATTTGCTTTTCCTGTTCATTTCCTGTGATGTGCTATGTAACATGGTACTTTGCAGCAGGACCCATCATTGCATGTAGGAAGAAGGAAGAAATGGATTCATAATCACATTATAGTTATTGGCTTTACCATGTACCTCATTATCCAGTTGCTGTGTACTCTATGGAATTTTGAAATGTCACACTACATGTAGTGGCAGCAGGAGGCAGCAGTCTGTGACTGCAGTGTAGCAGTCTACACGTCTATACAGTGTGTGCTCTAAGTGACTTGTTTATAGCATCAATATTTCTATAATCCTTTTCCTTGTGGAGGAGAGCTGGAAATCACCTCGTATAGATCTAAATGGCCATTCACAAAGCTGCTACACTCTACTTCAGTCTCTGCTGGTTTGAGATCAATAACTGCATCAGTTCCACCCCATTCCTGATGTAACAAGATGCTCATCAGAGAAAAGCCTTACTTCTGTTCAGGCTCCAGAGGCTTCAGGCTGTCATGGCTGAGAAGGCTGAGTATCACAGCCCAGGTCACACCATGGCAAACCGAGGAGCAGAGAAAAAGAATAGAGGTCCTTGGCTTTATTTACTTTTATTTTCTCCAGGAGCCATTCCATTAAAGATGTATTTTCTCTCTAGCCTTTCTCATTTATCAATCCTCTTTGGATAGCCTCCATGAACACTTCCAGAGCTGGCCTTTACTATTGACAAGCATTTGTTAATTTAGTCAAGTTGGCAAGATTTTCCATCACAATCACTAAGGCAAGGCTGCAAAAACAAAGCAAACTATCTTACCTGAGTTAAAAGCTGAGGGTGAGAAGTTAAAATGGAGGTTTATGACATAAAAACAACAATCATTCGCAGCTGTGGGGAAATACTGTTGATATACAGTGAGTTCTCCTCCTTCTCCTCTTCCTCCTCCTCCTCCTCCTCCTCCTCCTCCTCCTCCTCTTCCTCCTCCTCCTCCTCCTCCTTCTTGTGAGACAGGTTTTCTCTGTGTAGCCCTGGCCGGACTCAAACATGTAAAGATTCCCTTGCATCTGTCTCATGAGTGATGTAGGATTAAAGGCATACACTTCCACTACTAGGCCCATGATGCTTCTTAACAATGGTGCATACACCACCCAGCGTGAAAGGAAAATGTCACCCAACACTGAACAAGGAGGTAATCCCCCAGGATGAAGCTATTGGTGAATGTGGGGCTGAGGCTACAGGAACTCAATGAAAATACTTCTGGGTTCTTCCCTTGTCTCTCCAACCCTTTCAATGAGTCTGTACACTGTTTAACACTTTCTGAATCCACTGAATGAATGGTAGAGATGACAAAGTGTCAGTACCAATCCATCGCCAAGAGTTCTTGCCAAAATAAACCTGTCACATCCACCTGTCATATCTTCTGTGCTATGTGCATTTTCACATGCAGCAGGCTTTCTTGTGCTCTCCACTTTCTGTTATTTATGCAGTATACGTTAGCATGGTTTATTTAAGTATTAGTCTGACTATGGCATAATTCCAGGAGAGCTGGATTTCAGTCTAGGTGAGGGTTCTGCTGTTCTCTTTATATGGGGAAAGACAGAAAGACAGTCACTTTAGGTTAAGTAAGTGCTTCTCCCACCCCCAGCCACAAGTAGGTATGAAGAGTTCGCAAGCTGGTGTTTGGCTTACAGGACATTATGATTCATTCTGGCCACATGGCAGTTAAGCCCCTCTCCATATTTGGAGAATTTCCCACTTATGGATCTTAGATGGAGACTTTTTCTCTTCAGGCTGAGAGTGTTAGACACCGACATCCCTGAGGACATAGCCGATGGTTCACATTAGTGCTTTGTCCAGAATTAGTGATGCCAGGAACCCAGCACTTGCCGCTAGGTTCTGTATCAATGACAGCACAAAGCCGAACTTTAGTTTAATTTCTTAGCCCAATTGGAGTAGGGCTCTCCAGCCCTTCCAGTGAGTCTGCACATCACACAGGATCTTTTTATAACTTCCCATTTTGCATAATTAGAAAAGTAGAGTTGCCAGGAACTGTGAACCTTAATCTGTACAGCATTTGTTGAGACAATTCCTCATATTTCACCATTATTATTTGTTCTTTATAACTAAAAAAAGAGTATATAAAAGTCATCAATAGACTCCATGTTCTAAAAAGTTTATTTAATACTCAGTAAAGTATAATTACTTATTGTTTTACACATGTTTATTAATATCATTGCTTCTAGGAGATCAACTTTGAGGGACACCAAAGTGAGAAGCAAAATGTATTCTGTACAATGAAAATTCATCACTTCAAACCAAGTGAGAGAAAGAAATTACTGTGCCAACTCACAATACCAAATTTGAAAGTACTAAGGCTTCCGTGTTTCCAAGTTCTGACAACAGTAACTGTGTCCGAATATCATGAAGGCAATATCAGTGGTGCTAGAAACCATCAGGACCTGCCAAGCAAGATGTGTAAGTGGCATGGCCGTGTTAGTAAGATTTCTTTTTGAATCAGATTTATTTATTTAGTCAACTTGACACAATCTAGAGTCTTCTGGGAACAGGGAACGTCTATTGATGAATTACCTCCAATAGATTGGCCTATAGGCAAGTCTGTGAGTGTTTTCTTGATTATTGATTGGTATGGCCAGGCCTAAGCCACTGTGGGCAGTGCCAAACCCTGGGCTGGTGGTCCTGGGTAGCATAGGAAAGCAAATTGAGTAAGCTACAGCGAGCAAGCCAATAAGAAGCTTCCTCTCTGGGGTCTGCTTCAGTTCCTGCGTCTGGAATCATGCTTCGTTTGAGTTCCTGTTTGAGGGCTCTCACCAATGGACTATGATTAGAACTCATAAACAAAATAAATCTTTCTTCCTCAAGTTGCTTTTGGATATGCACTCTATCACAGCAATAGGAAACAAACTAGGACAATTTTATTAGAAGGGCGTCCATATTATCCAGGACTCTTTTTGCTTCAAATAATGAAACTGAATTCAGACTGGCTTTAATATAAAATGGTAATGTGTTGCCATTGCCAAAATTAATCTTGCTTTAAGCATTGCTAAACTAATACCCAGGTGCTCCAAAATCCCAGGACTCAGTCTACCTCTCCCTGCCCCTTGCTTGGCAATGCTTTTTTCCACTGCTTTCATGCTCAGTAAGCCTCTGCCTCCTGCTAGCACAGTGGCTGGAAGAAGCTCTGAGCTCAGTCCTTCCTTATTCCTTCAGGAATCCTAGGAACAAAGTGACTTCCTCCCAGGGTATGTTAAAAAGTTTTACATCTGACTTAAATCTTTCCAGCATGGACCTTGTACCAATTCTTTTTTATTTTTTTATTTTTTAAAGGAAGGAGATATATCAACCTTTATTTTTATAAAATGTTTTAAAGGAAAGACAGTGAATTGTATATTTGGTGTATATGCAGACTTTTTTTCTTGGATATTTTATTTACATTTCAGAAGTTATACCCTTACCTCATTTTCCCCCTCCCACCCAGGAACCCCCTATCTCATTCCCCCTCCTCCTGCTTCTATGAGGATGTGACCCCACCTACCCCCCCCACTCCCACCTCCCCAAACTCAAATTCCCCCACACACGGCTTCCAGCCTTCATGGGACCAAGGATCTCCCCCTCCCACCTATACCTGACAGGACCATCCTCCCTTTACATATACAGCTGGAGCCATGGGTCCCTCCCTAAGTGCTTCCAGGCTCTGGTTGGTTGATATTGTTGCTCTCCTCATGGGGTCGAAAACCTTTCAGCTCCTTCAGTCTTCACTCTAACTCCTCCATTGGGAACCCCTTGATCAGTTCACTGGTTAGCTTTGAGGATCCGCCTCTGAATATCTCAAGCTCTGGCAGACCTCTAAGGAGAGGCTATATCAGGCTCCTGTCAGCATGCACTTCCTGACATCCACATCAGCGTCTACCTTTGGTGACTGCACCCAAAGAGACGGTCTTTATTTACATTTCCATATCGGGATTATATACTCATCACTTGCATCTTGCCATGACTTTGGCTCTGGCACAACCCATAGCAGTTTGGTCATTCAACAAAGATGTGTTAACAGAGGATGAGGAACAAGCGGAAAGTCAAGGGTAAACAACAGTCATTTCATTGGAAGGCCCTACATTCCCAGTACATACACATACGATGTGGTGTATTCAACCTGCTCCCCACTGTCTCTAATCTCTGTGAAGCTTCTCCCTCTTAGCTATGTGTTCTGCTGCCAGTGGTGGAAACATTCTTCCTTCTGTTTAATAATTCTATTGAATTATTTTCCTTGTATTTAAAAAAATATTGGCTTCTGCTCTGCTCTCTGGAATATAGCATTTGTTCCTCTCCACCAAAATACAACATCTCTTAAAGAGTTTGAGGTCAGCATCACAAAACATGTATCACTTATCCAGCCTTTCCAGCCATTTCTCAAGTGACACGTTTTCCAGAACCTTTACTCTCTTATCTTGCACACTTGTCTTCAATATATTCTCCTTTGTCTGTGTTGCTTTTTACTAGAGTGAAGTAAAATACATTTCTGTGAAGGAGTATGTTAGAGTGCCGCATATGTAGCAGAGGATGGCCTTGTCCGGCATCAATGGGAGAAGTCCTTGGTCCTATGAAGGCTTGATGCCCCAGTGTAGTGAAATTCAAGGGCAGGGAGGTAGGAAAGGGTGGGTGGGTAGGGGAACACCCCCATAGAAGCAGGGGGAGTGGGGAGGGGATAGGGTGTTTCTGAGGTGGGGAAGGGGTCTGCAAATAAAGAAAATATCCAATAAAAATAAATTAAAAATAAAAGCAAAGTTACATCATGAAATAGAGACTTCAGTTTTGTAATTTTCTTAACTGGGACCTATTTTTCTAATATGGCTAGAACATCAGTGTTTGGATTTGGAAGTAAATAAGGCACAGTAGGCTGCCTCCCTCTATCCATCCACTCCTCCCCTTCTATCCTCCCTTCCCTCCTCTTCCCTGCTGTTAAGGAAAACTATGGAGCCACATTAGCGTACCCTGTCATTTCCTGTCCAAAGGTATTCAGTTGTATCAGTGCTTTGTTATTCTCTGAAGCATCCAATTAGTTTCTAGTTCGTCTAGAATTGACGTGATCCCTGACATGTTTGTGTCCATCATTTGACTATTTGCTTTCTATTTGAGTTGTCCTCATTCTCTTACTTGTCTTTTCTTAGATTACTAGTTTTAAAGTTTGAATTCTTTTGTTAGCTTGATCAGTGTACATTTTTTGCTTCTTTTATTCATTTTCCTAGTGATTACAACATTTGCATCCTTGATCAGCAGATGCTAATGGGTATTAGCACTGTTATTAGTCCCAAAAAATACAAAGAATTTAAAACTTTGACATGTATACAACCTTTTAAAAATTGTACTATATTATGCAATTCATACATATAAATGGCAAGGAGAAATTATTATTAACATGTCACAGTCAACCAATGTTACTCACCAGTTTAGATTGATTCCCATGGCCTCTCTGCCTGTCGGCACGCCTTCATCTGAAAACAATCTCCTTCGGGGCTGAAGGGATGATGGCTCAGATGTTGAGTACGTGCATCATGTGGCTCACAACCAGCTCTAACTCCAGCCTCAGGGATCAAGAGCATTTGGTGCCTGTGGATTCTTGCAATCATATGGACATACCCCATCCCCCCATACACAAATTAAAAGAAAACGTTTTAATTATCTGATGTGTCATTTATGGAAACAAAGCCTTCTACACAATGTCTTCCCACCACAGATTGTCTTGGCTGCTGTGTTTTGAATTTGACCTCATTCCTACAAATGTAGAAAGGTCCACATTGTGGTGGGATCACTTTCTAGACACTGTAATTAGCATAAATGGAATTAAATATGTCTTATGAAATAGGGGCAGTGCTCAGCACTTCACCAGAACTTAGGTGATTCCTAAGCATATCAATGTACAAGCCAATTGTTTAGTTGAAAATTTGGGGTGGAGCCCAGAACTTAGCACATTTCTTGGAGAAACTTTCTAGAATTCAGTTCCATATTTGAGAATTTTATCTTCATTTCTGAATACCATTTTACTTTTTCTGCTATTAAATTTGAGCTTGGCCACTATCAGTCTCATAGTTAATTAGAATCCATATGCTTTTTTACACTGCTACTGATGTACCAGGTGAAACAAAAGTATACAGTGTTCTAGGTTCTGACATACTCGTGAGATATTTTGACTTTGAATTACTAGAGATTACTGTAGCCCCAAGTATATGCTACGTATTTAAAATATAATCGCATGTTTAAAATATAGTTGTTGAAGAAGACATAAATGCAACAGTTTTGCTTTGTGCTCAAACCTCAAGCTGTATTTGTTTTTTAGGATATATATACTTGTCAGATATATGCTTTAAAACCAGCAATATGTTTTCATAGTTAAAAATAAACATTTTTAAGTGACTCTAATGTCTAATAGACTACTAGTTATGACCAAACAAATCAAAATGTAAGTGTAAAAAGTTATATAGTAGAATATCTTTGTGCTTAGTCAATATTTCAAAAAATAGTTGAGTCAGTGTGATCTTCTTCAATAATCTGTAAACACTATATGACTAGATTATGACCATGAACTAGATGAATAAAATGAAAACAGATTTTGTCTTATCTGTTAAAAATGAGCTCAGTTTAAAACAAAAAAGTGCATATATGGAGAATAGACAAAATGTTGCTTAAATGAAGTGATTAGAGACAGTGGTGATCCAGATCACAGAGTTATAACACAAAAAAAAAAAAAAAAAAGAGAGATAGAGACAGCAACTACCTAGTTCAACCTGCCACTTTTGCAAAGAAGTTGGACCAGAAAAAAAAAAAAAAACGGAGGGAGGGAGGTTAAAAAAAAAACTGGGCAGTAGTGGCAAATGACTTTAATCCCAGCACTCAGGAGGCAGAGGCAGGTGGATCTCTGTGAGTTTGAGGACAGCTAGATCTACAGAGTGAGTTCCAGAACAGCCAGGACTAAACAGGGAAAACTTGTCTCAAAGCAAACAAAACAACAACATCAAAGTAAACGTCTTAAACTTCTTATTCAAGGTCATGTGGTTAGATTCCAGTCTCTAAATAAACATTAGGCCTTTGTCTGTGGAGGAAGGGACTTCTTACTTTTAGTTAATGGGGTTTCCCATTCTTTGTTTTTTTCGAGAGAGGGTTTCTCTGTGGGATTAAAGGTGTGCACCACCACACTCAGCTGTGTTTTCCTGTCTTAATATGGGTGTCCAGAAGAAAATCTTTGTTATTTTGTCTTTAAAAAGAAAGCTTGATTCACTAGTTCATATTCCAAGGCCTTATTTTCCTAGTGTGTGCTCTGAAAGTAAAAGGACCACATCTCAGCCCTGAGAGTTACCTGAGCTGTCTATAGAGGAAAAGCAGTTTGAAGAAGCTCTCTGGAGGATTTATTACCTACACTGAGACATCTGGGGAGTGAGAGGAGGTACAAGTAATAATTATGCTAGTAAAACAGCCTTAAACTAGAACTCTCCCCAATGAGGATGGATACTCACCCTAAACAACTGGGCACTGGTTTTATAGTCAATTTGGCAAGAATTCCAACAGTGGGTGTTGGGAAAGGGCCTTGCAATTCTATACTAAGTGTGTGTCTTAGGTAATAAGGAAGGTCTATAATTTGGACTTACTCCAGGCAAATAAAGCATTTAGAATCTATGTAACCAGAACTGTGCATTCACTATACCATTGAGTTGTAAGGATTAGTCACTAGAACATGAATCAGGTCTCAACTAGGTTGGTGAAAGTACATACTGTTTCAAGCAGATCATCTCTTTAATTCCATTACTAATCTTAAAAGCCATGCAAATATTTTTGTTTTCTTTTTAACTTAGGTCACATTCCATTGTGCGGTGATGTAAGAGCTTTAACCAAGCATGGGACACTAATGAGCAATCTGAGAGATCCAGGTTAAAACCTCCCCTTTGGTCACACACAGCCAGAACTTGGGATCTAAGAACATGGAGTCATTTGATTTACAAGGTTAATTGTTCACCTGTTTACTTTTGGCATATTTTCTAGGAGGTTAAACTGGAAAAGCCAAGTACAGGTTATGGTCCACTTGTTTGAGAGAAAAGAAAAATAAACCCGGAGTTCTCCAGTATTTTTCCTACCACATTTGAACATGCAAGTATGGTCAACATTGCTCTCCTGTGCAGACAGCTAAGGTTTGCTACGGTCAGTAGTTTCCAGGCTAGATACATGTCAGGTTCAGCTACATGCAGTTTAAAAATCCA
Source organism: Grammomys surdaster (assembly GCF_004785775.1). NCBI lineage: Eukaryota > Metazoa > Chordata > Mammalia > Rodentia > Muridae > Grammomys > Grammomys surdaster. The sequence continues at coordinate 4,733,655 of NW_021621185.1, forward strand.
AATGTGTAGGCTATGCTTATGATCACTTAAATTATCATTCCAGTGGTGTTTGATAAACACCAAAGATCATTCCAGTGTGAAGGCAAGTTTGAGAATTGCCCCCATCATGGAAGCATCTCTAAATCTAGCTCAGGAATCATAGCAGTTGATTTGAAGAGTTTGATTCCAGTCCTCCAAGACATCTGAAGGCTGCAGCATCAAGTTCCAAACCTGATTTGCTTTACCTAGCTTTAGTAACTGAAATTGTAGAGTAAACCAAACCAAGAAAAGGGAAGACTTTGCAATCAAGGAGACTTAATTTTTATAACAAGACCAGAAACCTATTAACTAGACAGATGCAAACAAGTTACTTATTCCCATCAAATCCCCATTCCTATTTTGAAAAATGGATCAACGATGCCTGCTATTGAACTGCTATGCTTGCATGCTTTGCTAATCAAAGCAAGCCTTCTGTTTCACCTGATCTGGTGCTGTAAAATTCCACTTCTGGACTGATCTAGCTCTCTTTGTGACTTTATATCCTACTCCCAGGCTTCGGCTTCCTTCATGGGGATGTTTTCACCTAAGCCCAGTCCGAGTTTTAGACTATTCGACCTGCTGACAGATCTTTTCTTAAATTTACAATTAAGTGCTTGTTTTTTCTAGATTGCCTGATTCTGGGCTCAGGTTCTCTGGTAAATAACATGCTCTAGAACATCTAATACTCCTTCATAGTACTGAACGTAATCACACACATTGCATGAATTAGATGTCCTTGGATGCCCTTTTTCTTGGATCTCTAATTGGACTATCACTCAAATTCTCTTTCACACCTAGGTACTGTGTTGGGTTTTTTCGTTCAACTGAGTTTATTATGCACTTACATTCAAGTCCTTTGATCTATACCGAAAAATTTCAGTACAAAAAAGTTGTCAGTATAAGGACATAGACAAATCTAGGCCTTGACTGCCCCTGTGTCATTTTTTGACTCATCAAAATATAATACTTTTAGCTAGGTGTGGTAATGTACACTTGTAAGCCTCATATTTAGGGGGTAAGGTAAAGAGGATGGCTTCAAGTTTGAGACAGTCTGATCTACATAGTTAGTTTAAGGCCAGTAAGTGCTACATAGCAAGACATTGCCACAAAAATGTATATGAAAACGAATCTATGTTTACTCATGCCATAGAACAAGATCATCATTTAAGAAAAAAAATGATTTTAATGTAATTTTAAGATGGAAACTGGGAACAGAAATAGTAATTTGATATATTAAGATATGGTAGACACTCATGTAGGCCCTAGCTGATCATTCATTATGAATTTTGGCTTGGTAATTTTTTCAAAATTCCATTCTTTCTTCTTCAAATATAGGAAGCCCTATGCTGGGATTATTATTGTATACCTGGGAAGAAGTCCATGATTTTCTTGGGGAATTATTTAGTATGGATTGTGGAGAGGGTATTCTCTTACTTTCAAAACTAATAAACCTCGCTCTGGTTGTCAATACCTATAAATATATCAAAGATATGAACAGCCAATCTAAGTGAAAGAGTTGGCTGGTCATTCTTTATGTCTTACATCATGCAACAATCACAAAGGTTTTGTCTGTGCAGCCTGTTTCTTCAGTGTGCTGCTCTTCAGTCCTGAGTCCCTCTGGGACTTTCTAAGTACTTTCTGTGGCTGTAAGCTCCATGATCTTGCATTTTTGAGGTGGGGATAGGAAGTGACCGATTCTACCAGAGGCAATTGTGTTATATATGACTACTAAAGAGGAAGAGGAAGAGAAGGAGGGGGCTGGGGATTGGAGGAGCAGAGGAGAAGGGGATAGGAAGGTATTGTTTGGCATTTTGAGGATTTCAGTTTACTGCCACCTGGGAACTCACAACCAGTAAACATCAAAGCTTTCCAGTTTCCTTAAGGCTGGCTTCATAAAACTTCAAAAGGAGGAAACAAAGGTAGATTTAGTAAACTTGTATCTATTGGTAAACTTCCAGTCCCCATGGGCTGGATTTTTAGGGTGCCCTCTGCTGGGCCCCAACTAATTCTTCTGACATGGGGCAAGAAACTATGAAACTCACATGCTGAACTCTCATATAGAGTGCAAAGGCCATTTATGTCCCAAACTATTAGAATCCATTTGCAATTGTTGCAAGCCAACAATCCAGATAAACTAATTGTTGTCTATGTGTTTTGTTGTGTAAGTGGAAAACAGCTAAATTCTCCTGCCAAATTGTCTACATATGTTCCCACCATGGCTTTATGGAGATAATACCTCACTTAACATCTAACTCAGTGTTGACTAGTGATGAAATGGAGACCAGGAAAGCACGGTGGGGGTGTTCTGAAAAAATCAAAAAGGAAAATGTTTCCAACAGGCAGGACCGTGGGGCTTCCTTTAAAGTACATTGTGTGGGTAGCTAGCTGCCTGTCTATGACCGGACCCTATCTGAGCACTTTCACCCTGCCCAGTCAGAAAAGAGTGTTTACTTTCAAGTGCTTATGAAGAATGCCTTGAGCTCTTTGAATGGCATCATCTGGAATCTCAATAACAAGTAAGTACATGGTGTTGTTTTGTGGATTCCTTTATCCATAAAGATATGCGAGAGGTGTATAAACACTGGCACAACCACAGAAGCCCTGTGTACTTTCTCATCTCCTGAACTTAGTTGGGTAATCTCTGTCTGCACGTACATTTCCCAAGGACTGGTTAGAACCAGTCATCATAAGAGGAACTTATTACGAAAGCAGGACATTTAGTTCGTTGAAGATCTTCTAAAAGAAACACTTTATTTAAAACTAAAATGTTTTCTTTTGGCTCTCATCTAGCTTCTTGGAAATTCAAGATCTTTGCATTTCTTGACTTAGAATTAGAAAGAGAAGGTGAATTTTCCTGCCAAATTGTCTACACATGTTCCCATCTGAGTTTTCAAGCATGCTTTGTTATTCTTTAAATCTGTATCTGGATATTTGCATTGTTGAATATGTCTTTATAGTCAAGATCAACTGAACTGTTAATTTATTATCAAGCTGAACTGGTCATGGTGGCATATGCCTTTGATCCCACCACTGGAGAGACAGAGGCAGAATGGTCTGTGTGAGTTCAAGGCTAGCTTGGTCTACATATCGAATTCTAAGACAGTCAAGGCTATATACAAAGAACGTGTCTCATAAAACAAAGCATATCAGCTTAATAACGTGCTTAAGATTAGGAACTCAGGTGTTAAAACAAATTTTTGTGAAATTAGATTTCTCAAATTCCTGGCCCTCACTTTTCTTTCCTTAAAATTTATTGTGCAATTTGTACCTTTTCCTTTAACACATTCATCTTTGACTTAAGGCAAAAAAAAGTTATTAAAACTTCCATACCCACATTTGTAGTTTGAAAATGCTTTGGTGAGAGCCATTGTCTTTATGTCATAGCTCCTGACATGTGTCTGCCCATGGATATATGTACCCAATTTGGGAAGTAGGATCTCAGAGGAAGAAAGAAGGAAAGAACCTGGTCAGAGAAGAACACAGGCTTATAGTGGCTTGGCAAGTTAGGAGGCCCAGCCTGCTTTTGTCCTGGAAGATTTTCCCAGGAGGGCAGCAGTGTGATGAGAAGGCTTCTTGCAGTTGCATGAAGAAAGAATGCTGGGAAAGGATGCTGGGAACAGAACTGTAGGAAACCGTGCTATAAGGGATTGAAATGTAGATCATGACGAACTGGAGACAGAGCACAGGGCACCCTGAGCCATACCTGAGGTAGAGGTGATATCACACTGAATTGTTTATGTCCCTAAGCTACCAGGTTCCACTGGTCAACACCAATAGTTACTTCCCATGTGGATGGAACTACTTGACTACAGACAACGGAACCATGCATGGGTCAACACCTAATATAAACAGACGACTTCAGAATGTGAAACTTGGTTGTTAGAAATGAGGATAAAGAGATTTCCAGAACTAAAGCCAGCCAGGCTGTCCTATGATGAGACAAACACAAACAGTTAAAATAGGACAGGTCACTTGTGGTCTGTGTAAGATGTATTTTAATCATTCTGATAAAAATCCTTCCTCCTCAAGCTAGTGGCATCCTTTGGAGGGTTGTTGTGGTGCTGGTGCTGTTTGCATTCTGATGTTAATTCTGCTTCCTCAAGAGGGGCTGCCACATACTCAGGTGATTTTATGTGAACCTTTTCCCCATTCTAACTGGTCAAATAAAGGCTAGAGCCTGTGATTGGGCAGTGAAAGGGAAAGGCAGGGCTGGAGGTTTTACAGGTAGGAGAAGAGAAGAAGGAGGAAGAGGAAGATGGAGGAAGAGGAGGAAATGGAGATGGAACAGACCACGTGGCCCAGAGAAGCAGCAAGTAACAAGGGATCTCGTAGCTGAGAATAGAGTAGTGTAAATAAACTCTGGGCTGATACTACAGCATTTCTATGTAACAAATGATAATATTTATTCTTTCTTTTTAAGCTTACCCTGAAACAATGGTTTCCTTGATGGAACTCTTGTCTGATCTCATCAGCTCCACACTGAACTCTGAATTGCAAATGAGGAATGAGAGTCCAGACTTGTAATTAACTTGAAAAATAGACAGGTCAGACATAAGAGTTACATCTCCCTAAAACTGCTAATTGAGAGAGAAAGAAGTTACAAAATCTTCTAGATTGGGCACAAAATATTTTTAGGAGAACTTGGACCCAGTCTGTGCAAACTTAACCTGATCAAGATAGATGACGAATTTGTCTTCAGAAATCCTTTGGTGGGTTTTCCGCAAAAACTGGGAGAAATACAGCATCACAAGAACTGATAGAAGAAAACTTGAATTCTTGCTAAGCTCTGTTGTTCTGTCAGCTTAAAACTTTTAATTTTTTTGTAAACTGTGAAATTTTTGCATATCTTAATAGGGCTCATTGTCATATGTTGTGTAAATAATATGTAATAATCTTAAATGATAACCACTTCCATATGCTGGCAACTCTCATGCACTCCTTTTCTGATCATCATAGGCGATTTTAACCAACAGCTGCCCTTCTGGGCTGTCAGAACCAGAACAAATCTCTCTCTTAGTTTTGGTGTTTCTTCTCCCACCTCTTCCCATGCCCCCTCTCTTCTCCAGGTTTACAGTGACCTCTGTTTTACTACATTGCTCTGTGAGTTTCCACTGCCCTGAAGCACACATATTGTTTGCCTTTCTTTTAAATTCTTTCTTCAAACAAAACAACATTTCCTGTGGGTGAAAGCAGATTGCCCCTTCTGGGCAGGGTGGTCAAGACCAGGATCCCTCTTCATCTCTCTGTCTTCTTGTTGGCACACTACTTCACCCGCCCCACCCTATTCCACAGCCTCTTCATCCATGGCCACAAACTTCCAGGGCTGTGCTGAGCACACCAGAAATTTCTAAATTGCATGTTCTCCACTCCTACTCTGAGCTCATTAATTCTTTCATTCTAACAGGCTTTTAATAGAAATTCTATAGAAGAGCAGAAGGTAGCTCATTTGCTTCAATTACTGTTTATGAAGGCTTTTTGATTACTGTGCCATTTATGATTAAAGAAGAGGAGGATTTTAATGAAATTGTTGCTTTCTTTTTAATTTCTAGAAATAATTTTGCGTATATTTGCTGCAAAGACAACACCACACTATACATATCTATATTTGCATTTTGGTGAAAATTCAGAGAGAGAAAAAAGAATATACTTACAAGTAACATTATACGGACTGAGCAGTTATGTTTAGGAGTATTGTGTATATATATATATATCATAAAAGAATACACACACACACACATAGCATGTAACAACGGTTCATAAAATGTATATAATCTGCAAGAGTGTAAGGAGAGATATGTGGGAGGGTTTAGAGGGAGGAAATTGAAAAGGGAAACATAATTATATTATAATTACAAAAATTAAAGAACTATTGTAAGAAAAGGAATGTACAATAGAGTGACCCTCTAGTTAACTCGATGTACTACAACCCGACTAACAAAATGTTTTTCTCCTTTAGCTTGGAGGGGGGTGTACCCTTTAACACCAGCCAGCATTCGGGAAGCAGAGGCAGGCAGATCTCTGAATTTGAGGCGAGCCTGGTCTACAGAGTGAGTTTTAGGACACCCAGGGCTACATAGAAAAATCCTGTCTTGCAAAACCAACCAACCAACCAACCAACCAACCAACCACCACAACACAACATTTTCTTCTAAGAACCAACCAACCAACCAACCAACCAACCACCTACCACAACACAACATTTTCTTCTAAGAACTCAGCATCAGTTAGGAAGGCAGATTCTTAATTCGCTGCTGTGGTAACAAAGGACACATTTGCGAGGTATTTGGATTGTTGCTTCATTCCTTTTGCTTATGGCAGCGTGTATGCCAATATTAATACTCATTTTTATACTGCCCTTTAAAAACATGTTCTTTTAGTTGAATTTAGAAAACATGAAAATCTTTTTAATGGACACACAATGTGCCTAAACTCCACTAGAGCAGCTGCATTAAAATGTAATAAATGTTCTATGTAATGCATACTTGAGTTCATAGATAAGTAAGGCAAGTTTTGAGAGCTCTTTTTTGAAGTTGTGAACTAGGGCTGGAGAGAGCCAGTTGGATGGTTAAAGGCAATTTCTGTTCCTATGGAGGACCCCCCTTCATTTTCCACCATCCATGGAATGGTCCGCTGTCCCTGTAACTGCAGTTCCAGCGTGTCTCGTGCCTCTGGCAGCTGAGGACAGCCTCCCTGATGGGTACCCACAAGTAGTTCAAGAACGCATGAATCCCTCCACACCACCTTCTCTTCTTCCTGTTCCAGACACTGCTGCCTTTCATGCTAGCTCAGCCCAGGTCTTTCCTGAAAGGCATATATGAGTAAGATTTAATCCAGGCCTTCCTGACAAACTTACCACCCTATTGAAGTCTGAAAGAAACTTCTGGAGACAAAATGAAACAGGTATTATTGTATTACAAATTCTTTTCATTTTCTTGAATAGCAATTTTTTATCAATATATGCCTAACTGTCTTTCTTAGACTTTTATTTTAAATTATTATAAGTAAGAATCAATAGAATTAAGAAAATATACTACTTAATCTATTACTTCGGTTTTTTATCTGGTCAGTGGTTGTGGTTGGTGTCACAGATTTTACATGATAAACACACAAACATGTGGCTTTTTCTAAACTATTTGATTTTTCATTATAAGTTAATGGTGGATTTTAAATTTTGTTTTTATCTTGAGTGTTTGGATGTTTTGCCTGCATGTATATGTGTGTGCCATGTACATACCTAGTGTCTGTGGATGCCAGAGGAGGGCATCATTTATCCTGGAGACTGGAGTTATAGGCAGCTGTTAGAATAGAATATAGGTCCTCTAGAAGAGCGATCAGTGCTCCTAATTGCTGAGCTATTTCTCCAGCTCCTGGTGAGAATTTTTTTATCTGAAAAATTAGCTTCCTTTTTTATACTAGAGAAAGGATAAATGGGAAATCTCATACTATTGGATGTCACCAACGATCTGTAGATGAGGGATTAGTTGAGATTCACTCATGATGATCTTATTTAGTAAATCCAATGTTAAAAATTAAATAAAAAACTCAGTTAAACAGGTATTATTTCTTGTTAGAAATCCACTTAAACAACAATAATAAAAATATTTAAGAGTGAGCTAGAAAAGTTTGGTAGAGCCCATGAAATCTACAACATTTTTAGCCTGATAACACTTAAGGATGTGAGTTTCTGTTCTCTACTTAATCCTGTGAAGAACACTTTAGAACTTCTAACCCTTGCAGACCACCTAACTTCTAAGTGTACACTCATATACTCTCAGACGCTCTTCCTCCTCTACATGGAGTCCTGGCTCACAGAATATTCTACCGGTCTGACCACCTAACTTCTAACCGTACACTCATATACTCTCAGACGCTCTTCCTCCTCTATATGGAGTTCTGGCTCACAGAATATTCTACCGCTCTGCTAGGTGCTAAGACATTTAAGATCTCTTGCTTGTCATTCCCTCATCAGTTGTGTACCAGGCTCTGGTTAGAGGGGGCCAAAGAATCAGAACCTGCCTCTAGCCAAGCTGGAGGGCTGATCCCCAAGGCCTCTTCTTTTGAGGTACACGCCTGACTACTCCTCCAGTCTTATTGTAACAGATAGGGTAATGTATGTATGTGCCTCATGCTGATGGCCAGTGAGCAGAAACCCTGTATCACACCAACAGCCATGGCATAGAAGCCTCTCTGTATTGGCTGGTTTTGTGTGTCACCTTGACACAAGCTAGTCACCACAGAGAAAGGAGCCTTCCTTGAGGAAATGCCTCCACAAGATCCAGCTACAGGACTTTTTCTCAATTAGTGATCAATGTTGAAGGGCCCAGCCCATGGTGGGAAGCCACGGGAAACAGGCCAGTAAGCAGCACACCTCTGTGGCTTCTGCATAAGCTCCTCACTCCAGTTTCCAGCCCTGTGTGAGTTCCTGTCTTGACTTCTTCCAATGATGGATTATGATCTGGAAATGGAAGTCCCTCCCCCGCCCCCAACTTGCTTTTTGGTCATGGTGTTTCATCACAGCAATAAAAGCCTATGGCAGCTTCCTTTCATAATGAACACATATAGAACTGGCACAGGATGGAAAGTGGAAACCTGACTCATTCATGGAGAGGAGCCACCTGACAATTAGGAATACCTGCTTTGGGCTTCTTGTAAGAAATGAAAAGAACTGTTGTTTTCAGCTGTATGACTGTAAGAATTTATCTGCTGTACCTCCTCAGTTAATACTCATCTTGTGTCTGTCTGTGTGTAAGTCTGTATGAGAAGGTCAGAGGTCAGGAGTCATTTCTCTCCTTTCTATCTTGTGAATCCTGGGGATCCAACTTAGGATGTCGGGCTTGCCGGCCAGCGCCATGACCCATGAGCCACTTCATCCATCTTGAAGTGATCTTAAAACACAGTTTATAGTGCATTAGTGTGAGGGTGGTAAAACATACTTTGATCCAAGTTTAGAGGATGGCTTAGAGCATCAGGTACAGAGTGGGTGGCATGTGAGCAGAATTCTGACTAGATATAAGAAAAGCTAAGAGCGAAGGAATAGCCAACGTGCAGAAAATTGCGTGTACTTTGGACCCCAAGGGAAAACACTGATGCTGTTTGGGGAGTGGGGGAAGTTTTTGTGGGTGGAGCCTACTTGGAGGAAGTAGGCAACAGGAGCATACCATGGTAGGTGGGTGGAGGTGTCTTCCGGGTTATGGCCTAGACTGTTCTGACTGGAGCATTCGCTGCTTCCGAGGAGGACTGCGACTCCTTGACCCCTGCTGCCTCAGTGAAGTGCTCCTCACCGCGCCTTCTCTGCAGGATTGGCTCTGTTCTCAGCAATGAGTGAGTGCACCCTGTCTTCCCTACCTTGCTTCTGTCAGAGTCTGCCTTGGGGATGAGAAAAAGTAATGTTACACAAGTTAACTGCTCTGGAATCTGCAGAGCCCCAGACCCACTAGCATGAAACATAAAGAGTAGCAATTCCCAAAATTCCTACATTCCTAGGCTTCTGTTAAACTGGCTGAGTTAACAAACCTCCTCAAATTTTGGAACACAATGTAAGACTTTGAAATTAAATGAGCCTACTGTAGGAGATTTAACGCTATGTGAATTTCTAGAGGTCGAAGAAAACAGTAATATTCTTCTTCTGCCTCTTTACTTATACACAAATATATGGGAGATATAAATCAATTATGTTTTATATGTATATTTTGTGAGTTGATGGTAAAGAAAAGCCATGTCTCACTAAAAGCTAGTTTTAGACTATCTGTAGGTATGTGTTGCTCCAATTCTACTTGTCAAATACCTTTCTAGTAAAAATTTATGCTTGTGTAACATTTGAAGAAAGTAAAATATTTTATCCTTTCAAACTTAAAATTTTCTATGTAATTTTAGTCAATAAAAACTCTTTTATTTTACCTTCACTTTTCTATGTGTAGACTAGGTTTCTTGCCATCTACCTGCCAATTTGGAGTGAACATTCAATGGGTGTATTCTAGCTCTGACTTGCAAGAGGAAACAAGGGCCCTAACTCTGAGAATTCAAGGCCCAGGTTTGAGATTCAAGTTCATCTTATACTGAATGGATCCTAGGTTTTCTAGATACACCACAATAAAAATAAATAATAAACTTATCTCTTGACTAGACTAAAAAAAGATAGTATCTGCAAAAAGGCCTATATAAAGACAAATTTCTACAGTTCTAAATAAAAAGCAATAGGTAATAACATTAATTGACATAAAACAATTGAATTTATACAAGTAAGTTTACAATATTTTAAAAATATAATTTGATTTTTACCAGCTACGCAGTAAAAGTTAGCTTGGGAAGCTGAATTAGTTCCTGAACGATTCTTTCAGTTTTCTCCAAGGGCACGAGTGACTGTGAGGCTCGAAAAACACTCCATTTAAACTACTTTCATCATTAATGGAGAAATACTGACTTCATGAAGGACATAAGAAAATAAATATGAAAAGGTAGGCATTGAACATCCAAACAAATTAATCAGCTTTTCATATCAGACTTTTGCATTGCTTTTTTCATGCTTCTTATGTAAATTATAATGTAATTTGGAACAATTGAGTTCTTTGTTTTATTTTCATGTAGATCAAGAAAGCTGACTCACTTACACCTGCTGTCTTAAGAGTTCACATGAACTTTGATCTTTAAGCAATGTGCTAAGCGCTTAACCTCATTTCTTTATTACCTACCTGTTATCTACTGATTCTTTCGCTGTCTATAACCTTGTCTCTGTTTTCTCAGAGAGCAAGGTGACATCTGTGTGAGGCAGTTGGCCATTTGTTAGCCAGCCTTAATACACACCTGTTGAGAAATTTTGTTTGCTTTGTCAGAAAAGTTCAGGATTACCAGTCAAACAGTGACTCTGGTTGTTATCACAGTACACTATACCATACTGTGTAGACCTTCTCAGGAGCCTTATATGTGTAGGAATAATCTATTTCAAAACCGAATTAAAATAATATTTTTCTCTTGGTTCTACATCTGTGGTACATTCACTTTATTTTTATGTAAATATGTGTACATATCCAAATGCTTGCTTTCGTTTTCCAGGGAAGTGTTGGATTTTTACTGGAGTCTGGAAGTCACCTCTTCCAAGGGACCCTACATATTAGAGCCACATTCATCTTTCTGAGCTAGACCACTGGCTGTCTTTTCCAACTGCAGGTTTCAGGCTCTGTGTGTACTACTTTGAACTTCTAGCAATACACTGCCATTTGAGATAAAAGTGAGGAAATATTTGCACACCATCGTCTTCAAGTAGTTGTGTATGTTCTGATATGAAGTAAGGATGCTGGAGGTAGGCCTGAATCACCGACAGCTGTAAGCTACTCTAAGTCCTTTAGGCGATGCAGGGAGACAGTGCTTGTTGGTTACTTTAGCTTTGTAAGGAGCTTGTGAGTAACACGAGTTGATCTACACAGAAGTGGCTTCTCCAAAGTCATTTAGCTCTTTATTGTTTTCATTTGTTTTGTCTGGGAGCTATGACCACAATGTCGGACTCTAACATAAGTTTTTTTCCTAAATTCCTTTTCATTTTGCTCGCCCCCCCCTCTCTCTCTCTCTCTCCCTCCCTCCCTCCCTCCCCCCCTCCCTCCCACCCCCCTCTCTCTCTCTTTTAGTGCCATTACTCATTGAGGCCAGAGATGGGTATTCCTGGAGCTGGAGTTTCAGGAAGTTGTGAACTGCACAATGTCAGTGCTGAGAATTGAACCCAAGTCCTTTGACAGAGTAGGCAGCACTCTTAATTGCTGATGTTGAGGTTTTGTCTCTTACAGTTTATTGTAATGCTAAGCGCTAGCCTTCAAGATTCGGGGTCTCCACTAAGCCTGAGGGACCCTGCCCCCAAGTTAATTCTGATTGGTAAATAAAGATGCCAGCAGCCAGTAGCTGGGGAGAAGAGACATAGGCGGGGTTTAGGTTTCCCAGGGTAGAGAACACTAGGAAAAAGCAGGGAAAAGAAAGGAGCAGCCATGGAAGAGTAAAAAACACGTAGGAGAGAACAACAAGAGCTGCCATGGGCTGGGAGCCAAGAGAACGTGGCCCAGAGGGCTGCCTGGTTGGAGCAAAAAGCAGCTCAGATGAAACTGCATAAGTAATGACGTGGGTTATTGATGGGAAGGTGGATTCTAACAGCACGGAAGGTAGGTAGTTGCTCAGCTATTGTGCAGCTTAAGGCATATTAAGATGCAAAGGCTGAGTGTGATTTCATACGAGAACATAAATGGTCAAAGGCAAGAAGGATCCCCGTGCTGGGATTTTATTATTTTTACTACAGATGAACTATCTCCTCCTTCTTGTTTCTTTCCGTGGCTGATGTTTTTCATTTAGCTTGTCTTTGTTTTGTCGGCAGTGTTGCATACACCAGTATTCCCTCCATTTTAAAGCTGGCAATACGCCCATTGTGTGTACACACCTCAAGCCCTTCATCTGCCCACTTGTCGTTACTGGGCTACTTATACTCTGCCTATTATGACTGTTCTACAAAAGTAGTGTCTTCCACATTTCACAGATTTATATACATTTCTTCTACATTTTTATCTCTAACATTAGGAACTTTCTAAGTAGAAAAATACAGCATTTTAAATAATTTGCACTATCTTTATCTGTAGACTTTTCTTAATTCTTCTGTTCAAGCATGTGTTCTTATGTGGGAGATTTTTGCTTTTAGTATGTAGCCTAGAAATTTAACTGATAATGTCGCTCCCTTGCTTCATTTCATTTAGTCCCCTATTCTGCTTCCAAAAGTGTTCAGGACTGGTGGTATTAGCTATTTTCTGGATAGTTGATAGAATTCACCAGTAAAGGTCGTATGTTTTTATGAAAGTTTCATTATCAACCTGAGTAGAAGCAAAGTTGTACTTTTTTTGTTTCTCCTTGAGATAATTTTGTAAACAGTGATTAAGAAAGAAATCCTACTTGCATAGCCATCTTTTAGTTTGCTGGCACAAAGTCGTTGAGAGCATCTTCCCATTGTCTTCTCAATGTCTATAGGTCTGTTGTGATACCCCTCTTGTCCTATTATCTTCTCTATAGGTCTGTTGTGATACCCCTCTTGTCCTATTATCTTCTCTATAGTTCTGTCATGATACCCCTCTTGTCCTATTATCTTCTCTATAGGTCTGTTGTGATACACCTCTTGTCCTATTATCTTCTCTATAGGTCTGTCGTGATACCCCTCTTGTCCTATTATCTTCTCTATAGGTCTGTTGTGATACCCCCTCTTGTCCTGTTATCTTCTCTATAGGTCTGTCGTGATACCCCTCTTGTTATTGATGTTATTTACTAATTTCCTCTTCCTTATTTTCCTTTTTTTTGATTAGTTGATTCTGAAAACTAATCAAGTTTATTAATTACTTTGCAATGCTTAGCTTGATGTATGTTTAATTAACTTTTTCTTTCCCTCTCTTCCTTTCCCTCCTCTGTTCATGTTGGAAATTGAACCTAGGGCCTGCTTTCAGTAAGAGTTATAATACTGAGCTATAGCCCTCAATTTTGATTTTTTTTTACTCTTTACTATTTCCATAGTTCCACTTTGAGCTTAGTTTTCTCTAGTTTATAGGTCCTAAATGACAGCTTTCCCACCACCCCTCAATGTGCTGCAAAGTCCTACTGTATTTTAATACCAATGGTGTTTTAGAATTGATGGAACAATGCTGTTTTTACAATTACTTATTTATTGATATAGTCTTGAAAATATTACAGCTGTGTTGCTTAAAGACTTGGGATGGATTTTGATCAAACCTCAAGAATGGCATATATAGCTTGATCATGCTAGCCCTTTTTTGTCCTGGGAATACTTTTATTCCTGCTCATCATGTTAAAGTTTGTCTCTAACAAGATCAACATATTGGCAGCCAAAATACATGATTTGAAACTGAAAATGGACTCCCAGACAGAGTTATAAATTTAACAGGCTGGCAAGTCAAGGACGGGTAAGATTCTGCACAGAATCTTACCAACCTAAAACATATGTGTATTTGGAGAATGCATATTCCATGACAGATAAGGAAGGCATTCTTGTCAGAACAACCTAAGACAGGCTCAGTCTTAAAAAGGGGGAGATGTGGAGAGCTTTTGGGGCTGCCTGGCAGGAATCTGACATTGGCCAAGGACAAGGAAAAGGACTGCAGGGAGGAATCTGACATAAGGCTAGAACAAAGAAGTAATTTCAGGCAGGAATCTAATTCTTAGGCTAGAACAGAGAAGTAGGCTTCAGACATGAAAATGACTTTGAGCTAGGACAGGGAAGTAGGCTCAGGTATTTTGGACATCCTGATAAGCCATTAGAAACAGTGATCACAGGAGTGATCACGGGACTCTGTTTATAGTCCTGCATGTTCTTTGACTATTTGCATCTATTGTATTGCTATTTCCTCAACCTAGAACTGACCTTAATACTTGCATGTTATTTAAACGGCATAAAAGCAAAAATGGAGGAGGAGGGGTGGGATGGGAGTTAATTGGGAGGGCAATGGGGATAACATCTGAACTGTAAATAAATGAAGTATCAAAAAAGACTTGGAACAGTTTCTCTAAAATTCAATATGATCTTAGAAATTAATATTTTAAACTTAAACATAAAGTAAGCATAGGTGATTAACAGACGAAGAAGGATGTGACGTAAATCATAAAGCTTATAAGTAAAATGTATGTTCTTTTACTATTTAGATCAGTGAAATGAAAAATTATAAATAAAAGCCCAATATTAGTAATTATGAGAAGCAACACTCATTCTAATATTTGTGTATTTTAGATGTATTTATTGATGTATGTATCTGTATGCAAAATGGACAGCCTCTTATGTTCAGGAATTCCCATTATTAATCATTTTAATGGTTACATATTTCAGATAATGGCTGCAGAAGGGCAAATATATGTCGTTGTAAAGATGTCTACTTTTAAAACAGCTTTATTGAGATATAGTTCACATACCATACGATTTGTTTATTTAAAATATACGAGGCTGTTAGTTTATTCACAGATATTTGTAACATCACCACAGTCAACCTCAAGATATTTTTGCCATTCCAAAGAGAAACAGTCAAGCATTTATCTGTCACTCCTCTATCCCTGCTCTTTCTATTCAGTGTTATTTTGATAAGCTAAAAGTCAGAAATAATCGTTTATATATCTATTTTCTAATACTTTTTGTATGCATTTAAAAATTTAGAAAAATGAATGCAGTTTTTATTAAGAATGCACATTAACTAAGAGGAGGTGAATTGTTTATATCTGAGGATGCATTGAGTTTAACATTGATTGCTTTTTCTTTTCAAGTACCTCAGTTCCATCCTTCCGTTATTCTGGACCCCAGAACTTCAACCAGCTGACTAATGAATCTGGGCTGCAGCTTTGATAATGTATCTCTTTGATTCTTTGATTCGGGCTGGAAAGTTCTGGAAGTCAGTGTGATTCATTAATATGTTAGAGGGAGGTCATTTTTCTTCAGTGGTATGGAATGAAAATCAAGGCTAGTTTGAGATTCCAGGGTATCCTTTTCAGGTTTCTTTACAACACAGAGGACAAAATAAACACTGCCAAGTGTTCTGCTGTGGGAAAAGTATCCAAGAAGTAGTCTAGAATATTAAGGAATCCATGCCTTCCTGCAGTTTCATTGAAGGTTGTCCCACTCCCACAAGTACAGTCACAGAATAAAAGGAAGTATAATGGCCTCCTTGCAAGGCTGCCTGGCTAGGACATTTAAATAATTTAGAGTTAACTGATTTTGTTCTGGTTTGACTTGGCCCATTCCGTTGCACAGCCCATACCTGGAATTGCTGGCACATTGTGTATCCCGTTCTAGGCAGCAGTAAGCATTGCAGTATTACCCTTCACTCACAGCAGGCACCTCTGTGCAGCTTGAGCACTACATTTCTGCCCAGCTGGTGGAACACAGCCTTTCCAAGGCTCTCAGTGCATGGAGTAGCAGCTGAAAGATAACGGGGGTGACGGTGGCCATTTGATGATGCTGACGTCACAGAATTTCTCGTGTTGTAATGGCACATTGCTGGCTACCACTCATCGGTTGGATTTTTATAGCTCAGAGCGATCTTAATAGATAGCAGCAGATGGAGCTGGAGTCTCTTTGGCGAAATGACTAATCCCACAACCTGTAGGAACGTTCCCTGTGCATTTTGCTTTGGCATCTTTCAGAGCCAGTAAGTGAGAGGAGGGAATCCAGCTGCCAGTGCTTCTAAGCTGTTCTTTTGTACGTACATCTCAGGAGCTGAGCCTTATTAGATGCATTGTGATTGTTTTCCCATGCAAACTCATCTTTTTGGTTCTTTGTAAAAATTAGAACTCTGCAAAGTATTTAGGCTCATTACATAGGAAGTGTTATTCACGGTCTCTGTCACCCTCTGCAATTGACTTCTTTGCTTTCTAATTATACTAGTCTACACATACTGTTGTACAGCTATCATAGGCAAGGTGGATCAAATAATGAAACACATATTCACACAGTTTGGGCATCTAGGCCTTCAAGATGAAGATACTTGTAAGGGCAAGTTCTGATGGGAACATTTTTCTGTCACTGTCTCTTCATAGGGCAAGAGGACAGGACAAATTTCCTCTTTTTTAAAGAACACTAATCCCATCCTGAGGTTCTAGACTACCTGACCTAAACCGAGTTATCTCCCAAAGCATTCACCTCTCAAAATCAGAAGGTGGGTTAAAACTTCAATGTATAAATTTGGGAACACAACCCAAACCCAAGTGACAATATAACTTTTGAATATGAGTTCTCTCTGCATTTTTATACTTTTTATTGATTCTTTGTGAGTTTCACAACATGCTTCCCAGTCCTGTTCATCTCCCTCCCCCTCACATTTGCATGTCAGCCTTAAAACTTCTCCCACATAATAAAACACACAAGCAAACAAACATCATCATCAACAACAACAGATTCAGATCTGGCCCTCGGTGGTAGCTCAGGTTAGGACCTCACCATGGCCCCAGGTGGCAAGGCTGTTGCTCATAAGAGCCTACTCATCTCCAGGGTCTCCAGTTCCACCTCTCTTCATAATGTTCAAGCTGTTCCACTTCTTTTTGTCCCTTCTGACCACCGTATACTCTCTCACATTGTGGTGGCTCCCACTGCAGCTTGGCCACGTGGCTATTGGGGCCCTGAATGACATCTATTATCCATGCTGTGTGGCATGGCATGGTGGCAAGTGAATGTCTATGGCCCACCTATGCCAGGTTTGTGGGTGGCCTGGTGGTCCACAGGTCTCTGTCTGTCTTACTCCTCCTGCTTGGATTTGATTTGATTTGATTTGATTTGATTTGATTTGATTTTTATGAGTCCTAGGCATAAGACAGCTTTGGTCACCAAGCCAGGCATCAAGCTAGGATGAACAAAGGACTGCTATCTGCTCTGCATGTGACTGATATAAAAACAACAACACCAGCAAGTGTCTCTTTGCCCACTGCAGGAGAGGGAGGGGCAGGGTGTGGGGTTGCAGCATTTCTCAAGGAATCGTCTACTTTTCACTAGATAGTACAGTTATAGCGCATCACCTTGACTGGACTAAAACTGTCTTGAACATGGGTAGGGCATTGCTTACTCCTGTCTTTGTGTTCAGTCTCTGCTTCTTCCCCTCTTCCCATTTCTCAACTTCTCTGTGCACTGGTTACAATGTGGTGGTTAACTCCCTTGTCTTCAAAGGGTTACATATCTGCACATGTGCCTACCACCTTCATTTATATATCTTTTTATACTCAATATATTCCAACATATATTTCCCAGTATTCTTTCCTGATTTTTCAGATCTATATGTCTAACTACATCCTTGCTGTCTCAATTCACTGCCCAATTAATACTTCAAATGACAAGTTTTTCAAATCACTTAACTTATCCCATGAAACCCATATCTTCTTTACCCAATGGTTCAAGTAAAATCTGACAGCGACCTTAACTTTCCCCTCTCTTTCTCACTCCCCAGTAGCTTTAGTCGATCTCGCTAGTCCTGCCTTATCGTCAGTCTGGATTCTCCACTGTCACAGTTTGATGTCAAATGGCCCATCAACCTCACATGACTGAGCATTTGATCCCCAACTGAACCAGCTGCATGGTAGGGATGCTGAGTGTGGCTGATGAATGGGTCACTTAGGGCGGGCCTTGAGGGTTATAGCTGGGCCTGCTTCTGAACTGAGCCCTTTCTCCTTGCTGATCAGTACTTGGAAGAGGCCCTAGCTGACATCTTCCACTAGACTGCCCAGCAGCTATGCCTTCTCTGCCTCTCCCATCAACTGAGCAAAAACTCTAAAGCCACTTCTGTATGATGTACACTGTCACAGCAATGAAAAAAGTATTCTATAGCCAACTTCCACTACAGCCACCCTCACAGGAGTCAGCAACCTTGCACACTCTTCTCATCTTCTTTCTAAGCAGTGACTAGAGTGATAATGTGTGATTTATTTTAATAAGTAGTTGTTGGGTTCTGCTATGTGCTGCCATTTGAAGAAGTAACTGGGGTTTTTTTCCTCCTTGAATATTAAAGATACAAATATGTAGTTAACCCTGTACTATTCTCTTTTCATTTCTTTTTTTAATTAGAGTATAACTATGTAGCCCTGTCTGGCCTGGAATTCAAAATGTAGACCAGGCTGGCCTCAAACTCACAGAGATCAGCCTGCCTCTGCCTCCTGGGTGCTGGTATTCAAGGCTTGACCACCATGCCTGGTCCTGTAAAAAAGCTCTTGACCGGTACTTTTCACTATTCTTACCGTAAAGGGCAGTGTCTTCCATGTGGCCTCTGCCCCAGTGCACTGTGGCCATGCTTTTGGCTCTGTTAGCCTGTGCTCATGTTCTTCTGTTCTAGCCTGTGCTCATCTTTTTCATCCTAGCCTGTGCTCATGTTCTTCTGTTTCTCTGGGTTCCCTTCCCAGTGTCCTTACAGCAGTTATTAAAGTCTCCACTCGAGACAGGATTTCTTCCTTGCCTGTGTTCAATAGTCTCTGCTTATTTCAGGCTTCAGCTAGCATGTCCAGTCTCAATGACATCTGAGAAATACCTTGTTAAGATGCTTAGCTCTTGTGACGCACTCTTTGCAGCACTGCATTTGGTTTTCATCACAGTGGTGGTTACAGACTTCTCTCCCACGGTGTAAGAATGGCCTCTGTCATTATCTTCTTAAAGTCCTGTCAGTTCCAAAAATTCTTAACTCATAGTTTATATTTTCAACTGCAACATCTTAATAGCTAAGTTCCAAGTATGCACCATGTTTACTAAATGTTTATTATTATATTGAAATAAGTAGACATGTCTTCCATAACAGCAGCAAATCATAGGTGGCTTTTACCGTAGGTTCCTTGAACAACTTAAAATAGACTAAAACTCCCTAACAAGTTACCACAAAGCGAAGTATACCAAGTACCCAGGCAAAGCCAAGAGTTCTCTAACTATGGAGATTGATCAGTTTTCTGTTTAAGATAATTGCAAATAGTAGAACTTAGGCTTTCTTGTAAGGAATGTACTTATAATTCACAAGTGCTTGTTCTTAACTGTTCATTTGAAAAATACACCTTTAAAAATCCCATTCCTTATGGCAGACTAACAATTTATTCATGGGAGCACTGGAATTTCATTATTGAAGCACAATTCTGCCATATAGAACGGTGTGACATGTACTACCCATGTGCTATCCAGTCATCCAGTCATCTGCCAGAACACTACCATATTTCACACGAGACTTTAACACACATGTTTAGAGGCCCCAAATACCATTTTGTTTTTAATAATAATTATTATTATTACCAATAGACAGAAATGCTCTCATTCCTAAATCCAGCTCTTGAAATCAAAGTAAGAATGATGGAGCAGCCAGTTACAATCTCAACCAGTTTGGGAATCAAGCCTTTTGCTATAACTAATCACATCAAATGGAAAGTCAGAAGGAAGAACAGCATCTCAGCCTAGCAGGGGCGCCATGGAGCTGGCCAAACTCAGTGCTGGGTGCCAGGTCTGGCTTTCTGGGTTTCTGGTCTGGCCCGGTCTGGTCTAGTCCCCTCCCCTCCCTTCCCCCCTCTCCCTTCCCTTCCTTCCTTCTCCTCCTCCTCCGTTCTTGAGATGGGGTCTCATTATGCCAAGCTACCCTCAAACTCACTGTGGGTGAGGATGACCTTGAGCTTCAGGTCTTCCTGCCTCCACCTCCAGAATGCTGGGATCACAAGAGTTTGCTCTAAGTTTTCGGTTATGCAGTGATGGAACACACGGCTCTGTGCATGCCCTGTAAGTGCTCCACCAACTGAACTGCATGCCCAACTGTGGTTTTACATTTTAACTGGTTATAAGCCACCAATAGAAACTATTTGGAGGTGTGTAAAAATGATATGAAATACAAATTACTTCCCATCATGAGCAAGTACCTTCATATTGTATGTATCTAATTTTATACTATAGCAAACTGAAATAGTTACAACAGACACAACAAACTTCCAAAGATTTTTTTTGCTGCTATCTATCTATCTATCTATCTATCTATCTATCTATCTATCTATTCTCCTAATTGACAGTTTTACATGGATATTATTTACTTATTTAGACCTCATCTCACACTGTGTAGCACTGGCTGAAACTCACAAAAATTCACCTACCTCTGAATCCTGAGTGATGGAATTAAAGACATGCACTCAGGTAGTAGAAAGATTTTAGAAAACTAATTCTATTACATTAAGCCTTCTTATATTCAACTTCAGTTTCATTTAAACAAAACTTTAAATATCATTTCCAATTTTAGACACTAATGGTTATTTACTGATAATCTGAAATACATTAATCTGATTTGTTTTCTCGGTCTTGGTGGCTTAATGTTTTTTAGGAAGCTCAGAAGATCAAAATAGAACCTCTTACCAGCCAGTAAAATGAGACACCGGATCTTATTAAAAAAAAAACAAAGAAGCAAACAAACAAACAAACAAACAGTTTCATAGGTGGATTTCCAAAGAAGTCTCCAGAGCTGCAAACGAGCCCTGTGCTAAGTCAAGTGTCTCCCACAGCAGCAGGGAGGGGCTCCTTGGTGCAGTGTAGCCTCTCAGCCCCAAGATAGATCCAGGGCTTTTCAGCAGAACTCCCAGGTTACTTAAGCTGTGTGTTTTTGTGTTCTAGTGTAAATGCTCCAACCTAAACCAAGTAAGTGTCTGACTAACCATGGCAGCATTAGATACTCCTCTTAGTGGAGAAAGTAAAATGGCTTGTCTCTGGCTGGTGCTGGTTTTGGATTGGCAAGTGCGCAGTGCGAGCTGGCTGGGACACAGTGGTTCAGAGGAAACAGCATTTTCATTGATGGTGTGGTGGCTTCTACCTGGGGTCAGGGCCCCCCCATACCAAATGGGTCAGAATGGGTTTCTAGCTGCAGGGCAGGGGTGACTCTGGAAGTGCTAAGTCATACCAGACCTCTGAGCTGGTGGGAGCTCCTGCCCTGCCCTACTTCATGCCTGCTATGCCAGTGGGACCTGTGACAGAGCTGTCCGAACTCTCTGCTTTCCACATGGCTGAGAACCAGGCAGACTTCTAGGAACCAGAGTCCAGGCTCTGCAGGTGTGTGCTCGGAAAGACCTATGTTCTGGAAATCAAGGCACTTGCTCTTTGAAGCATTGGTCCCAGTAATTCATGTGCTTTCTCTGGTTTCTGAGTCCAGGGCTTCCCAGGGACGCAATGAGTCATTGAGGAGCTTGGAGGGTGGGTCTCCAACAGCCTGAAACAGCTCCTTGGCAACTTGAACCTTGGACAGAAAATTTTCCCTCTGTAATTTCCTCAAGCATCTTCCACAGTTGAAGTTCTATGCGCCCCAGCACAGCAGTTCCAAGCATAGGTTTGACCTGAGGGACTAGTCCTTCACTGATGGCAACTTTGTAGGTGCTGGTAAGAGACCATATCACCCAATATAGACTTTTGGTTTGATTTGGTCTGGGGTAGAGGGAGAGGATGTGAAGTGAGAGGAACTGGATTTAGAACTGAACTGACAGAAGTGTAGCCAAGTAACAGCAGATCTAGACAAGAGCCAGAGTCGGTGGCTTTCTTCCTCACAGGCTAAGAAACGAACCCAAACAGTTTAACTTGAAAGGCCTGTGCTTTGAGCTGTCTCAAGACATCTCCACCACTGCTTTTAGATTTTGCTGCTTGTTCAGACCTTCTTGGGTGAGAGCTCAGGCTAGAGTAGTGGTTTTCAGGGTGTGGTACCCAGAGGGACAACCCCCTTCTGGAACAAACTGACCATCTAGGTCTTCAGAATCAGAAGCTTAAGTGATGCTGAATTATTACTAGACTTGAAACTGGTCTTCAAGACCTGCCTGCTAGCCCACTTCATAAAACAGCTAGTTCCTAGCTGGCACCTTCTGAGAGAAGGGGGGTAGGGGGTGAGGGAGGAAGGGGGAGGGAGAAGGGGAGGGGGATAGGGAGAGGGACACACAGAAAGAAAAGCTGAGTTCATAAAGGCAGAGCAGGAAGATTTACTTTGGGCAGCCACAGTCGGCCTTTCCCAATCATCGCTTAAAAACTGTAGTAACTGAGGAAACCTCAGTGATCCTCACATTTTCTGAGCAGCCTGGCCACCTGTTGTTGAAGGTAATGTACTCCAGTGCTTATGAACCTGTCAGAAAGAGAAGAACACACTGCTCTACATACACAGTTGCATTATAATTTATGCTTAATAAACTAGATGAATTAATGCCTGTCTGGAACAAATTTAAAGTTTTTTTTAAGCAAAATGAAATTCACCTCTCAAAATGTGGTTAAAAAGAAGAATCTTCTATTACCAACTAGTCCCTTAAAAAGCTAACTAATAAAACAATATTTATACAAAAGCAGGAAAACATGCAAGGTATAGGATATATTGGGTAATAAACCATAGAAGGCAGACTAATAAGAGCTTCTAATGGAAGGGCAGACTGAAGTTTGCTGCCCAAAGGTCTAGGACCGATCTAGTTCTTCAAGAGAGCAACCTAAAACATGCATTGACCTTTAGTAGAAATCTTTTTTAGGGTGTCTTCTGTGTGTTTTAAAGAGTGCTTGAAAAAAACAGCCCTGTCCCCCACAATTACAACAAATAGTTGAGTTAAGAAAATGCTTTTGTTTATTGTTGTACATACATGTGTGCTTGCATGTATTTATGTGGATATGTTATATGTGCATGTGACTGTGATATTATATCATGAATAAGCAGGTGAGTGCCTGTGTGTATGAGCACAGAGGCATAGAACATCATGTGCCTTTATCATTCTCTGTTTTCTTCCTTTGAGGCAAGGCATCTCACTGAACTTGGAGCTAGGCTAGTAGCCCCAAGTCATAGTGATCCTCCTGTCTCCATCCTCCACAGTGTCAGAGGTGTGCACAAGTTCTCACCCATTTTTAAAGTATTTTTTTTTAAATTTAGCAGTCACGTCCTCCTATTTGGGAAGGAAGTGCTCTTAAGCACTGAATCATCTCTCCAGTCCAGCTACTCAAAGGAAATCACCAGTGTAGGCTATGTGCTAAGAGTCTATGACTAGCATGCACAAAGCCTTATCTTCAATTCTCAACATAAAAAAGCATGTTCACATAAACTAAAAGTAAATAAAACAAAGGGTAAATGTTGAATAAACAACAGAACCTACATTTCTTTAAATTGAAAACTGAGAGAAGTCGGGATAGAGGCTGTCTGTCCATAAATTTGCATGTCGCCTATCTAGTCAGTCATTCCCAGGTCAGTTCTATCATTTGTTCATGTATCACATCTACACACTTTGAGCTCTCTGCTGGTATAGAATCATTATGGGTGAAAAGAATTCTGACACGTAGCTATTGATCATCAAGGAAACAAATATTTTGGTTGTTTACAAACTGTGATCTTGAGCAAGAAACTAAAAAATGTAAAGAACCTATTTTTTATTCCTGTAGCAAAATTTTTCTTGTTAACAGGATTCCACCCAAATAACTGGTTTTACAAAGGTGTGGAACCAAGTGCAGAAGCACAGAAACATGTATTTCTGTGCTTTGTTTTTCTTTGTAGATAACACCAATGTGCTTAGTTTCTTATTTTGGATGATCTTGAAATTCAAAATATTCGAAAGAAGCTAGCTACCAACTTCCTCACAGCCTCGTCCCTTTTAAAAGTCAGTGCTTCTAAGCCTTGTTAGTCCTACTGATGAGAAGCTAAATGTGTGTGTCTCCTTTCCAACCTGGCCAATCCAAAGGGCAGCACAATCTCCCTGCCCTTGTCCTTGGGCTGCCCCCCTCTTCTGCCCTTGTCTTTGGGGTGCCCCCCTCTTCTGGCTCTTCTCATCAGTCTGACAAGTGCTTAGACACTTCTAGAACTACACTGCAAGGTTTGACTCTTGCTCCAACTTTTTAGGGCTTCATGAGTATTAAAAA
Organism: Grammomys surdaster; assembly: GCF_004785775.1. Lineage (NCBI taxonomy): Eukaryota > Metazoa > Chordata > Mammalia > Rodentia > Muridae > Grammomys > Grammomys surdaster. The sequence continues at coordinate 4,758,022 of NW_021621185.1, forward strand.
TTGTTTTTAACATGAATAGCTTACATATCTTTTTCTAGAAAGTGAATATGAAGAAGGTGATTCTTTGATGAATGATCCTTTGAAGATTTAATGATATGATAGATACAAAAAAAATGTAGTGATAGGACTCATTAAGGGCAAATAACAATAGCTGTCATTTTTTTCATTGATAATTTAGTCTGATCAAAGCATGCTATTGTGCATTCAGACATCTACACTAACTCTACTCTGCCTAACCTAGTGGAGTGCTCCTTAGCTGACAAACTTACTTGTGGAACATTTAAATGTCCTTGTCATAGTAAGCATGTCAACAATGCCCCTGTGGAGTCTGGGGAAGTCAATTTTATTATTTCACCATGTGAGTTCCAGGGACTGAACTCTAGTCATCAGACTTGGGGGAAAGAGGGTTTGCTTACTGAAGCATTTTGCTAGACTGCATGCATTTTGGAGTATTTTTCAGGAGAATTCAGACAAGTAAGTATGTGGATATATATATATATATATATATATATATATATATATATATATATATATTCCTGAAAATAAGCTGTGTGGTAATCCAGGCACAGTGGTGCACACCAGTAATCCCAGTTGTGATAGGCTGAGGTCCTGAAGCGGGAGGCTGGCCTGAGCAACACAACGAGACCCAATCTCTTAAAATGTGATAAAATAAAACACCAGAGGAGGGTTTAAACAGAAAAAAGATAATGAACAATGAGTATGCTACATTCTTATAGCATTAAAAGTTTATGAGGGACACTGAATAGCTTTTCAGATATCCCCTGTGGGTAGGCTGGCCACACATCCTGTTACAGCCTAAACAGTTCATGTTTACATGTATTATCTTGCTGTCATGGCTTTCTGTGTTCCCGTTCATTGTATTTTAAAAGCTCCTTTTTCATGGTATATATTCCAATTACTCTTTCTCCTCAATTCTAACTACTCAATCCCAGTCGTCTGTTTCCCTCTGTAGAAAACAAGTGGTCAGGCAAACAAACAAACAAAACCTCATCAGAAACACCTTCTCCACAGAAGCACAAAATGGAAATCATTATATAAAAGCAAAGGGCCAATAAGACAAAAAAATGTGCCCCAACAAAGCTATATGAAAGAAAAAGTTTACAAAAGTGCCGTTGAGTTTGCTCTGTGTGGGCCTTCTATGGGTGGCCATGCCTACCCTGAAGCGTGAGTGATATACCCAGTGAGAATCCACTGGAGAAAACTAACTTTTTCCTTTGTAAGTGGGTGTCAATTTCAGATAGCTTCTGAGTGGATGGGAGACGGAGTACATGTCCCCTTGCTCTCTGTGCTGGAACCCAGTCTGACTTTAACCTGTTCAAGTCCTGTGCATGCTGCCAGTCGCTGTGATTTTATATGTCAATCAGTCGTGTCAGGAGTCATTAATCCTCTCCGGCTCTTAAGGTTTGGTTTTTGGTTTGTTTGTTTGGTTGGTTGTTTTGTTTCTCTGCCTACTCTTCTGCGTAGCTCCCTGATTCCTGAGGAGAAGGGTTTGGCAAGGATATCCTCTTTAGGGTTGAGTTTTCCAAAACTCCTACCCTCTGTACATTGTCCAGTGGTGGGTCTCTGTGTCATTTCCCATTTATTGCAAGACGCTACTCTGATGCTGTCTGAGTGCGACACTGCTCTCTGGGTATAGCAGAATGTCACCAGGACTCATTTTACTGCTATGTTCCTTTAGCAAGACAGTGTCTTACTTTAAGTGACATGTTTACCATAGAGCCATTTCCTGTTTATGTGATATAATATCCTAGCAGCCTAATAGAGAAAGGGTTTCTTTGGCTCCCAGTTCCAGATTACAGTCCATCACTGTGAGAAAGTCAGGGCGGCAGGAACTTGAAGCAGCTCGTTAGTAATATTACTTATGCAGTCAAAACCAGAAGGCAGTGGGTTGATAATGTGGGCCTGCTGTCTTCAGCTTCTCGTCTCCTTTCCAGTAAGCCCAGAGCAGCCCACAGAACGGCAGTACGGATGTCCAGGGTTGATCTCCCACCTCCCTCGATCACTTAGAAATCCCGACTAGTTATCACCCCCAATGTATGTAAAAATCATTTGAACATCATTTCATATGGTGATTGGTTAAAACTGTCTGATTTCCAAAAGACAAGTTCATACTCAAAAAACCTTCAGATGAAACCAATTTATTTTTCTAAATGGGTGCTGTCTCTAGGAATTGTTATTTGGGATTCTTACCCTCATCACATTTATAAAACAAGATAAATCCTGCCTGGTGTCTAAGGGCCCACACTTCATAAGAATTAACATTTTATTCCTTTTATTTGAGGAATCACCTGGGCAAGACTTCTGAGATGGGATAGGAGTTCTGCAGAAGCACAATGTGCCTGAGTTGTGCTTCTCAGATGAACTCTACTAAGTAAGGCTGAGAAAAGCGTGTTAATCTTGTGACCTCTTCTCTGTTCTTTTCTTTCCCTTTATCCTTGCCTTCCTACTCACTCATCTGTCTTTTTAGTTATTTATTTTTTTTAATTTGCTTATTGAGGCTGGAGAGATGGTTCAGTGGTAAAGAGCTCTGGTTACTTGTCCAGATGACCCAGGTTCAGTCCCCAGCACCCACACGGCAGCTCACAGTGGTCTGTAACTCTAGTGCCAGGGGATCATCCTCTCATTACTATGTTTTATGTCTATGCCCCAAATACAAAAGGGATTCAGTCTGTTGCACTTCAATGATTAGTCTGGAGTGAGTGTGTGTGTGTGTGCGTGTGTGTGTGTGTGTGTGTGTGTTGAATAATTATCCTTGGTTTGCTTTTCAATAAAAATGCCATGAGTAATCAAATCACTTAGGACCTTTTGCAATGGAAATAATTAGAAAGTAGGCAGGAATATCACTGATCCTCCTGAAGAGCCACACCCTCAATCCCAGGGTTGTTTGATGCCAATCTGGAACAGCTGCAATTCCAGTTCTGGATTCAGCTGGCTTAGTTTTGAGTTTGTATAAAAATGTAATAACCAGAAAAAGATCACAAATGCCCGAAGAAATGATTTCAATTGTAGGTGATGCGTTGTCTTCAAAATTTTGTATATATATTGATCTTAGCCTCACCCAGACTAAAGAAGAGTGTAGCCCAGTCATAGAGAAGTGACTTCAATACACACATGAGGGAAGAAGGAAGCTGATGCCCCCATCTTTACCTTTTACACAGTCAAACAGGGAGAAGGCAACAATTTGCTCTAAAGGGCAAGGGTCAAACACCAAGCAAGAGGCCTCCATCTTGGTGAGTCTCTGAGAAGTCCTTCCTGATGTTTCTAATTTCTCCATATAGTTACATTCTCAGTCACAAGTAGCAAAACAAACAGGTGCAAGTGACACCCAGGCCATTCTCTCTGTCAGTCAAGGAAAAAGCTAACAGCTGGGAATATAGTTCCATGTACCATGTTTGATCTAAATTTAATTGTGTAAGATAATGAACACACAAACCATGTGCCAAGGGATCAAGAAACCCATATTAGGTTTTCTCAAGCCATCTCCTGAACCGCTTTGGGCTCAATATAGTTCTGTCATTATACAGGTACCATACGCAAACTTCTACAGTGCCAGACAATCATTTATAGAAGAAGACTTATCATGGAAAGGATTCCCAAAGTATCTAGTTTAGTTGCTATGTTATTTCTTACATAAATTCTAAAGAATGGTATAACATGCCAATATGAAGCTCTTCCCGACCAGACCCTAGTTTTACTGTCTTCAGTTGAATAACCATTTTAAATTTTTATCCAAGATGATTCTATAATCCAATGACAGAGGCCATGCCCACTTATTTATATTCTTTACCTGTTAGCAATGTCTAACATGAATTAAGGGTCATGCAGTGATTATTCCAGGAAAGGATGATTTCAGCAATTAGTAATAACCTTTTTTTTTTTTTAGTAAGAAAAATAAAAGCAAAAATTTAAGGTGTGAATTTGATTTGAGTTCATATTTCACATTGACACTTTTTTTTTTTTTACAGCATTTGTGGTGGCTTAAATAGAATGAATGTGCTTGCCATGGGGAGTCGCCCACTATTAGGAGGTATGGTCTTTTTGTTTGTTTGTTTGTTTGTTTGTTTTGTTTTTTTGGTTTTTCGAGACAGGGTTTCTCTGTGTAGCCCTGGCTGTCCTGGAACTCACTCTGTAGACCAGGCTAGCCTCGAACTGTCGAACTCAGAGATCCGCCTGCCTCTGCCTCCCAAGTGCTGGGATTAAAGGCGTGGGCCACCACCACCCGGCTGGAGGTATGGTCTTGTTGGAGGAAGTGTGGCTTTGTTGGCAGAGGAACGTCACTAGGACCTGGTATTGAGATCTCAGATGCTCAAGTTAGGCCCAATGTGTCTCATTCTTTTCCTGGTGCCTACAGATAGATGTAGAATCCTCGGCTCCCTCTCTAGCACCATGTCTCCCTGCATACTTCGGTGCTTCCCTCCATGGAGATAATGGACTGAAGCTCTGAAACTGTAAGCCAGCCCCAATTAAATGCTTTCCTTTATAAGTAAGAGTTGTCACGCTCAAACTGTCTCTTCACAGCAATAGAAACACTACGGAAGATAACATTGTACTAGTTAAACCAACAGACAATTGTGGTGGCTCTGAAGACACATCCACAAGTTCTTTGATATTTCTCCCTTCAAGGAGGGTGGTGGCTAGTTTCCCTTCCCTTGGGTGTGGGTGGGGTTTGTTGACTTAATAACCAACAGATCACAGAAGAAATTGTAGTCTATGATTTTGAAGCCATAGGAGACAGTGAGACAGATCTTTTTTTGGGGGAAACAACAAACCCAAGGACAATGAAGAGGGTGCTGAGCAAGTTGCCTGAGCTGTGATGACTGAAGTTTCCTGGTGACTGAGATCTAGTTGAGCCATCTTGGAAGAGGATCCTGAGTCATCAGGTGACTCTCCTAAGGTTGGAGCATGACCACTTCTTCTCTCCAAGCTAAGCTGCCCTCAAATCCCCAAGCTTGGGGAATTGCTTAAGATAATGAATGTTTGTGGCTTTAAGTTGATAAATTTTAGTGGAATTTGTTATATAATAACAAATAGACAACCAATATAGTTATCCCTGACATGATCCCTGACATGAGCAGATATTTTTCTAATTGAACCCAGAACCCAGAGCATAATGTAAATTAGGCAATCTCTAGTCTCCTCTGTGACCCCCTACCCCGTTTTGCTCATTTTCATAATTTGAAACAAGATCTCATTAAATTGCTCAAGTCAGATTCATACTTCCTATGACTGGCTTTGAACCTGTGATCCTCCTGTCTCATCTTCTCCAGTAGTTGTGAGTAGAGGCCTATGTCACCAGGTCTGGCATTGGCCTCCACAAATCTACAGTGTATTTGGAAAGCTAGCTTCATGTGCACACAAAGAGCTCTCTAGCTCTGAAAGGTTCTAAGTGTGCTATCAGATAAACAGGACTGCTGTGCCAGGGGATTCCTCGGGGTGACGCCCATCTCACAGCACTTGTGAAATCAGGGTTAAAATCCTCTGAACTGAGCCATGAAGCAGGGAAGTTCACATATTTGGAATACACAAAATACTTTCCCCCTCAGGGTAGCCCTGTGACAGATTTTTACAGGTAGAAGGAGCACAAAGACGTCAGTGCTGATGCCTGCTCAAGCATCTTCCTCCCAGTTGGGATGTTTCTACGGAAGCCTACCCTGGAGCTCACACAGAACCTAGACCTGCAGTGAAGCATGGAGATTGTGTGTGACGTCATCAAAGCATGCTCCTGATCCGTCGGATCGGTCATGCCATAGCTCTCTCTTTTTGACTTTTCTGTGAATATATTTCTTGCCATTTTTTATAGCTATATTTTTGTTTTCCTTCACTTGCACCAGAAGTGTGCCTTAGGTTTTTGTCTGTTTGAAGAGACCCAGTGCTGTAGAAATTGATTGGATTAGAGGCTAAAAGCCAATCCAAATAAAAAATGCAACAATATGAGATTAGCTTTTTAAAAAAAAAATTAGAATTGAGATTTAGTTGGTGCTATAGTTTGGAACTGGAAAATTCCCCAAAAATCTGTGCACAAAAAGAATTGTCCCTTAGGAAATGGGCCTACCATGTGATCTTTGGGTACAGTGCCCTCAAAGGGAGTTCTTCGTTTCAGACTTCCAGGTGGGGTGGTCATTTTGCTCTGACACATACTTATCAAACCCGCTATTTGGAGTTTTCATCAGATATGTACAAGTGATGTATTCACCCACCTTTGAACTGAACCCTCTCAACTGTAAGCCAACAGAAGCTTCACTCCTTGGAAGATAATTACCTCAGATATTTTGTTGTAGTGATAGAAAGCTGACAGTGGTTAAAAATGTATCCTTTTTATGACCAAAAATATGTCATTATGATATAACTTAAAAGTTTTGAGTTTATTATTAAAATTGATCTAAAATTTACCTGTTGGATACAATAATAATGCCCTAATGGCAAAACATGGATTCTTTTTCAACTTAAGTTATTTTCTTTTTCCTAAATTGAATAATTTCCCCAGGAAATGGCACAAGTGAAGGCATTTACACACAACATCTGTGTAGCTCGTGTTTTTGGTCATTTGTGTAAAATGTTGTCTTATTACTCACACAGGGTTCTTTTCAACCTTTGGAAAAGAATAATCAACAATTTCCTGTAAGTTAAGAAGCCAGAGGAAAATTTTACTGTGTTCTAAATGATTTCTTCAGTTTTAACTATGACACTTACTATTCCCAATCCAACCAGAAAAATATGATCCAGTATAAAGCTTTAACTTAATTTTTATTTAAAGTTATTTTAATGATAGCATTTGTATTATTTAGAACAACGGGACTAACTATTCCTATAAAGATACAAATAGTTTTGGAAGTGCGGCTCAGTGGTGGAGTGCCTGGCCAGCATGTACGAGGTGAAATCCATCCCAGCAAAAAGAATGAAACAGGGCTTGGGGGTGAATGCCTTGATCTCAGCTATGTGGTACAAGAGATAGGAAATTCTCATGTTCGATGCCAGCCTAGGCAATTACAAACCTTGTCTTAAAATTTTAAAAACACTTATAAAATGACCAGGGGTGGGGATGGGGATGGAAGAGCTTGGTGGATAAGTACTTGCTGTATACACAAGGCAACCTAAGTGCAGAGCCCAGCAGCAACAGAAAAGCTGGCTATGGTCGCATGAACTGGCAATGCCAGTGCTAAGGAATGGCAATAGGGGCACAAAGACAGAAGGATCAGTAGGACTGCCCAGCCAGTAAGCCTAGTGGGGTGGGGGAGAAAGCTAGGCTCAGTGGGAAACCCCATTGTAAAGGAATAAGAAGAGAGTGACCGAACAGGGCAAGTGTGGTTCTCTTCCAGCTTCTACCATATATTCACTTACAAACAAGCAAGCTTCTAACAGACACAGACTTTAAAAGGATGGGGATGGGGGATATAGCTCAATGGTACAGTGCATGCCTGGGGTCCATCTTCAACAAGGTGTGCAGGGTATAGGGTAGAAGGAGAGGGGGTAAACCTCTGGGTGAGCTTTTTGATAAATCTAAAGCTAAGGAGAGAGCCTCAAGTCTTTCATAAATGAAGATGGAGCAGAATGGAGATGCTGCAGTATTGCAGAAGAGAAGAATGAAGAGAAGAAAAGGAGGAGGAGGAGGAGGAGGAAGAGGGGGAGAAAGAAGTGGAACAGACACAGGCACAAGCACAAAAAGAACAAGAAGCAGCTTGAAATGCTTGCAAACCTACAGTGTGCTCCCTGATCGTAGTGAGTCCTTTTTCTAATGAGTCATGTAGGAAAAATTTGTTTCCTTGTATATGACCATTGGGCTGGATCTAAGCAGTACAGGAAACTCAGCAACTCTTCTGTTGTCTCCCAAGAGTCTGTGGACAGTCCTGAGTTCCAGGAGAGCAGAGACTCCTCTCCACGCTGACTCTGTTCTTTTGTTTCAGGTCCAGTGAGATCCAGCATAAGAACTTATTTCTATATAGCTTTTCTGACTTTTCATTCTTTATCTAATTTTTGAAAATTTCATACATAAAGAAAAATATATTGTAATTATATTCCCCCTTAATTCCCCTTCCCTCTACTCCTGAACCCCTTCTTTTCAACTAACTAGTCTCCCTCCAACTTCATTTCTCTTTCTCCTTTGGGCTCACTGAGTTTGGTTGGGTTTTCCTGGATGATGAATATCATCAGGAGCTAGAATCTAGTCCTAAGTGACTGGTCCTAGAGCATAGGTGTCTTATCAGTGGCTACACCACTGAAGAGAATTACACGTTTCCCTCAGTAATGGTTAACTGTCAGTAGCTACCCAGGAAGGGTGGGGCCTCATGGGTACCTCCTCCATTTGTGATGGATTATTGAGAGGTACATCTTTGTGTAGATCTTGTATAGGTATCCACAGCTGCTGTTTGTTCACGGTTAACTTCTTTTCTGCCCTTACCTCAGGTCCGAGAGTTGTAAGGTGTTGTACTCTTCTTCTTCAACAACTCTAAGCTGCACAGTTAGACTGCCTGTCATAGTACAGTACAGGGCATTTATACTTTCATCTCAAGAAATTAGGAAGAATTTTAACTCTGATTCACTTGAAAAAAATATTGCATTTGTAAAGGTGGCATATGCCTTTATTCCCAATGCTTGAAGGGAGGGCAGAGGCAAAGCAGATCTCTCTGTTAGTTTGAGGCCAGCCTGGTCTACAGATCTAGTTCTTGGACAGCCAGGGCTACAAAGAGAAATTATGTCTCAAAAACCAAAACACACACACGCACACGCACACGCACACACACACAAAAGAAAGAAAATTAGTTTTTATAAACGTCTACAAGTTTATTATACTTCTAGAAATAGAAGGTTTTGTTTTATTGTAGCAATTGTATTGTCTCTAACAATTGATGAATGAATAGTTTTGTTTGCTTACTTTTTGCGACAGTGGATGGTTGGCTGGTTTGTTGTTGTTTGCTTGTCTGTTTTCAGAACAAGGTCTCACCATTACTCCTCAAACTCACAGAGATCTGGTTGTTTCTGTCTCCCAAGTGCTGGGATTAGAGATTGGCACCACCACACCCACCCTGTGAATGGTTTCAGATGTTGTCGGTCATCAGTTTGTTGGCCTTATTTCCTGCTCAGTTTTTTCTTTCTTACAAAGATTGGAGAGATTAACACCCAAGGATATTAGTTACTTTTGTATTGCTGTGACCTCAGCACCTGACAGAATTTACATGAGGAAAGATTTATTTTGGCTTACATTTTCAGAAGATTCAAGTCCTTCATGGTCAGAAAGTATAGCAGAGTTCATGATTACGGGCAGACAAAGAAAAAAGCTCCTTACAGCACAGCAGAGGAAGGAGAACAGAACAAGGCTAGTAACCTTCAAAGGACCATCTCCATAGTAACCTACATCTATCATCCATCTCCATAGTAACCTATATCTTTTCTCCAGGGCCCACAGATACCTAAACCGGCATACCAGCTTGGGAGACAAAAACATAATCCTTTGGGAGACATTTCAAAGTTAAACCATAACAACTTCAGAAGTTGTGATGGCTCATCTTGGTTGTCAACTTAGTGCATCTGAGAAGGAACTTGCCTCCGTCAGATTAGCCTATGGGTATGTCCTCAGGAGATTTTCTTGATTTCTAATTAATGGAGGAAGGTCTTGGACATCATAGGCAGTGCCATCCCTGGACAAGGCAGGCACCCATGATAACAATGATAGATGAACACAGGCCTAGGAACAAACCAGTGTGCAGTATCACCTGTGTATTGGTTAGGTTTTGTTTTTTTTTCTTTCCCCAACTTGGTACAAGCTACGCTCATCTGAGAGTACCTCATCAAGGCAAGTATATAGGGCATTTTCTTACTAATGATTGTAGAAGGGGCCCAGTCCATTGTTGCTGTGCCACCCCCAGGCTGGTGGTCCTAGGTGCTATAAAAAAAATCGGACAAGCTATGAGGAACAAGCTGGTAAGCAGTGTTCCTCCATGGTTTCTGCATCAATTCCTACCTCCAGGCTCCTGCCCTGAGTTCCTTCAGTGGCAGACCATTACTTCAAAATTTAAGATAAAACAAACCCTTTCCTCCCCAGGTTGTTTTAGCCATGGTGTTTTTTCACAGCAGAAGAGTCCCCATGTAAGACAATCAGTAAGCTGAACACACCATTTCCTCTACCAAGTTGCTGTATGTTTTATCCCAGCCACACAGAAGCAAACGAGGACAGACGTATTTGATTTCTACTTGGAACAGAGTAATAAAAAGGAATAGGGAGTGATATTTAGTGTGTTGTTAAAAATGTAAGTGCATTGAAAACATGCACTGGACTCAGATGCTCATTGAATGCCGTGAAACTGTAGAAGAAGGGTGAGAGGACCGTGTATGCAGAGATTGTTGGGGTCCATCTACATGGCATGTAGCTCAATACCAATATCTTTCCTAGTTCCTCTAGCATATAGAAGGTGCCATGTGGCCGACTAGCTAGTCAATGGACTATTCTGTCCACAGAGTGCTGCATTAAAGTTTCCATTCATTCGTTCTTTCTCAGTCCACTTGTAAGTACTAAAGGCTTCTGAGAACCTCAGAGGTGAAGCTGCAACTGAATGAGAAGCCAGTGCTCCAAGAGTAAGGGATTGTGTGAAGCCACCGAAAGTTGAGTTTTAGTCACCAAACCTTCTAGCACTAGTTGTCCTAAGTAATGTAGTCACCCTTCTAGTGTGCTGTTTTCTTCACATTATTATAACAAGAAAATAGAGGATTGCAGAAAATAAAAGTATTACCCAAGAAGAGGGTCGGTGGGCAGATGAGAGAAGACAGATACTCTGGGTAGGAGGGCCTCATAAGTTGGGCCACATTTTATAGGTCTGCTGATCTAATTTTAGCACTGATCGAGACGACTCTAAATGTGCCTTGATTGGCATAGATGTAGGCTGACTTACTGGTGACATGGAGGAACAGTAATTAAACCATGTCATTATCTATTTTACACATATAAAAAGATACAGTAATTTATTAGGAAAGGTTCAAAGGAGAAAAAAAAAACAGGCCCCAGGTTCTAATATGAATTGACAAATATACATTGTCTTAAGGCTTTTCAAATCCTAATGTACACGGCGGGTGGGGAGAAACAGCAGAGGCCTGGCACCCTGAGCCTGAGTGTAGGAATGTTGACATGATGGGCACCATATGTGGAGAATGCTGGGACTCTATGTGATTAAACATGGGCCATGCTGGCCTGCAGCTCAGGGAATCAGCAGTAGGAAACTGCCTCGGCCTTTTAGCAATTAAATATAGTGATGCAGGTGTCAATTTCTATTAAACAAGAGAAACATTTAGGGATAGATTTGAACAGTTATCTGAAATTATGGAATCATTAAAGGGAAAAATGTTAAGTTACAGTTTGCTTAGAAATGTAGCGTAGTTTTCCTCACTGAAATGTGCAGTAAATCCCTCTTCTGAGTAATCTTCTAAATGTCCACTCTTCCACAAATGATTCCCTTTCACTGTCACATGCAAGCACTCTTTTGAATACACCAACATCTTTATATTCACATTAGAGGAAGTGCACCCTTTGCTTCTCATGGTTAGTAATGGGCATTCCCTTTGGTGTAACCTTTCCCCTTTCTTTCCTCCTTTTCTGTAAGTTGCAATGGTCCTTGAGGGCTCATTGGCTACAGCACCTCAGCTTGGTGGTGCCGAGACTCAGCACTCAGATCTTGCTCACCTCCACAGCATGGACGGATTCCACTAGTATGCTCCTGGCACCAAGAGCCAAGAGCCCAAAGTTTTCAGGCTAAAGTCTCACCAGTAATAACTATAAGGCCAGAAGGTGATTGGCCTAAAGAACAGAGTCCTTAAGCACCATTTGGCATCATTCCATGGCTCAGAACATCTCCATGAGCTGTGTTTTTAGTTGTTTGTGTTCGCTGGTTTTTTATTTCAAAGATAGCACAAATCCTTTGTAGAAAATTTGCAAAACACAGAAAAGCCAAAGAATTGGAAAGTGTCCATTCTTACACCATTACTTGTTACATACGTATGTGCTTTTGTAAGTGTAAAGACAGTTATGAAATCACTCATTCATTATACATACAGAGCAAATATAGAAAAACTATAACATATATTTACATATTTACTTAGTATAAACATGTAAATGTATGTCATATATTTATGTAACTATAACTTAAATGTTTATACTATGTGGAAGCATTTATATTTGTGTCAATTTCATTATATATATTTTTGTAGCTGCAAACCTTGGATGGTATTATAGACAGTTTTATACTTTAATTGGAAAATTTAAAAATTTTAATTAGAAATTTTTATTCTTTGTGTGTGTGTCTGTGTGGAGGGTATGTGCATGTGAGTTCAGGTATTAGACTGTTGTGAGCTACCCAGTGTGGATTCTTGGAATGGAACTTGGGCTCCCTATATGATCAGTCTGAGTTGTTATGTGATCCTAACTATGGAACCATTCAAACTGGCACTATTTTAAAAGACTTCTAAAAATATTCTCTTTCAAATGTCTTCATTAAAATTCTTTTCCAAAATTAATATTTTCCAAAATACACAGGAGGGAGAAAGGGAGGGAGGGAGGGAGGGAGGGAGGGAGGGAGGGAGAGAGAGAGAGAGAGAGAGAGAGAGAGAGAGACTAATCTGTTTATTTTACTACTTTAGCTTCTGTTTAAGTGTTTCCGTCTCTGTAAAGAAAGCTTTAGAGTTCTGAGAGAGCATTGGACACTGTATGTAATTAGCATCACGGAAGGATAGTATTTAACCTTCTGCCTCTTTGCATGCCACCAGAGATCAAAGTAGAAGCAATGCTTTTAAAAGTCGACCTGGATCAGCAATGAATTTAATATTTTGGGCACTGATTTTTTTTTTTTTTTATGTCCTTGATGAATCAGCTATTGCCTGAGGTGACTTACTGGTGTCTCTGCTTCTCCTGTAATGAAATGATAATTATAAGAATCTTTAATGTTTCCTATTTCTGTAGAAACGTTGGCACCTTTGAAATCTCCATGTTAGAAATGCCACGTAGGTCACTAGTAAGTATGTGATGAGCTACTTATGCTGAGCTAAATTTTCACTCATGTTGCAGGCTTTCGATCTAAGAGGGAGAGTCACTATTCTTCATTCCAGGAGCCATACAAAGCCCTGGGCTCTACATGTATTACTGTGGCACCAGGAGACAAGCTGACCAAGTATATGGAAGGGATTCTATTGCCATTAACATTTGTCAGCTCTGAAAGTGTGTTATTCAGCAAGCATGCCTGGCTAGAGCATGGACAGTAAGCACAAAACACTGAGGATAAAAGGCTTGACGTCTTCAAAGATTTCTGAATTGTGCTTGAGGTTTGGCTAATTACTTCAGAATCATGTGATGGTTGTTCTCTAAGCCTAAGAAACCTGGTGAAATAGTATAATTTCTGCAAAGTGACATCTTAAAAGTTCCAAATGGATGCCATTGTATTCTAAAGATAGTTTTTAAGCAAAGTACAAAACTCACTAAGCTTTGGATAAAACCATATGCTCACACTGTGGTGCTCAGAAACCAAGAAAAGGATGCAATATATAGTGTGCACTTGGTTAGCAGAAAATTTGAACTTGCACATAGATATTCACGACCCACTCAGGTTAGTGGCATTTGGAAGTAGTAGGTGCTGACAAAGGAATTTTCTAGAGTAATCACTCAGAGTTAGACCTCTTCATATAATCTGTCGATGAACTTGGTAAATCCTGTTCTACAGTTGTACCACAAGTATTCTAGTCGCTTGGTAACTATTTCATGTTCCAATTTTGACACTTTTTTAAACTTTTGGTGTCTATGCTTCTTGTCCCCCCCACCCTGACCTAAACATTTATAGTACTGAAGAAGTCCCATTTTTATTTATTTATTTTGATTGTATTACCTCTCTCCCGTAACTAATTCACTTTACATCCTGATCGCAGCCTCCCCTCTCTTCCTAGTCCTCCCTCACATGGCCCTGGCCCCTGCACCCCTTCCCCTTCACCTCTGAGAAAGAGGACATCCCTCCTAGGGGACCAGCTCACCAGAGGATCACCTGAAGTTGTTGATGGACTAGTTACATTCTCTCCCAAGGCCAGACAAGACAGCCAGTTGGGGAGCAGGATCCACAGGCAGATCTGCTTCATATGTGCTGGGGGCCTAACTCCAGCCCTTATGTACTCTTTGATTGGTGCGTCAGTCTCTGAGAGGCCCCAAGGGTCTATGTTAGTTCACTTTGTTGGTCTTCTTATGGAGTCCCTATCCCCTCTGGCTTCCTCAATCTTTCCCCCAACTCTACCACAAGACTTCCTGAGCTCTGTCTAAAGTTTAACTGTGGGTCTCTGCGTCTGTTTAGGTCAGCTGTGAGTGGAGCATCTCAGAAGACAGTTACGACTGTGAGTGCAGGCTGACAGATACAAACATAGCCTGAGGCTCCAAGGTAGTTGAAGGAGGAAGGCAAGCCAGAAATGTGTCCCCACCCCCAAAAGTTGGCAGGGGTTGCTACTGCATTGATTTATGTCCATCTCAGACAGGGCACCTGTGTATCCAGACCAGCAGTGACAAACATAGCTGTCAATAATCTTCACATGTTATGACATGTGAAGCCTTATCATTATGACAAGGCTTTGACCAGCAATGAGGCATGAAGGTCGAACAGTGCGTTCCTGTGAATCCACTCCCCATGCAGACACTGTGTTTTTTGTTTCCTCCATCCATATATAGATCTCCATGGAGACATGGCTGACTGGCACCATTCATCAAAGTTGAGTTCACGGTGGTCTTCAAGGAATCCAAGTGCACAGTCACGGAAGTAAAGCCCAAGAGTATCCTGACACGTGACACCACATAGACATGGCAGGGATCCAGATTCATCGATTTCCAACTCAGAGTTCACACACAGTTCACTCTTGAGGATGGACACACGTGTATCTGCCTATCTCAATGAGACATACAGCCTTATTCACGCAGGGATCAGAAACACATTCATCAGTTTCTGAGTCACAATGCCTTCCTGAGTCACACAGAAGCAGGAGTACCCATTGATTCCATCCTGGAACACAGCCCTATTGTGGTAAGGGCTGGAAGCACTTGTTGTGATCTGTTTCATAGAACTTTCCAGCATATCCAGCAGGACAGATACAGACAAGATGCTCACGGTCTTTAAGGCAGGTGCCTCCATGTTGGGTAGGCATTCCCTCCATAGAAATTACTGGCAGTTTCTCAGGTCAGCTCTCTGTACCCAGAAGGACATTGGCACAGGAAGCTCCTTTCTTCAGGGTTATTCACACAAGTGGCAATTCCTTGGCAGGGACTGAAGAAGCAACTTTGTCCAAATTATTGGCTAATATCTAAGCAACAATTGTGTCTTGTGGAAAACTCTTGCTCATAGAATTCTTTTGGCAAGAATTTAAGAGACACCTGGTATTGTTTTTATTGCAAAATAAATCCTGGCTCCTCAAGTAACTTCAGGACTAGGTACATCCTTTCCCACTGAGACCCGTCAAGACAGTCCAGTTAGGGGAGCAGGGTCCACAAACAGGCAACAGAGATATTTGTTCAAATCTTTCCCTTTTCCTCTCTTCTTCCCTCTCTCCATCTTCCCTTTCTTGCTTCCCTCTCTTTCCCTCTTCTCCTCCCCATCCTTCTTAAAACAGGCTCCTGGTATAGTACGGGCTGGCCCTGGAACTTAAAATAATATTCCAGATCTAGCCTTCTGGGTTCCTGTATCTCATGTGGGAGCTACCATGCCTACTTCTCAGCTCCTGCTGTCCTTGCGTATGCCTCTAACCCTTCACAATAAAATTTCCACCGAATAAGACTTAATCTTTTGTGGATATTACATATGTAAAGATCTGTTTTACAATCTACATCTTTCTGTAGTTGTAGAGTTCATGACTGGTCATATTTATTTATATAAGTTCCTTTGTTTTATATCCCGGGAAGTAATTTCCTCCATAGGACTTCCTAATTATAAGCAGCAAGCATTGCCTACTGGTCTGAATTTCAAAGGAAACTGAATGGTGTTTTGATCATTAATCCCTAGCAACATTTTCTTTTCATATTTTAAGATGGAATCCCTGGCTGTCCTCCAACTCACTATGTAGACAATTTACTATGTTGAATTTCTGATTCTCCTGCCTCCACCTCTCATGTACCATGGTGACTGGGAATACATTGCTGAGAATGAAACCCAGGGCTTTCTTCATGCTAAGCATGTACTCTACAACTGAGCTATATTCCTAATCACTACTTACTATTTTTGAGAGAGGTAAGAGAGGACAAGGGAAATGAAGGAAGGCACGATAGGGGTAGTGGGAAGGAAAGAGAAAGTGAGGATGAGGTGGGAGGCGAGCAATTATGAAAATGAATGAATATTTCCCCTCCCCCTCTCTCTCCCTGCCCTCTTGTAGCCTGGGGATCAGTATGTAAAGCTCACAGCTAAGGCTCTGCAATCTTTCCTGTCTTCTTTCCTCCAAGATGATCATGGACTCATCCTCTGAAACTCTGAGCAACCCCCAATTAAATGCTTACTTTTATAAGCTGCTTTGGTCATGGTGTCTCTTCACCTCAGTAGAATAGTAACTAGGACAGTAGTCTATGGTGTGCACATGAGTAAACACCAATTCCACAAGTAGACAGTCATCAGTTGGAGATTTAGGCTGAGTAAACACCAATTCCACAACTAGACAGTCATCAGTTGGAGATTTAGGCTGTGGAAAATTGCTATTTCTTTCTCCTAATATCCAGACAGATGTACTTTACCTTAGTAGAATGAAGCTTATAATATAATCAATATTTATAATGTTAAGAATTACAAGAGGCCTTTGCTTTGGACTGAATCGTTCACCTGAGACCGAAAAGACCAACCCCAATTACAGTGAATCAGAACATTCTGAAACAAGCCAGGTTTCTGAAAGTACTGGAGATTTACAGCTGTCAATCAAAAGGGCCTTGCAGCATGTCCTGACCCCATAAGGACCTCTCTCCTGTGTTGACCTTTCAAGGACAGAACTTGGGGTAACTCCTGTTCAGGAATTTCTTTTGTCAATTGTGTCCTTTCCTTCTTCCTGCTCAAGCCACCTACAAAGACTGAGTGTCTTGTCATGTTAACAGAGCTTCCTCTGTGCTGTAGACAGGAGGGTGCTTCATACAGGATAATTAATCTTTATATTTGTTGAAAATAATTCAAACAAGTATCTGAACTTTCCACACAATATGAAGGATATTCATAAACCTGTGATTTGACGGGGGGAGGGATGACCTGCTGCTCTTGCAGAGAACCAGTGTTTGGTGGCTGACCCTCATTTCGAGTTGCTTCGTACTGCCTGTAACTCCAGCTTCAAGGGGTGCCACACGCCCTCTGGTATTCACCGGCACACACAGGCACAAGCACAGGAACACATAAATTCACATATATAAAACCAAATCTTAAAAGCAATATGAGTTTTCAAGTCTTTATTAAAATAATATATGAGAAAGAGCAAATGCAGAAAGAATGAGTGGCCAGTGAGAAACAGACCCAATATTTTGCCTTTTGCTTTTTACTATATGAACATTCTTTTAATGGAAGTTTCTGAGGATTAAAAGTACTGACAAATTGGAAAGATGAATAAGGGACTGGTGTTGGTGTTGGTGGCTCCACTCTTGTTCTTGCAGAGGACCTGAGGTTGGTCCCAACATCCAAATGGTGGCTAAAAAGCAGTCTGTAATTCCAGTTCCAGGATGTTATGCCTGCTCCTGGCCCGTGTGAGCTACATGCACACGGCACACAAATACAAATGTAGGCAAAATACCCAGGTGCATAAAATTAAATGAGCCAATCTTTTTTAAAAGGGAAACAACAAAAGGTGAATAATGTTTATTTAAATCAACCTTTACTTCAAATAGCAAACGAGTTACAGAGTCTGCAGCAGTCTAGTGTGTTAGAATTTTATTTATTTTTTTCTGAATAAAAATAACTTTTAGAAAATTAGGTGCTTTTCCAAATATTTGTTCTTTGCCAGAAGGAAGGGTCTACTTCCCTGTTTAGTTTTTATCTTGATGACTGGCAAGAAATCATGATTTCTGGATCATAACATTTTAGATTGTTTTGAAGGATTAAATGCAGCTGGATACAGAAAGGTCTTGATGAAAGCCAACAGTTTGCTCTTCACACTGCAACAGAGCTTGGCGTGATCATGAACATGAGGATTCCCAGCGAACCCATGTATCTTGTACACTAAGTCTGGATTCACTGTGATTAAAACTGTCATGTTATCTAGTGTCACATGTGATGTTGGGTACAGGCAGCATGGATCACTCATGTTAGGACCACTGGAGCCCCTCGCTGTGGGACATGAGAAATAGGAAGGGGTGTGTGTATGTGTGTGTGTTCCGTGTTGGTGACTAACAGGTTATAGAGCTGTGATTAGATATGAAGGGCAAATGACATTTGCTGTCTGTTTGTTCTTGGCTTGGTGTTCTCTCTCCAAGTGATCCTTAAGAAACCATTTTGCTTTTAAGCCTGTGTTTGCTTTTGGTTTGCCCCCTATAGGAGCATGTGTCCGAGGATCTTTCCTCAATGTGGTGACATCCTTAAGAGGTGGGACCTAGTGGAAGGCAGGTAGGTCATTGGAGTGCTGCCCCAGATGGGATTAATGCTATGTCTGATTAAGAGCTCTTAAGAAGCGAGATGTTATAGAACAGCAAGCCTGGCCACCAAATGGCTCGCTGACTTCCTGTCTCACTGTGTAATCTCTTGTTCACACCCACTTCCACCACGGTGGAATCTACCGAGCCATACTGCCAGTGACAGCTAGGAAGAGACTAAACCGATGCTGCTCCAGCTTCTACTTTCAGAATCTGCAACTTCAAGCTAAATAAACTTTGATTTACAAAATATCCCTTGGATATTTTGTTATAACAGAAAATGAACTCATCTACTAGGCTGCTGTCAACATGAATGTCATGTTTATTATAGGTCCTTAGCAGTTTTCCAAGACTCTGGGTAAGGAAGAAGCAGTATAAATTACAGATATAATGTAATAACTTACAACATTGGATATGAAAGGAGGAATAAGTTTGGTAGCATGATGATGGCATGGCATTTACTGTCTGCTTGGGACTTTAGGTGCAACGCATCTGTAACAACATATGAAAGATGGATAAAAGCGATGCTCTAGCATTGATACTGGAGTGTATGGCTATGCTTTGTTTCAGCAATGCCTCACTGGGCACTGGTTTTGATCTTGAAAGTATGTGGAGTGCTTGGGACACCAGAAAACATAAGACATATTTTCCATTTTTAAGGTTCTCAGAGACACAGTTGGGGTTCCATAGAGATTGGCAATTAGAAGACTTACATTTGCTTCTCCATGCAGTGCCGGTGCTGAGAGTAGACAGTAGACAGACGGGTTATCAGCTTTTTAAAAACGTATTTTAGTGTAGTAGCTAACTTATTAATAAAATTTTAGGCATAAGATATATTATGACTTATTATAAACATAAACTGAAAACTGCTGAGGGTTATTTGCCTCTTATATTGAATCCTTATGCTCACTGCTTCCTTGTCTCTCCCCTCAGCCCCTGAAACCACCCTCTCCATCTTTTACTGTATTGGCTATTTTATGCCTCACATAAATGGAATCATGCAGTGTTTATCCTTTCATGGTGTTTTAGCTCATTTATTAAATGAAGTAAAAAAGGCAACCCCGAGAATGGAAGAATACTTGTCAACCACATATCCAATAAGGTTGATGTCCAAAGGCATAGAAGAACTCTTCAACTCAAGAGAAATAAATAAATAGATACACAAGCTGGGAAGTGATGGTTCATGCCCTTAATCTCAGCACTCGGGAAGCAAAAGCTGGTGGATCTCTGTGAATTTGAGGCCAGCCTGGTCTACAGAATGAGTTCCATGACAGGCAGGACTACACAGAGAACACTGTCACAAAATGAAACAAAACAAAACAAAACAAAACAAAAAACAAACAAAACAAAAAACAAAAAAAAGAAAGAAAAGGGAAAAAAGATACACAATCCCCAATAACATAATTAAAAGAGACCTCAAACTTAAAATAGATATTTCTCTAAACAAGATATAAAAATGGACAAAATGCATATGAAAAATTTTAAAATCACTATTTACCAATGAAGTGCAAACAAAGATGTCACCTCATGGTTGTCAGAGCAGTTATTAGGGGGAAAAGGTAAACTAAGAGCAAGGTAAGAGAAGGTAATGGGGGTGAATACAACCAAGATGCATTATACACAAGTGCAAATGTCCTAAAAAAAATCCACAATGTGCAGATAGTAGATGCTAATGCAATCAGAGACAATTTATGGGTTCTAGTAGTGAGACTAGGCCCTTGCACTGGTAGGAATGTGATATGGTGTGTTCAGCTACTATTAAAAAGTCTACGTGATCCAGCATCCTTACCTCAGGACGTATATGCATAGAGTTAAAATCGGGACCTGAAGTAGTACCTACAGGCCCACATGCATTACAGCACAGTGTTGTGCTGTGGAGACATGGGACTGCATAGATGCACATGCTGTACAGATGAATTCTGTGTTCATACACAAGGTGATTCCACACTGCAAATGGAGATGAGATTAGTAGATTCCTGATGGAGTTGCCTAACTTGTCAACATGACTTGAGTAAGGCACAGACCCAGACCCCTGAGGGACAGAATATTTGCATTTATTTATGTGTATGTGCTACCTGCTGCATGTTACAGCTTAAGGTATCTGGGATTTTCTAAATTTTCATGAAAATAAGTTCTCTTATAAAACTATTGTATAGAACTTCATGGGATTCAATTTAGGTAACAACTGAGTGTAAACAAAATCAATGTAAAACTAAGTTTATCAGTAAAGATTTCACTTAACCAAACTGTACCTTAATCCACTGATCAGCTAAAAACTTTAAGAGATTCAAGGTAAGAAAGTGTCCTATCTTCTGTGTATGGCTGGTTTTGTTTGTTGGTTTGTATATTTGTTTTGCTAGGGAAGTTTGACAAGATGGCATCCACGCCAGCAACAATTAAAAAAGAAGACATGAAGGGTCCTTCAGTGTTTTTTGTTCCAAGTCAGGCAGTCTAGGGGAGACCTACTTTGGCAGCCAGCCACTAGGAAAGTCAACACCTCTATATCTGACTGAAACCTACCCTCACACAGAAGTATCCAGAAGCCTTAGTGCTTAATACAAGGAGACTCTCAAACACTGTAAACACACAGTAGAACACTCTGGGAGCTGTGTTCCTCAAATTGTATCCCTGGTATATGTAAGGAAATGTGATCAGAACTGAAAGAAAAGAAAAATGCCATTAAGTCTTAAACCACCTTGCTAGCATACTCAAAGGAGGAGCATCTGTGCAGTTTACAGGAGGTTTAAATCACGGTCTCCTACTGTGTACGGATCTGTCTCAACACCCCAGGTATGCCACCACCACCAGGCCAACTGCCCCCTTCATTTCATATAAACATGCACACATGCACACATGTATATCCTATCCACATTTTCCCAAATTCTGAAAGCATGAAGAAGTAAGACTAGTAACTGACAATTACCTTTGGAGAGAGTGTGAGTTCTAGGAATCTGAGAGAAAATGTTATCAGTGAGATGCCTGGTGCATGAGATGTGTAGAACCCTCCTCATCCAACACCAAACTCAGTGACGTCTGGTGACATCAAACGCCCATTAGTTTACAGCACTCCGTATTCTCCTTTATGGATTTAAGCCGTATTTGGCAGTTGCATCCATCTGATCATGAGACATAGAGCTGGGCAATGTTCCAGTTGAAGGATGATAAACTTGTCACTTCCAGGTAAACTTAGTTATAGTACCGTATTTTCTAAAGTTCCTAAAAGAGACTGTAGTCCAACAGAGATGGTGTCTCTACTTTATATACTCTTGATTTTGTTGTGGAGTTTTTACCTTCTATTTATAAAAACAGTGTGATTATCGGAGTGCAATGTAAGAAGGATGTGAGGAGCCTTGAGAGGAAAATAAATGTCAATCAAGATCAAGAACACAACGCAGTTTTCATATAATGTATACCAGCTTTGACTGACACCCAGATGAAGCACTGTGGTACTTTAATTGCAGTTTCAAGGGAAGTCATGAAGAGAGCAAAGTTTCTTAAATTCTTAAGTAATGTCACTTTTTTCCCCTTTGGGATGAAGCTTAGTTTTCTTAAAAAATATGTAAGAGCTCCAAAATGAAAGGTCACAGAGCATTCCTCAGAGCAGCTCTGTTCTCCTTCCAGCACGTCTTCTGGAAACACAGCAAACGAACTCATCGTGACTACAGCACTGTTCTCGGAGAGATTTCCTCATCTCTCTTTCCAAGACAAAGAAAGACGAAAAATCACAAACTGAGAAAATTTTCTCCAAAACAAACCATACTGTTTGAATGGGCCTCTTCTCAGTTTCGTGAGGGAGTGTGGTAGAGTTATTTTTAACTGAGGACAGAACATTCATTTTGGAAAGTGTTCAGAACGTTAAGTTTGTTGAGAGCAGAAATCTATCTTGCCGTGAAAAAGACCATCACAACCTCAGGGCCCCATCCACCCTCAGGTGCAGCATCACTCCTAGGCCAGACATTAGAGCTTTCAGGACTCACAATCATCTAGATGGAGAGAAGCATGGCTGCTGGACCCCTTCAACCACTTCTGGAGGAGACAGGTGCCTGACATCTAGGTACACACTGTCTTTTTGCCCACATACATTTATTCATAAATAATGAGGCTGGATGATATCACTTGCATTCTAATGCTTTTATTGATGATTATTTTCATTAAACAGTGTTAGCCAAGTTCACATGATTAAAAAAATGACTAATATTTTTGGAGGATGTGCATCCTTGTAACTTACAGGAATGATTTTATTATAACAGTCTTTTTTAAATTGCACAAACACTAAGCAATGTATATTCCAGACATAACACTCACTTCTGTGTTACTCACTCAGTATGATGTACAGGCCACTACTACATGACTGCAAATGCCTTACAGAGTTTAGTATAAAAGCCAAGGCAATGAGGAGACTTGTCCTCTTTTTACTGGGTAGTGTTAATTGGACTCTCAGAGGTGGGTGTCAGCAATCGGTATCCTTCTGAGCTCCACAATCTGGGAGTCAGTCAAGGTGCCTCCCTCCTGGCTTCCTTGACCAGATTCGTTGTCACTGACACTGAGACCAGCACCTAGAATCAAAAAGAATAAATATGTAAACCCAGGCTATTAGTGTAATAAATTCTTAATGATCAAGTTACATTAAACCAAACCATCTTATTTATAAATCAGTGAAATTCCAGACTATTATTTGGAATAAACAACAAATAACTTAAAATTATGGAATATTTAAATTGACACAACTTTGGTAGCTTTTACAAGTAGAAGTTCATTTCTTTCTTTTTGTTGTTATTGTTTTTTGTTATTGTTGTTGTTGTTTTGTTTTTTATTCGTTTTTCCTGAGATAGGGTTTCTCTGTATGACAGAGCCCTTGCTACTCTGGACTCTCTTTGTAGACTTGGCTGACCTCAAGCCTACAGAGCCTGCCTCTGCTTCCTGAATATTAGGATTAAAGGCATATGTCACCATGCCCAGTGTAGAAATTGATTTCTAGAGATCTAACTTCTGGTTCCTCATGTTTTTGTTTTGTTCTGAAACAGTGTCTCATTCTGAAGCCCAGGCTGGCCTTAAATTCACAGCAACCCTCTTGTCTCAGGATGAGTGCGGAGATGACAAGAATGAGCTACCACATGTGGCTTTCTCTATCTCTTTTCCTGGTTGTCATGTGATAGACAGGTAAAATTGATAAGAGACTGCGATTTTTCAGTTAAGGGCTTACAAAAACAGAGAGTCAGGCAAGCGCATAGACAAGTTCATCAATGGGGTAGAAAACATAACCACCAACCCTCTGAATTCTACTGAGTCCTCTTGCCCCATGGGGGATGGTCAGTGTTGGCCCTTAGTCTGAGAAAAAAGGTAGACTTGTAGGGAGGAGGTCATGTGGTGTATCTATCAGTGCTCCAAGGGAACTGGGACTGAAGACTGACTCCAAAACAAAGGCATGTAAATAAGACAGTGCCAAGACATTCTCATTGGAAACCCAGGAACCTAGCTGCATATACCTCCAACTTCTGCTTTAAAGATTTCTTTTTCCTAGCACTACTTTTTCTTCAACAGTGCAAAATAATTTAAAACTATACTAGGCCAATCCTTGTTTTTTTCTTCAGTATGTGGCGACTATATTAAGTCTTGTTTATTTTCTTTTTCTACATACACATGCACGCATATGCACACACACACACACACACACACACACACACACACACACACACACTCAGTGAGAGAGAAAGAGAATACAGATGTGGTCACAGAGTGTGCTGGTACCAATTACCAGGCAACGGCTTCCAGTGCTGTCCCTTCTGATGGTCATTCAGCTTCACAGAACGGAAATCAAATACGAAGCCAGTGGCCACGGTAGCTACCAAGTCCCTCTCTGTGAAGGGGAGAACGTAATTCTGCTGGTAGCTATGGGTTATTCTTAGCTTCAGAATAACCTGTGTGGAGAAGGAATCAGGAGCCTATGCCAACTCTTAGCTAAGCTCTACTTCTCTTAATCTTGTGGGGCATACCCTGTACCTCATTCCTTCCTACATTTCTACATCAAGTAAGGGGCTCACCCCTGCTCAGATCCCCTGGCTCTTCCCAGGTTTTATTTTTTTTCTGTTGTTGTTATTGTTTTCTGTTTTCTCTCATGTCTGGTTTTCCTACTGTTTGTGTCTTGATGTTATTCCCTTTGGGAAGTGTTTCCTGAGAGTCCAGAGAAGCTGTGTTCTAGAGGCAGCCACTGTTCTACCTCCTACTGGCAGTCAGACTTTGTAATGTATAAGAGTCACCCAGATAGTACTGGTTTTGAATCATGAAGCTGTGAGAGACCTCTGTGAGAGGCCAGGAGAGGCCACTGGTGAAGGTGATGCCTCAGTGGCAGTTGAAGACCCAGGACTGAAGGAGTCATGCAGAGAAGTTGAGGCTTAGCACCATGAAAAGAGCCTTTGAGAGGCTATTTGTGAAAGTGCAGTCCAAATGCAGCAGAAGACAAAAGTATTTTTGAGATGCAAGTATCATGCGATGACCACCAAGAACAACAGCAGCAGTAGTGGAATACAGGCAGCTGGGGCCTAGAAGACAAGGTGTGTGCTACAAAGGGCAGAGCTGAAGAAGTGACCCATGTCCTTGGAGGAGCCCAGAAGATCATGAGGCACAAGTGTTATGGCAAAAGTGTTATGAGTATAACTAATCACCTTTTAAAAATTAGATTTAAGGTCCACTCCATGAGATGAAACCTATACCTAACACTATGAAAGTGGCCAAACCCCAGATACTAGATGGGTTATACTGTCTAAGGGAAAGCTTCCTACTATTATTCTGCTAATAGAATTCCCATCTTCTTGCAGTAGATGGGAATTAACAGATACCCACTCCTGGACAATATGCAAAGCATGGGAGACTTTGAAAGACTCAGCCCTAAGTGGGTTGTCTTTATCAAGCCCTTCAAAGCTCAGGACTTATGTGAACAAGAAAGTAGAAAGCCTCTAAGACCCAGATGTCATAGATGACTCCAGGGAAACAGTATTGTTCAAATACAACAGGGCTAATACACACATGAACTTCCAGAGATGGTGACAGTTTGCACAGGACGCAACAAGTTCAAACCAAACAACATCTCAGCATGGAGAGGGGAAGTAGCCACAAAGTGCTACTCCGAACTAAGAACTACTCTCGATTTTCTGGGAAAAAGGGAAGTAGTTTTCTCTAGTGGAGCGTCACTGGGTCCATTAACCACGCTCCAGGTCAGCCCCATGTCCAGGGGTAGTTGACCAACACAAAATGGACTCCAGTTTTTTATGTGTTTGTTTTGTTTTATTGTTTGTTTTTGTCTTATTGATATTCTGTTTATTTTTCTTTTTTAAATTTCATTTTCTAAAAATGTTTTCAGAGTAGGGGAAGAAGGGAAAGGGAGAGAGGAAGAGGAAAGGGGAAGAGGATGAGTGGGGAAGGAGTAGGAGAGGAGGAGAGGAGGAGAGAGATGGAGGAGGAGAAGAGAGGGAGGGAGGGAGAAAGAGGCAAAGAGACAGAGACAGACAAACACAGAGAGACAGAGGAACAGAGAAAGAGAATACTTTTTCATTTTAATGTCTGATCTAGCCCTCTGAAGAACTCTGAATTGTAGTGCCCCCTCAATCTCTATAAAAAAAAAAAAAACAAAAACAAAAAAACAGCTTCCTGCTTTAATCCTCCCCAATTGCTCTGATTTGGATGTCAAATTTTATAGTCTCCTACAGATAATGCATATTTGTCATAAAAGAAAAACATGTCTAACTAAAACCTGTAAAATCTTTTCTTAAACTAAAGACTAGACTATTTCCATAGACAATACAGTTATAAGGTTTAGCAATGTAATAATATTGAAATATTTATCATTCAACAACAAAATTTTACTTCTCTTTCTCTTAACAAACCAAAAAACAAGATAAGGCAACTTGGGGCATATATTTCTGCATAGAAACCAAACCAAACCATACCAAACAAAACAAAAAACAAGAACAAACAAACAAACAAAACAAACAAAAAAAGGGAAGAACAAGGTCAGAGACTCCAGAAGTCAACACTGAGATTTACCTCCTGGCTTTCAGAGAACAAAGGTTCCCCCCCCCACCCCCGACTTCTTTGTTTATATGACAGAGAGCTGGGGGATCCATTTAAAAAGAATCCCAATGAACTCATCAGATAGTGCCAATGTATAAAGAGAAGATGACTGGACCAGGTTAATTTGGGCAAGAAAGAAATGAATTAGAGAACTTCTCAGCATGCGATCAACTAAAGAGAAATGGAAAGAACCCTACAATTAGCATCAAAGAAAAGCAGGCAGAATGATGCAACAAGTACCAACGCTCAATGATTTCATCTCTGCCTGCTGTAAATACTATGAGGAATTTGATATCCACCAGGATAAGGTACTCAAGAAGGTATTCTCTGTACTGACAACTGGTTCAGCATTCAAGGTCCTAAGAGGTAGAAGAATGAGGCTCTAGATCTAGTCACCTACAGAGTTAACCATATCTAAGTGACCCACACCTCCTTTCAACTTCTTTCCAGTTTGAAGGTACAACACGTAGACTCTAATTCCTCACTGGTGGGTGGAAAGGGCATGTGTTACACATAAATATGACACAGAACGATGGGGGTAGAAACCATCTCTTTGCCATTCATTGAATGTTAGTTTACTCTATCTTTATGTCACCAAATGCATAAGAAATTGCATTGAGAAATAGAGAAAACTCAAGATGCACAATTAGTTTGGTTCATGGTTTCAGGGATTTCAATCTATCACTTGGCCTCATGTTCTTTAGTAAAACCTCTCTGTGGTGGAGGAGTTCTTCATTACAACAGACAGTAGTCTATGAAGATCAAGAGGCAGGGTTAGATGCAGCCCCAGGACATGCCCCATTTCCTGACCTATAGGCTCTACCTCCTGCCTTTACTATCTCTTAGTGGTACTATTGGCCGAGGAATCAGGCAGACCTTATGATGGAACCACCTCTGGAAACATCATCCTAGTCACATCCTGCGGTGTGCTTGACTAGTCTAGACATTTCTTAATCAATCAAAATCAGCTATCACAAGCATTCTAAGATGTAATCTGCCTTATGATTTCCTGAAAAGTACTTTAGTCCTAATACTTTAAGCCAAGAATGCAGGAAAAACTCAGTAACTAAGGTAGCAACAGGTTTTTGGTAGAGAGAATGGGAAACTACAGAAAACTAGAAGCAACAATTTACATGAATTTTATGCACCCCATCTTCTCAGTAAATTACTGTGTATAGTAAAGAAGAGGGTGATGGTTACTCTGTTTTATAGATGCAGGCATTGGGTGAAGATCTGACTTGTCTTGAGGGGCCACATCACACTATAGGACAGCCACAGAATAAAGATACCATTCAATCTTGTGATCCTGACTCATGTACTGGAAAATCTAAATGGTTCGTTCTTGGTCGTGAGTTATCAAACTTGGTCTTAAAGGGTTCAGCACTGTCTACAAAATAAATATACAACTTGGCACCAATTTAAATCATCCAAACTTCTGTATCCTGTGATAGTTATGGTGTAGTCAACAATCAGGTGGTAGAAAACTACAGTGTGAACATCCCTGTGGTCCCTTCCTCCCAACTCCTACCAGTCTCCCTCCAAGTTCTCTTTTTCAACCCACTGAGTCCAGTAAGTAATGCTAGTATGTGTATGAGAATGGGACAATGGAATTTTTTTAAAAGGATATAATTGTTCACATAAAGAAGATAGGATGAAAGAGAAGGAAGAAGTCTACAGAAAGGAGAGAAAACACAGGGAAATGGAATATACATGCTGTGAAGGCAGATGAGAGGGGGGATTGGGAGGGAAGGAGTTTAGCAAGAGGGAAGAAGTGGAGATGCAGATAAGAACAACATATAAAGGCATATATGTAAAATAATACATTTCTTTGTATTCTAACATCTTGATTATTTTAAAATCCATGTTGTTAGACTTTTTTTCCTCGACTTATGTATGGTATCTCTACAGTTTTAATATTTGTTCAAACATGTTAAAATACTATGTGAGTCAAGCAAAACACTTTGGTAGGCCAAGTCCAAACTACAGGTCAATGATGACTTCTATTGTAGATAGAGACCATGTGGGTGGCTCCTTTATTTGACCATATCCTATGATGGAATGTGTACAGAGGCTGAAGTCTGGTTATTATAGTGTCTTTTCTAATAATACAGATAACCAGTGTTAGAAATTGCCATTTTGATCTCTTAAAGTATTTTTTCCCAGTGAGTTTAGGGAACTCTATGGCATGCTAAGCTAAAGCTCTAAGCAAGTCATTCCATGCATTCCTGAACCAAATACACTCAGTAGCTGCTATATATATATAGTTCACAGATCTTATTTAATTATGCCCAAGAATTCATCGTACTTTAGTGTTTGAGCATAACGATCTAATGATACTGTATACAGAGCTGGGAACTAATGTGCCCAGACCTCCGTTCAGTCTCAACTCTACCCAGTGTTTTACGTAGCTAGTTATTCCATTCTCCTTAAAACTCTTTTCTGTCATTAGTTGTCTCTTGTATTTGCTCAAATCTCTCTGTGGGACCCTCTTCCCTTTTGACTTGTAAGCATTATCTGTTATATATTTCTGTCTCCCTTCCTTTCTCTTTTCTCCCTTCCTCTAACTTCTCTCTTCCTTTCTTCTCTGTTTTTCTACTCTCTTAATTCAAATTTAATAATCCCCAGAGCTACCAACAAGATCCCTGCCCTGATGTAGTTCAAATGTTATCTTCTACCTTGGTCCTTTGCTTGTGATCCAAACCTCATGAATATTCATGAGGAATGCACTGGCTTCCTTCAGCAAAGGAAATCTCTTCACTAGGGAAGCTCTGTACTGCTTACCCAGGTAAGAAGCCAGTCTCCATCTGTCCTGGGTTCCTCCCCAGTGCCCTCTTGTGTTCTTCTTTACCTTTTCCATGTGAGGTCTTAGCCTCTCACCCAGGCCCACTCTGATCTCTTGCCATCCTTCTTGACACTGCTTGTAATTTACATTTTATACTTTTGTAAAAATCATTTTGCCTCAAAAACCCCCATGATCCACTATAAATGCCCCAAAATTTATGACTGCCAAACAGCATGTTAATAGTATGTGAAACAGCAGCAGAGGTTCTTTATTCCCTAAAGGAAGTTGCATTCCAGAAATGCAAGGTTAAATTCAGTAAAGTGCGTCTTTTTATATCTCTCTGCAACTGTGAAAATGACATTTGAACTGTCAATCTATAGTTTTCTCAATGCACCCAGGCAGGGGATTGTCCCCTAGAGGAACGACTACAAAAAGTTCAAGGAGGATGTACACTGACAGTAATTTCCAGAATTACACTGCATTACTAACAGTGTAAGCAAAGTGCAAGTCAGGCTGTATCAGGTTATGTGGTCCACTGTTTCTACCCCACTCTAACACTGTTCTTCACCAACCAGCATTATACAGTTAAGAATAAAAGTTTTGTTTAGATATTTCAATGTGTAAAGTCTTTCCTCCATTTCTTCCCTACATATTTAAATAAACCCTACATATTCTTCAGCAGAGATAGCTTCTTCCCTTGACCCCAAAACTATAACTTCCTTCCTTCTTTCTATTTTATTTTTTCCTTAGCTCTCCTGCAGATTTCATGTTTTTATCTATTTAGTCATTCATAATTCGAAGGTTCTCCCCACAGGCATATGAGAATCAACACAAGTAGAGTATATAAGGTTGAGTTCTTCTTCATTTCAGTAGAATTTGTTGCTTCTCAAAAGGGATTGAGGGCCATGTGACATTCTGGGTGTGAGCACAGGGAGACACTGGGAAGCAGTGGTCTACTTTGTGGTCTCATGATTTCTTTAATTATGAGATACTGATATGAAATACAAAAAAAGATATAATCCCTGGGATTTTAGAGCTATTCTCAAGATATAGGAATTTTACTTTGTGAGGACAAAAGCATTTTCTTTATAGAAAGATCAAGCTATTTTTATTGAAACATTTTAAAATAGGTATTTAAAAAGCTTCCTCTTTGGGGATGTATTTTCTTGGTTTGTAAAGTTTGTTGGCATGTTTACAGTACCAACAGTTCAAAATTTTTTCTGAGAAAGAAAATGTTTAAAACCTGCTTACACAATTTGAAAAACTCTAAAATCATTTAATGATTATATTTTTAATATTTATAATAGAGTCATGGCAAATGAAGCATGTAACCTATAATACTGTGATGGCCAATCTTGACTGCCAGTTTGACCAAGCTGAGAGCAAGCCTAGTCTACCAGCAAAGCATTCCTCTCAGGCTTTTGAAAGGTCATCCTAAAAGACCATTAGATCATGAGGGCTCACTCTAACCTAGTCAGTGGTGTACTTCACTGGTATTTTCAGAAACTGAATGGGCACTAGGAGCTTAGAAGTATGCAAGGTGGCGCCAGATTGGAGGAAGCAGGCTGCTTCCTCAGGTATTTGTGAAGAGTGGTGGAAAGATCACACCACCATTAGTGTGGACATGTATTTTGCCTGGAGCATGTGGCCTTCAGTCAGATCTCTTACTTTCTCCATTTCTAGGTGATGTGCTGCTGAGCTGGGGGCTTGAGGATCTTAATTCTCTCTGTATGTGAATTACTCAGAGGAGTTACAGATTGAGTGGAACTAAAACATATGCACTCACACATATGCATGAACAATACACACACACACATACACACACACACATCAATGAAATACAGTATGCTATTTTGACACTTTGGAATATGTAGACCCATAAAATGTTTATTCCTTCTGAAAGTATCTGAAAAACATTCCCCATAAATGATGTCAATTTTTACAGATCAGAACAAAACTCAGTGAGTGTCCTTATACTGAATTTGACTTCCTAAGATCTTGGTGTTCTAGTTGGGTTTTAGGACATAGATATTTACATTTAGTTAGAGTATGTTATTTTCTTCCTTAAAAGCAAATGATAAGTTATTTTTAGGGTGTGTAATATTTGATGTGAGGAACAAGATATCCTTGGCTTGACTAGGATCAGAAGTGGGTCATGGGAATGAGAGCGTAGCAAGGGTGACAGTGCTTCTGCATAGGAGGGGACATAAAGTAGCCCCACAGGACAGCCCACTTCTAATCTCGAATGTAGGTCTCATACATACCAGTTTTTAATGCAAATATCAGGTCATCAAACTCCTGAGACTCTTCGTCAGCTATCAGGGACCCCTGGCCATATCCCCCAGAAGAAGGGAACGAGGCACCATTCTGGGGACTTGTCTTCAAATCAGGGCTTGCTTGGCTGGTCTGTTGGAAGGACACTCTCTCCCAGTCAGATGGCACCTTTTGGAGTTGAGGTAAGAATAGAAGGAAGTAATAATTGATGACATGAATGAACATATTCATTTTGAAGGCCAATTTTGCAATGTATTTCTACATTTTATTAAAAACTGTAAACGGCCCATTGAGTTATTTTTATGAGCATGTGTGTTACATTTGTTTTCCATGATATTATGCCTCTCCTAGAGTTAGTATAGATTGATTGTTTAAAACAGTTTCTCAGAGTCATATGGGGATTGCTATGACTTCATGCACAAGGAGATAAAATGATTTGAATTTTTTTCTGTAAAACATATGTTAAGGAAATTCAGAAGACACTCTAAATTCCTAATCTAAAATATATTTTAAATAGAGTCAGTACACAAAGGACATACTGAATTCAAGGGAATTTATGTAAATCTCGCCTTGTTTTTTGATTAAATGCTCAAAAAGCGTTCTGTCATGAGATGATGAAATGTATTCCTGTCTTTCTCGGTTATGGCAAACTAGGTTAGTGGAACTGAGCCCTCAGCTCTTCTCTCCAGGCCCTCCCTGCTCCTATGGCCTTTAGATGTCTCCCACAGTCTCTCCTCGACAGCTGGCTCCAGGCCAATGTTGAGTCTCTGAGGAATGCAGACAGACTTTAAGCTATGCAGTTGTGCAACACCCCAGAGGAACACTCAAGCCCTGCCTCCAGCCCAGGAACAGACAGTCACAGCTGTTACCTTCTGATGCGAGGTAAGCCCAGAGACTGCAGGGATACCTCATACTGAGAAAAGTAAACCAGGGACCTTAGAGAAAGGGAAACCTCAAGATCATCGTTACTAAGAATCCAAACATCTAGAACTTTCTTCAGTGACAGAAATACTTCCTATCTGAGTTCTGCAATACTGCAGCTTCTGAGCACACTTGTTCACAGAACATTTACAGTGTGGTTGGGTAAATCACAGTTTAGATCACACATAACTGAAAGAGAGTTCAACAAACAGGTCAGATGGAAACAAGTGTTAAATTGGTAACCATTCAATAAGAACAATGGATCTTAAAATATTCTTGTTGGTTCATCATTACAATAAAATAACTCAGATTTAAGAACATCTGGCATATAAACATAGTGTTAATTTTCAAAGTATATTTCAAATATATTTATAAATATATTTATAAAATAAATAATATATATTTCAGAGAAATAAAGATGTATCTTTTTTCCTTTTCCAAAAAATGAAGAATTTTTACTTTTATTTTATGTGTATGAGTGTTTTGCCGGTTTCCATGTATGTGCACCATGTCTGCATGTCTGGTCCTTACAGAGGCCATAGACAGCACTGGATCCCAGAACCTCAAGTTATAAAGTCACCTGGTTGTGAGCCACCATGTTAGGTGCTGGGAACTGAAGCTTGGTCATCTGTTAGAGCAGTAAGTGCTTTTAACTGCTAAGTCACCTCTCTGGCTCGGGCATATCACAAATCTTAAATATCCTTCCTAATTTATCCATATTATGGCTAAAATACATTCTTTTAAATCAAAACCTTTTCATTTCTTCTACCTATAGTCCTGACAACCACTTATCTACTTTACATTTACCCATTATGTGTTGATAATTCTTTATATTAAAAAATTCTCATTCAAATCAAAAGACTATATACAGTGATGTAATCATTTGCTTAAAGTCTAGGCTGATAAGAATGAAAGTACCTCCTACATTGCAGAGAAGACCAAAAGTATTGCTGGGAAGAGATTATCTATCTATCTATCTATCTATCTATCTATCTATCTATCTATCATCTATCTATCATCTATCTATCTATCTATCTATCTATCTATCTATCTATCTATCATTATCACCTATTTCTATCTGTCTGCCTATTACAACTTTTTTCTTTTTTCATTTATCTATTAATTAATTAACTTTAAATCCTGCTTATAGCTTCCCATATCTCCTATCCCCTCAGCCCCTCCCTCTCTTCATCCCTCCCCTTTCCTCTCTCCCTTTCTTCTGAGAGCAGGGGAGGTCTCCCATGGATATCAGCCCGCCTCGGTATGTCAAGTTGCAGCAGGACTAGGCACATCTTCTCATATTGAGGCTAGACAAGGCAGCACAGTTAGGGGAAAGGGATCCAAAGGCAATAGAGTCAGAGATAACCTGTGCTCCTGTTAGGAGTTCCACATGAAGAACAAGCTGTACTTCTGTTACATATGTGTAGGGTACCTGGGTCTATCCCATGTATGCTGTCTGGTTGGTGGTTCAGTTTCAGCGAGCCCTTATGTGCTTAGGTTAGTTGATTCTGTAGATTTTCTTGTGGTGTCCTTGGTCTTTCTGGCTGCTTCAATTTTTCCTCCCCCTCTTCTACCAGATTCCCTGATCTCTCCCTAATGTTTAGCTGGTTGGTCTCTATATCCACCAGAATGGCAAAAATCAAAAACTTAAGCAATAGCTAATGCTGGATGTGGAGCAAGGGCAACACTCCTCCATTGCTGATGGGAGTGCAAACTTGTACAACCACTTTGAAAATCAACTTGTCAATTTCTCAGAAAATTGGGACCTCAAGACCCAGCTATACCACTCTTGGGCATATATCCAAAAGATGTTCCACCCTACCACAAGGACACTTGCTTAACTATGTTCGTAACAGCTTTATTTGTAATAGCCAGAAACTGAAAACAACCTAGATGTACCTCGGCTGAAGAATAGATAGAGAAAATATGGTACATTTACACAATTGAGTATTATTCAACTGCTAGAAACAACGGCATCGTGAAAGTTGGAAATGGACGAACTATGACATGTCTATTCAGCATCCATCTCGGAGTTCGACATCATTACCTACTTATCTAGTCACCTATCATCCTATCAATATCTCCTCTTCCCGACAGTGCTTCTTAATTTCATGCCAATAGGTTTTTAAAAGCAACACAAATACTCTTTCCTGCTTGCTTCCTTCATCAGGAACAGCTCCCAAGCACATTTCTGACCTGAATGAGGGCTGCCCATCACTGCCTCTTCTTCAACAGATCTAGTCAGGTGTGCTTTTCAGTCAAACAGTGGCCCTTCTAATATGTCACCAAAAGGCAGAGGTGGAGGGCATGTGAGTTAGACTCAGGAAGTCAAACTTGTGTGGACAGAATAATATAGCCAGCAGTGGGAGGCAGGTGATAAGGAGGAAGTCCTGCCTACATTTTCCAGGAGTACCACAAAGGCACTCTCTGAGCCTTTGGTTTAGAATGCTTGATGATGCTGAAATTGAAAAGAGTTGCTGCTGTCTTCTTCTTTTTTGTTGGAATTAAAGAAGTGTCGGGGAGACAGGCAACTAAAGATAGCCTTGAGTGTGATTTGAGGAAGAGCAGTATCTTACAAGCACATTTCTTAGGCATATTAATATATCTATCACATCAAATTGGGAGTTCTGAAGGTTTTTCAAGGAAAGGATGCATTGTTCTCTGATTTTTCAGTATAAATGGCTGGTCAGGAGGTGTGGGTGGGGAACACAGAGGTGGGGGTGGGGAACACACCTCCTCCATAGCATTGATGAGGTTCTGGGTAGACTTGTTGATCTCTCCAGTTGGTGGTACTCCGCTCCCCGGTGTGAAGAAGGCCGTGCTGGGTCCTGGGTGACCATTTGCTTCCACTGTATAGCTGGCCTTCATAGGGCAGCATGTTTGGTTGTGTAAAATGAAATAAACCACAAAAACATAAAGTCCCTATAAAAAGGAAAAACCCATTAGTAAGAATGTCAAAGGCCATGTGGCCAGCTCAGCTGAAGTGTGAGCACAGCATCAAGTCTATCTGACCGTCTTCAGGAGGCTCTGGGCTTACCCAAATCCAGGAATGACTGACCGAGTATGCTAGCAGTCAGGTAAGAGGTCACTGCCAACTCCAAAGCACTAAATGCTCGTCAGTGCTGCTTGGGAAGTGTGGACTCTAGCTAGCCATTTGTTTCTTAATATATAAGTAACTCTGTGCCTTCCTACACATGAAAACAAATTATAGAAATTTATTAATGAGCTGTATACATCTAGATGTATACACATAGAAAGCAAACAATTTGTCGTCTAAAAAGTGACTGTTTTTATTCATTTATCTCCGTGTCTAGTTATCTGATGGGGCTTTCTGCTCACCTTGTGTGTCTGGAAAGAGCTACACAATTGGTACCTGGCACCTTGTGTACTTCTCACCCATTTATCTTACGGGATAAACTCACTGCGTAGGGACTCAGCTGATTGCTTAACAGTTAGCAGCACTTCTCCATAAATGTCACACACGAGCAACAAACCTCTCTTGTGCATTCTTCAAAAGCTGTCAGCCCTTCAAATTCCTCACAACATACGCAAGCTCTTGATAATTACTCTGCTTCCGTCACAAACAGGGACTCTGCCTTTCTGTCTGCGTCCTGCTCATTACACCTTTTCCCACAATGCTATACTGTAGGACCACTGTTCAAAGCCGCGTGATTCTGACAGTTTCATTTTGTTTTCATTTCTTGGTGCTTAAAACTTGAATGCAAATAAGAATCTGTCGCTAAAATTCTGAATCCACAAAGATAAAAATAAAGACACTCAGCTAATTAGAGAATAAATAGAATTAACATAATCATTTACAGAGACATAAACAAGTGCTAGAATTTTGTAAAATCCAGAGTTCCCATGGTTTCTACCATCTCTATAGTACTGAAGCAATAGAAATTATACCAGCCTGAACTGTCTACCGATAGGTATGCTTCTTAAGAATCACCACAGCCAGCAGTCAGAAACAGCTTTTACATACAGCAACTGAGAGGACAAGGTGCTACGCTATCTGTGGCTGTCTTTGGAGGACTGGAAGAGTCCGGATTCTTTTCTTTCTACTGGGGTGATACCTTCTCCGCTGGTCTCTATAACTAATAGCATGTTTAAAAAGTTATGTGCATGATAAACATACCAAACCAAACCAAAACAAAGGCCCTCATTGCTGTAGTCATCACAGAAGAGCAAGCATTTCCCTTTGATTTAGGGAAATGCTTTTTCCTTTTGATTTGCCTGTTCTGTTGGAGAGCACATTCATATTCCAAATGATGTAGGCCCAGTGAATTGGTTTCAAGTACTAATGATACTGTGCACATTAATAGAAACAAAGTCTTCCTGAAAACACTCATGCTCATCCAACATTTTTTCTCATACAACTAACTTTTCACATGACTGTGACCTAATTCCATTGGCCACAGCAATAGACAAAACAGGAAAAAAAATTAAAATGTCAACCTTAAACGTTGTGCAAATGTTCCTGATTTATTTCGGGGTCACGGCAAGTGTTGAGATGTGTCAGGTTAAAAGCTGGATGAGGAAACAAACCCCATGCTCTAAAACCCATCTCCTCGGACCATCTGTTAAAGCTCTGCAGCCTCGTTCCTGCTTGTTTTCATATCTAGCCTTTCGTGTGCCAGGAAATGTTCTGCCTGCTGAACATAGCTCCACTCAAAAACTGCATGGTCTTTGTTCTTAAAAGCATACATAGGAGCCTGCGGCATATAGTTTGAGACTTTTAGATGTGCCCCAGGAAACACGAACATGGTTAAAATAAAAAGGAAAGAATGTTTAAATGCAGATAATGCTTAAATTGACTCTTGGTTGGTCTGGGCCAAGCTGTGCAAATATAGAAGGGGGCCTGCATTATCCAAAGTACTCAGCTGTGGAGGTTTCTGACCTCAGAGTAAAACCAAGTTCCCCTCCCAAGTACTGCACGCTTTGTGCAAGGCCCTGCTACAGTGTTGTGAGAAGCAATTTCAACAGAGCACTTAGGTTCTCGGTTTGTAGAGTGCTGCATGTTCACAGTTTATACTGCCTGGCCCTGAGATGCAAGGATGAATCATGCATGGTTCCTGCTCTCAGACTGCTCACAAATAAAACAATATTTGACCCCTACCAAGCATCAGGTTCCTACACACCAGCTCTACTTCCTGTCACTTACAGATGGCAGGTTTACAGGGAGGCTGATTGTGTCTGAGAGCTGCTGTTTTATTTTCATGATCCTCCTGTAGTCATGAAAATGCTTTTTTTACTTACAGTTGGAATGACTACAAAATTAAGGCCCATTCTGTATTTCTTTTTATCCAGGAAGATAAACTTATTAGTCAGTGTTCTGTGAGCCACAAATGAGTCATCCATAGTCTAAAGGATCATGCATGCTCATAACTCTATTTTAAAGATTTATTATTTATTATTATTTGTTTTTATTTGTTATTATTTATTTGCCTACATGAATTCCTTTGCATCAAATGCATGCAGAAACCCGCAGAGGCTCTTGGGTCCCTTAGAACTGGAGTTAAAGGAGGTTCAGAAGCCTTGTGGGTGGTAGGGAGCAAACACAGGTTTAACCACTGAGACAGGTCTCCAGAGTGTTCAGCGTGAAGCAAGCAAAGGGAGTTCAGCTGTTCTCTGCATCATGTCTGCCAGTCCCCAGCTTCAGTTCAAAAGTTTAACAAGAAACAGCAAGACAGCACTGGCTAGAACAGGAGGTGGATCATGGCTTGGCTATGTTGGACCCTCTTCTTCGATCTTTCTTCAATTTCATCAAGCTATCAAGGCTCCTGGCTGAGGGACACTTCACACTTCCCTCTGGCGCCCTGCCACTCTCCTGCCTTCAGGGATGGGGCAGGAAAAGGTGGCATCATTGGAATTCAGCTCTCTTAAGCGTGAATATTTGGTATTTTAAAGAAATCTATTCAATTGCAAGTTCTTAGAAGGTAAGAGGAGATGGCCAGTGTTCCTAGTTACATTTTGTTTGTTTATCATATCTTCTCTAACTCAAAGGCAGAACTCAAGAAGTAACGAATACACCAGAGACCATGGTTCTAAACTGCCATCAGTAGGCAAGAATGGGAAGGGGTAAAGACAGAGAGGCTGTGGGTTAGGTTTCACCCTGTGAGCCCTCTGTAACTATAGCTGGACCAATTCAGTAGTGGTTTGTAAAACTCTTCTCCAGGTTAGTGTGTTCCACCTCATGTGCATGCGCAGACCCTGTCTTCTTGGAAGAAGGAGCACAAAGTCAGGATTGGGGAGTGGACCTGGGATCCTCTGCTGGGTTCTCTTGGGAGCTGCTGCTTTAAGCTAAGCTTCCTGTCTGGTTCTTCTGCTGGGGCTAGGCTTGTCCCTTTCTGTGGCTACTTTCCCCAAAGGTTTTCTGCTTCCGCTCCTCCCTTGGCAGACAGAGGAAGCCATCGTGAGCTCTTCTTTCTGGCTTGGAACTGCTCTAGGGTTCTGATCTGCTGCATTTTAAATCACCAGTCACTTGGTAGCAAGGAAGATAGATTTTGAGCCAATGACAAAACTGGAAACACAAATACAAGGTTTCTGTGTGTGTGTGTGTGCTTACGTGTGTGTTTGTATGTGCGTGCATGTGTGTGCGTGAGTGTGTGTGCATGTATATGTGTGTGTTTTTAATGAGAGAAGTAGGAATCTCATTTTTAATTACTTCATTTTTAAATCCTTCTCTTAAGTTGAATTTTTAAGTTGATCTTCTAAGTTTATACTTTAAATAAGATCTGCAGTTTAATCTGTATATCCAACAGAGAAAGGAAATATGAGTTCCTCCTGAGGACTGCTGAATGGTTAGTGTACCCGCCCCTAGACATTTCGGGGCAATTATTACTCAGACACTTCTCACAACATTGCCTACTATGTACTGGGGTTCTGTCAACTTCTGCTGGAGTGCCTTCTCATCTAAGGGAGTGGGCTGGTTTCAGGCATGTCTGGCTCTGGTGAATGGCAGGCCTGAACTAGGAAGATCTAGACAGCTGTCAATCCTAGGAGCCAGACAAGAGAGAAAAACTACACAGTAAGTTTTCTTAAAGCCACATGAACACAAACAGCTGATGCCACAAGCCCAGGAGTGAGTCCTGGATTGGAAGTTTCCAAACTGCAAATCCCTGGGTGGTAGGATGGAAGGGCGGGTAACCGTGCAACTCACAGGGACAGAAGGAGGCTGGAATTTGGGAAGAAAAGGACAGGAATATTTTGCTTTCTCCGGGGATGAACCCCTTGATAGATTACCCTATGCCAAGTGGCCACCCCTAAATACATACACTCAGGAGCAACACTAAAGGGACCGAGCAGCTAGTATTTATAAATGAATCTATTTCTAGATATGTAAAAATAATCAAAGAATAATAAAGTGTGATTGGGGAGGACGTTGGAGGATCTGGAACGAGGAGAAGGAAGGGTAGAAATGATATAAATACAGTAGTCGGGTATAGAATCCTCAAATCTCCTAGAAGCCTATTCTTTATTAAAGGGGGCAGAAGAGGAGTGGGAGCAGAGGGAAGGAGAGTGGGGAGGGACTCGGAGGAGTAGAGGGACAGACAACTGAAGTCAAGATAGATTGTATGAGAAGAGAATGTGTTTTTAATAAATGACAAAACTAGAAACACTATGAAATTCTAAATTGTACTGCGGCCATTCACGTTTCTGTATAAGCACTTTTGTTAACACTTATCATCGTCACCGTCATCATCATCCCCAGCACCATCATCATCCCCACCACCACCACCATCATCATCACCATCATCATCATCACTACCATCATCATCATCATCACCACCATCATCATCACCACCATCATCATCATCACCACCATCATCATCACTACCATCATCATCCCCACCACCACCACTATCATCATCATCACTACCATCATCATCACCACCATCATCATCCCCACCACCACCACCACCATCATCATCGTGGATTTTTTTTTTTGGGGGACGGTGTTTCTCTGTGTAGTTCTTGAACTTAGACCAGCCTGGCCTTGAACTCAGAGATCTATCTGTCTCTGGTTCCTGAACACTGGGATTAAAGGGATGCACCAACACTTACTAATTATACAAATTTCTGGGTTTCTCTGTGACAATTCCACATTTTCACCTGTTTTGTTTGTTCTCGTTCCTGTTCCTTCTATTTTCTCTTGCCTTCTCCATCCTCACCCCTCCCAGCCCTGGATAGTTCCTATAA
The DNA here is from genome assembly GCF_004785775.1 of Grammomys surdaster. NCBI lineage: Eukaryota > Metazoa > Chordata > Mammalia > Rodentia > Muridae > Grammomys > Grammomys surdaster. The sequence goes on from NW_021621185.1 coordinate 4,798,869, forward strand.
ATATCTTTTAAACAATTAAAAAGGTTATTTATCTTCTGTGTATAGAGTGCATTTTGCCTGCAAATATACCTGTGTACCATCAGCAGCCAGAGTCCCCTTGGGACTGGAGTTACAGACAGTTGTCATCCACCAAGTAGGGATTAAATCCAGGTCTTCTAGAGAGCAACCAGTGCTCTTAATCACTGTTCTTCATTGTTGACTCTTTCCAGAATGCCTATAAATAAGTTTGGGGATTTTTTTTTTCCTGAGACAGTGTGGTTTGAATGAGAACGGCTCCCAAAGACTCATAGATTTTAATTTCTGGTTCCCTAGTTGGTACAATGTTTTGGAAGAATTAGGAGGTGTGGCCTTGTTGGAGGAGGTGTGGCCTTGTTGGAGGAGGTGTGGCCTTGTTGGAGGAGGTGTGGCCTTGTTGGAGGAGGTGTGGCCTTGTTGGAGGAGGTGTGTAACTGCAAATGGCCCTTCAGATTTCAACCCCCCGCCCCCCCACACACACACCAGGCCCAGGCTCTCCCCACCCTCACTCCACCCCCACCTCCTTCACAGCTGAAGATCAGAATATGAGCACCTAGCTACTGCTCTGGCACCGTGCGTGGTGGTTTTTCACCGTGCTCCCCCTTGTCACCATGCTCCACCATGGTGATCATGTATTGAGCCCCTGAAACCATAAGCAAGTCAGCAATTAAATGCTTTCTTGGATTAGCTGCCTTGGTCCTGGTGTCACTTCACGGCATTGTAACAGTAACAAAGACTGACAGGGTCTTACTAAAAAGTCTAGGCTAGCCTAGACATTGCTATGTCGCCCAGGCTGGCCTCAAACTGAGATGTCCTCCCATCTCAGCCTCCAAAGTACTGGGATTACAGTAATCATGAATTCAGGCTAAATCTTTTAAACAGAGTTTTCATTATTATCTTTCAAGTTGCCACTTTGAAAACAAGCCCTTAAAATTTAGTGTGCTGGTTCCTACCTAATCATTCTGAGTAAACTCAACTAGCCAGTGGCAGGTGACCTAAGAAGAGTGTCACTCTGAAGATGAGTCAGGAAACTGACCTGGTGCCGGTGGATATCAGTTGGCCATGAAAGCAAACTAAACTGCTTGCATGTTTGAAGTGAAAATACGTAACTTATTTAAAGTACCAGACTGGAGGGGAGGGGAGTGGGTATGGTGAAGGCCTCCGTGTGGAGGACAGCCATGTGGTGAGATCTAGCTTTATGGAATGTGAGGTGCATGAAGAGGGTTTGTTGTTTTCCTTTTGGAAACATGGTACAGACTAAAGAGCAGAGTGCTCAAGATTAAACAGCTAGAGAACATTCAGGAAGAATGATCAGAAAAGCAAGCAAAGAACTGCTGACTGGTCTAGCAAGTCAGAGCGGAAGACAGCCACTGGTGTGTGGCAGAAGCAAGAAGAGTCTGTTTGGCAGGCATGGTGTACTTCGTGTTGTCAAAAACAGACACAGAGGACAAAGGAAATGGGGCATCTTTTCAAGTGTAACTGCTACCGCTGGGCAGAACATGGTGACCACAGAGAGGCTGATGACAGGTGACTATAGCACACACTGTGCCGGTCAGAAGGTACCCTTAGGGGAGGATAGCCTGACTCATGATCTTAGATCCTTCAGGGCCATACCTCAGGGGGCAGTTGTGGGAGGACTTCACTCTTGTCAACACAACCAACTCCTGCCATTTTTCTTATTCAAAAGTGAAGGCTGTATAGCCCAGAGTTCAAGTCCTTGAAACAGCTGAAGGAAAGAGAGTCTCCATCTGAAGGGAAACACTGGAATCCTGCTGTGCATCACCAGTTCCCTGCACTGCACGAGCACTGTGGATTTGTCCTTCCAGAAGTGTCACCCCTTCTGTGATAGGAATGACTGTATGGAATTGCTCAGTGTTGGGATTTGTGATTGATTCCCATCACATAAGCTGCTGAAGGCTGTAAATCTGCTGAAGTCATACATATCCTGGGTTTCTAAATCTTTTATATTGCTTTGTAAAGGAAAGGGATCCTATAAATAAGCTTTAAAGAAATGGTTGATTTCCTTACAGTATGGTAATTACTATCAAAGATGAGTTACAGCTTGCTTTTTAACCATTCCATATGATTCAGTGGGAACACAATGATAAACCCTAGCAGGCTCCAAACACAACATGGATGACATAGCAGGCATAAGTTGAGAAAAAGCTTGCAAGTTCAATTGGCAAGGTCCAAAACTTTCTATCAGCAGGTAAATATTCCTTACGCTATGACCTTCTAGGTGCCACACTTAAAGTTGGCATGTAAAATAGGCATAAACGACAACTTCCAATTAATAATGTTGTAAGGATATTATATTATGTGGATATTATCTGTTACAATCTTAATCAGTTGACATCTGATGAAAAATTATTTAGTAGGGTCAAATAGCTTGATATCTTTTTGCCCCAATTTTCTTATTAGTGAAACAAAGATTCCATAGAAGTCTTAGAGAGTACTTACTAGCAGATCTTGAAGAACTCATAGATATTTTCATTAAAAATACAAAAATTTGAAGCAAACTAAGTTTATGCTTATTGACAAAAAGGAAAGAGGAGGAAAATGCAGAGACCAAAAAAATTTTTTAATAGTAAATCTTAACACTCAGAAAGAAGAGTATTCAATCTTGGCTTAAAACTACAATTTCTGTGGATTTTCTGAAACCCATTAATTATATAAGGCTCATGTGTAAGCATAAAACAATAATAAATTAGGCAGAAGGTTGGATTTATGGCTGAGCCATTACTAGTGTGACCTTGAATTCTACTTTGCCTGTGACCGTGCTGGTTTGCTTCTGATTCCAGAGTAGTACAACCAATTTAAATTTATCTCCAACTAGCTTATAAATAAATGAGATTCAGACTATAGTTATTTTGGCTTTGACAATTATCCCTAATCTATGCTCTTAACTGCTGGCCTGGCTACCTCCCCAGGGGGGTTACTCCAGACACTTGCTGTTTCTCCGGGCCAAATGCTCATGGACCTTCTTCCCTCGTGACTGTTTCCCCTCTCCTCCTCTCTCTTCTTCCTCCTCTAATCTCTTTCCCCCAACCAGATCATGCCAAACCCATCTCCTTCTAATATCTCCAGTAATTGGCTGTAACCAGTTTTATTTAACCAGTACTTTTAAATCAAGGAGCAAGGTTTGCATAGCAAAGGCTTGCAAACATGAAAATTTACTCCTTTGTCTAGACCTGCCCTTCAGGTACAGAATTTAGCATTACAATACACAGACCAAACCTCAACATTCCTGAGTTGGTGTGCTGAGCCAACAAATTTCTTCGTATCATTGCTCCCACCCCCCATCCCCCCACCCCCTCAACTTCACCAACCATATACATGTTAAGGACTTCATGGCAAACTAGCAATTGCTCACTAAGGGCCCAGCGTTATCCTTACTATCCCAGTTCATGGAGAACACCTGTCAAATGCTCCTCTGCCCACTTTAAACAAAACCCACATTTTGGCCAGCTTTCGTCCCACAGGGATGGTCTACAATTTATTCTCTACTATGAGTCTTGATTCAGTCACTGAGTTAACATGCAATACTTGATTGTCCAACTGTAGAATTTAGTAAGCAGTGACTAGAACAGAATTTGATCCAATGGGCATTCAGGCTTGCTTTGAGTTAACTTGACACAAGCTTAAAAACCCGAGGGCAAGAGCTTATGAAGAAGTTCTGAGCTTTGCAGACTCACTGACTGCTCAAATGTGCAACACACCTGAAGCCATTCATTAATTCATGTTTTCCCAGAAATTGTACAATCCTTAAACTGGGCTTCTCTCTTTGGCTTCTGTTCCCATGGCAAATTCTAAGTAAATAAGGGAATGAAGGTAGTAAGCTTGTAAGCGCAGTTGTTATAGTTGTTAACTTGGAACAAAGTCACGTATAGTATGTACGGGGTGTGTGTGGGCATATGTGAGTATGCATGTGTGTATGTGTGTGCATGTGTGTATGTGTGTATGTGTGTGCATGTGTGTATGTGTGTGCATGTGTGTATGTGTGTGCATGTGTGTGCATGTGTGCATGTGTGTACATGTGTGTATGTGTGTGCATGTGTGTATATGTGTGCATGTGTGTATATGTATGCATATATGTGCATGTGTGCATATTTGTGTATACTCATGCATGAATGGGCTTAAGACCTCTAAGACTACACTGAAAAGTACACCATATTCAACAATTTTGTCCTTTAAATAATGTCTTAAGATATGTATGTAATACATATATGTAATACATATGTATGCAATAACTATATGTAATGAAAGAATATTTCTACAATTAAAGAGTTAAAGCCGTCATTCAGATTTTGGGCTCCTTTCCAAAGTCTTGTGAGTCTTTCATGCACAGAGCCGTTCATGACTTGAATTCAATGTTGCCATCCTTATGGGAGAATGCATATTTTAAAAACTTACACTCAGGTTGTAATTGTAGGGAAAATAAAAACAAGGGGATGTTATAGGACCAAAAATCTCAATGTTTTCTGACAACAATAATCCTTAAAATGTAAAAAAAAAATTAGATTTGTATGAAGAAATGTCTGTGTAGCTAATGAGAACCATGTATTCATATATTTATATACTATTTCTTAAAATTATGATACAGTGGCTACAGTTTATATGATTTTTTCAGTGTCTTAGGGTTTTATTGCTATGAGGAGACACCATTACCAAGGTGACCCTTATAAAGAAAAAACATTTCATTGAAGCTGGTTTACAGTTTCAGAGGTTTAGTCCATTATCATCACGTGGGGAGCATGGTAACATGCAGGCAGACATGGTGCTAGAGAAGGAACTGAGAGTTCTACATCTTGATCAGCAAGCAGCAGAAGGAGACTAGGTGCCACACTGGGTATAACTTAAGCATAGCCCACTCCCACAGTGACAAACTTCCCTCAACAAGACCACACCTACTCCAACAAGACCACACCTCCCAACAGTGCCAATTCCTATGGGCCAAGCATTCAAATGCATAAGACTATAGGGACCATACCTATTCAGATCACCACAGTCAGCAATAACATCCTGACACAATGAAATATCATGCAGGGCTGGAAGCAGGGAGAGGCTTGCTTGCTTTTGTTCCACTAAAGAATCACAGAAACATGTTTTTAGGAGGTACACCCTTTTCTCTTCCCTATGTATTTTAGGCATATGTATTAAATCAGCAGGATGAGATATGAGAGTTTTGTCCTTTTGAAGCTCTGGCATATAAAAATGAAGCCAGTAATATACTGAACAGCTAGCTCCCTTCCATGTAACGGTAGCTACGCCTAACCGATCTTAGGCTTTTAACATGTCAAGTAAATAAAAAATAAAAAACAACAGCTTACTGACATTTCACCCACTTATGGTAGAGAATCCAAGCCAGCACTCTCCCAGAAGCGTAAAGATAAACACACAAACGGAGAAAGGTGATTTCTCTCAGAGCATTTCTGGACACCATCTCAAAGCTTCTGGACACTGTGTTCAAATCTTCTGATAATCTACAAAATATTTTCATTCTTCCTGCTGTGAGCCTCCAGAGGGGTTGAACAACCTCTTCTTCTGGTACGATTCTTTTCAACTGGCTTGGACCCGCAAGTGGAACATGCCTACAGTGTTTGTGAACACTGTCACAGCTCTGGGGATGGGTGCACCGTCCCGGAGAGCAAGGATGTACACAACAGAAACTAGTGTTAACCAGGGTTCTTGATCTAGACGGATCATCTACAGAGACTGAAGTTATCAACATGGCCTAGGATATCTGGGGCGGTTCCTTCTCCTTTCTCTCTCAGCCCCAAATCTAACCCTTCAATAAGGTGAGTCAATTTTATCTTCAGTACATCTCTTGAACTTTTACCTCTCTTCAAATCTATTACTTAGAGGCTAGAAGAGAGTCACCCTAGTCGTACCCTATTCATACTCTATCCTGTTTTCATCTCCATAAGAGATGCCACTTCTTTCTGCACTTGTAACTATTTATTGATTATCATCACTTTTATAATGAAGACCCAAATCTTAACACAGGCATGTCTCAGCATGTCCTGGACACTACTCACTTTTCAATGCCAGCATTGATACGACACTCTCGCTGCCCAAATTTAGTTACCCTAACCCTAAATCAAAGTCCATGCCCACATGAAGGTCTTTGTACACCCATGGCTTTTCCAACAATCTCACCAATATTTATCACACATGTACACACTGGCCACTATGCCCTTGTTTGGAATCCTCTGTGGGATGAAGAATGCTTGGGCTGAGTAACACACAGCCTCCTCCCTTCACTTCCTCACGTGACCTTCCTTCTCTGTGCTTCTGCAGCACTTGGGCACATAATCACTGTAAGTGGGTGAAATGTGGGAAAGTAAGTAAAAATTAAGAGGACAACAACAAACAAAGAAACAAACAAGAAATAAAATCATCTTCCTTTCCCCAAAGTAGAGAGAAAAGGTCTCTAATAAGAGGTTTCATCTTAATGGGAAAAAATTTAATAGTTTTCATGCTTAATTATACAATTGCTAAAAAATTTGGATTGTTTCTGGTTCCCACCTGACCAGCAGCTCATGTCAGGGTTCCCAGGAGATTTTAGTCTCATCTGCTGACAGTGACATTGAGGATTTGAGTTTCCACCTCCCTGGGATGAAAGGGAGATGGGGGTAGGAAACAGAGCTGATCACAGCAAAGGGATAGTCATTCCAGAGGATTTTAAGATCACACGGTTATAAAACTCATACGATTTCTCCTTTATGGTTACTTAGGAGAAGGTTAAACCCATTTATTTATTTTCTGTAGACTACTGGTTCATTTCCTCAGACACACTCAAATCACTCTGTAAATTAACACATCATAAATACTTAAATAGTGAATCTGCTTTTTGGAGCCTTGTTAAAATTATGTTAGTTTTGAGCCTGCCAAACTAAAAATCAAATTTTCATATATGATGTTTTTAAAGAAATTCAGCTCCTGAAATGAACTTTTGAGAAAATAACCAACCAACAACATTCTGTCCTTCCCTGGTTAATGAAACAGGGGAGGCAGCTATGGTAAGAGCAAATCATCCTGGAGCTCCAGACAAGGAAGTCTACATTCTCACTGTGTGACTTTCATTAGCATTGCCACCGCCTCAGGACACTATTGTCTTGGGGAGAAGATGTTAAAGTCGATCTTCAGTGGTTCTTGCTCATTTCGCTGCATACCTCACAATCATGTGTTGGAATAGACAGAGGTAGCACTAGGAAATGTCAGCTATATTTATTTAGTTAGAAAGGGCACGAATTTCAGACATAGTTGTTACCCTATAACAACTATGGGGTAGTTGTAGTAAGTTCTAAATGGTAGCAGTAGAAAGTCCTAAATTACTTTTTCTTTAAAGTTTAATCCAGACTGGATACAACAACTCATCTGGTAAAAGACATTTGCCACCAAGCCTGATGATATAAGTTTAATTCTTGAAACCCCATACACATAAAAAGAAAAACAACCAACCAAATAAACAAACAATATAAAAATACTTAATCTATTACATTTTCTTAGTTCAGACAATGTATAGCCAAGCATCATATGATAGCAATGGCCAGTGTCAGAACAATCTAGGAAAACTTAATCAGCTAGCAACGTCTCACACATCTTAGCTGCACACACACTCAGAGTGAAATCTCCTGGTGATTCTGCCTCAGATCGTGCATATCCCCACTGCTAAGTGCACACGTTTGGTTTTTAAGCCCGGGCCTTGGCTTTTAGGTTGACTACAGTTTCCCTTCATCTTTATTCTGTCTTTATTTATAGAAGTCTTGTTTTGTTTCTTCCCACATTAGAGGATGTTGCCTTTAGAATCCTCCTCTAGTAACTTAAAGAAAACCCGTATTTCCCAGTGTAGCCTGTCTCTACAGCTTGCCGAAGTCTGCACTATACATGACGGTGATGCACATGCTAAGTGGGACCCAAGTGGGGCATGGGGTGGCCGTTCTCTTAAGTAAACAGGACCTGCATGCCTTTCATGAAAGTTCATTTCCAGGGCAGAGGAGCCTCAACTGGACGTGTAGGAGGGCAGAGAAGAGGCATTAGAAGGTAGGTAGGCCAACTTATTGTAAGGGCTTTTTGTAATTCTTAGCATTCATTTTTAGTATTTGTTTACTTGGAAGTGCTTTGGAACCAAAGAGAAAATACATACAACTGTCTTTAAGCAGATACTAATTCAGAGAGAGGAAGACAAAAATAATTTTAATAGCATAAAGCTGTGATGAAATCAAAAAATCATTTAGCCAGAATTCAGAGATGGGGCCCAAGACATGAGGCTACTGTGAAAGGTTCTGCCTTAGCTCTTCCAAAAAAGACACAGGGGAAGGGAAAAGGACAACAGAAAAGGGCTCTCAAGTGGTCCAGTCTGTCAGGTCTCAGTGAACACTGGGACAAATCACACTCAGTACCTGTGGTCCCTCCCAGTGCGTTTCATTCTGACACTCCCTCCCCTAAACCTCTCCACCCTGCATCCCTATGTAACTAAGCCATCTTGGCTATGCACTCTCTTGGTACACACACTGTCTTACTTAGGGGTTTATTGCTGTAAAGAGACAGCATGACCACTGCAACTCTTATAAAGAAAATACTTAACTGAGACTGGCTTACAGTTTCAGAAGTTCAGTTTATTATCCTCATGGTAGGAAGCATGGCAGCATCCTGGCAGGCATAGTTCAGGAAAATGAACTGAGAGCATTTTGTTCTGCAGATAGCAGAAGGAAACTGCCACACAAAGCCTAGCTTGAGCATATATGAGATCTCAAAGCCCATTTCCACAGTTACACACTTCCTCCAACAAGACTATACCCACTCTAAGACGGCTATCCCTCCAAATAGCACCACTCCCCATGTGCCAAGCACCACCGCCCACTCTCGTGGTCTGTGGCTCCTCTCCTGTGTTGCTTGTCCCTCCTTATCTTCCTCTCTCACCCCTCCCTCCACAGCCCAGTTCAGTCTGGACTCTGCCAGATATCTCTGGCTATATTTCTCCTCATATCTACGACAAAACCATCTCCTCAACCATACATAGAACTGGGCATGTCCTCATTTTTTGTTTACAGACGAGTTTCCTTTTGTTCACGGGAGCAAAGACAGTTCAGTAAGGTTGGAACTGGGGAGAAGTTAAATGTAGGAAAGACAGGAAGGAGAGAGAGATGAGGCTGGAGACAGAGAGGCAGGATGGGTTCAAATGCAGTGGTCGAGGCTGAGGAAAAATGGGCTTCAGGGATGAGGAGCTGAGGTCATAACAAGGGGTTAGAAGTAGAATGTTTGAGGGAAAATTCATGGATAGCAAGAACAATATTCACAAGCTCAAGATAAGGAGTTTAAAGGAAACAGACCAGGCCTATTTTGTACCTGTTGGGTTTGAGTTGTCTTTAGTTTAATATCCACCAAGGATGTGCAACCAAGCATAAAGACCTGGACCACAGATCTGATTGTTAGGTCTTCTGAAATATATTCTATCAGTGACTAATATCTTTCCTTACGTCCCTCTTCCTAACTTGGGAACACCACTGTTCTCTCTCTATGATCAACTCTTTTACAGTCTTTTAATGAGACCATGTTACTTGGCTCTGTGACTGCCCTGTTTAATTTAATGTCTTCTGGCTCCTGACAAGGTTTCATTCTTTTCTATGGCTAAATAATATCCCATTGTGCATTTATGCCATAGTTTCCTTTTAAAGACATTTTATTACCATGTATTAATTGTATAATATTATAATGGATTTCATTTCACATTGTCATAAATGTACATAATGTGGTTATATCATATGCATTCCCGGTCAACTGCCAATTTCCCATTCATACCCACAACTCCCTTTCTTCCCCATAGCCCCACTTCTACTGTCAAATCTTTTTTTGTGTATTATCCAGTGAGTTTCATTAGCATTGCTCATAGGATCATGGGTGAAGGTGTGTCCACAGCAGTGTGGGCACCTTACCAGCAGCTACACCACTAAAGAAAATGTCTCTCCCTCTACTGAATGGTTGGTAACTCATTGCATATAAATCCTGGCGGGTGGGGGATGTGAGGAGGCTCTTCCTTGAGAAGCAGTTGACTTGCCCAGTGTTTCTACATTACCTTTTCCTATTCACCAGCTAATAGACATTTGGCATTTTCTCCATTTTGTGAATTGTGCTGAAACTGACATGGAAATGCAGACATGGAAATGTCTCCTCTATGTTTTTACTTCCTTTTTATTTGCTTTTGTGCAGTTTTGGGACCATATGGTAGACTCCATTGTTTGAGGAACCCCTGTACCTGTAACTGCGCTCCACAATGGCTGTACTAGTTTGTACTCACATCAACTCTATGCAAGGGGTTTCCTTCCGGCACATCCCCATAAGCATTTACTATCTGTGGTATTGCTGGGGTGAGGCTTTGATTTACATATTTTGAATCATTGGGATGTTGAACGGTCCATATACCTGTTGGTCATTTGTGCGTCTTTTGAGAAATGTCTATTCAGGTCTGCATCCTGAATTGAAACAGAGAGTTGTTATTACAGCTATTCTTGCTATTCTGTATGGCAGTGCTTGGATTCTTACATGTTTTAGATAGCAATGTCTTTTCAAACCTACACTTGGCAAATATTTCCTCTTATACTATGTCTCTTCACTCTCTTGATTATTTCCTTTGCCATAGAGATTTTTTTATAATATATATGAATGAACCATGTATACATGCATACCATAGCACATACATGGAGGTCAGAAGAGAGCTTGGATACCAGTCTTCACCATCTGCCTTGAAGCAAGGCATCTACTTTGTACACTGATGCATACACCAGGCTAGCTGGCCTACTCCAGGTTGAGCAAGAGATTTTGTCTAAAAGAACTAAGGTGGAGAGTAATGTAGCGTAAGATCTGACGTCCCCTGGCTTCACACACACACACACACACACACACACACACACACACACACACACTACATCACATATTCCACACATGTATATACCCACATGAAATCACACAAAACTAAAACACCCACATAGCAAGGTTCAGTAAGGCTGTTTTATTATTCCAGTCAGCTTTCAAGAGTAGGACTGAGAAGCCTAAGAATGATCCACACGATCTCTGAGTGCCAGTGCCTCCTGGAAGCTGATAATAACGGCAGGTGCTGTTAAGAATCCCACAGACAACTGGATTCTAAGGTCAGCAAAGAGCTGACTGCTCATGTTTGGAGAGCTGCTTGAAGATGGGTAGACATAACTGCCACTGTGAAGACAACAGGGACCCACAGCTGCAGTCCCAAAGAACTTTCAAGTCTCCCGCGTCTCTTCACCTCTGCTATCAACTTACCACATAGCCTTCCAGTGGCTGTCACGCTGTGGGTCAATAAAGCTAGCTCGTGCAGCTTTATAGACAGTTGGTAGCTACCCAAAGCATGGGGTCTGAACGATATCCCTATAGTTTCATGTGAAAGCAACGAGAATATTTTAGAGCATGTATTCTGACTTCAGCATTGTGCCTCACACTTATCAACTTGGGGACTTGGTTTGGTGTCTGACTTTAAAATGTAAAATGACATGCCATGCACACACTTCTTTGGCTGTCCAACTCTCTCTGCTGATATGGTGTTGTATCTTTTTATTGGCAGAATCTTGTCTAGATTATGACTTTCATGTCATCCTTGTTCACAAGTGTGCAGACATGGCACTGGGTTTGTAGGGCTGAGGGGAGGCCCAACCTGGAAATTAAGGTCAGCAATTTACCTTGTCAAAGGATACCAGTTCTTGACTCTTCTAGACAGAGCCAGTGTCTAGAAGAAAAAAATCAGTGACTCTCTGATTTTTGTGAAGTTAGAAATCAAATTTTGATGTGAAAATTCTTAGGTTGTTAATGTTCTTATGTTTAAGGACAACATTTACACATTGTACAGTCCAATTAAAGCTGTCACCTTGCTACCTCTGGCTTTCCTAACAAGTTCTCCTTCATATACCATGAAGACCAAGGAAATGACATTCTCCTGACTTTGCCTTTTACAAATTTTCTACATTGGACTTTTTTTTTCTTTAAAAAAATCACAGTTGTTTTTAAAATTCTTTGACCTCTTTTTTTGAGCCTGGAACCAACTCCAGCTCCCAGGGTGGCCTCAACTGAGCCACAAGATGTCAAATCTTGTTTGTGGCAGATCTGAGGCAGGAAGAGGGAGAGGCTGGCCTCTTGGCCCTGTTCTAGACCAGAACAGAACACAGAGCTTCAAATCCCTCAGAAACACAGCCTCAGAGGAGGCACCAACCTACTTATCCTTTACAGATAGGGAGAAGGAACACGTTAGTGCATGTCAGGCCAGAGTCAGCTCTGTCGTGCTTCATGGAGCAGTGAGCACATGTACAAGACAGCAGGAGGTGCGGAGCAGAGGTGAGAAGGACACTAGAGCAGGGGTGTGGAGGACAACAGATGCCAGCCCTCAATTCTCAATAAGAAAACGCCTTGGAAACCAAGAGTACGAGACTGAGACTGACTGCCCACAGCAGGAAGACAACACAGACAAAATCCCCGCCTGATTCAGGGCCATCCTTCCAACAGGCTACTGGGAATCCCCGTCCAAAATAGCCAGTAGGCCAGTGGCTGCAAAGGAGACAACAGGCTATTTTTGTTGCAAGAAGAAGTCAAGTTATCAGATAAAAACACGGTACAAGTTAAAAGAACCCGTCACCCCATCCCCCACAGCTCACGGCTGTGTCTCTTCTTTATGGAGTGAGAGTCAGAGCCAGAAGTCTGAAGAACCAAGCCAGGACCTGTACTTTTGGCTTGATCTGAGGCTCAGTTCAGTATTGTGCATAGAGTTTAGGTCAAAGGCAAGTCTGTCTTTCCAGAGGTAGTGTGTCTGCCCCCCTTCTCCCCTCCTTTCCCCACTTTCTCCTCTTCATCTTCTCTCTCTCTCTCTCTCTCTCTCTCTCTCTCTCTCTCTCTCCCTCTCCCTCTCCTTCCCCCTCCCCCTCCCCCTCCCCCTCCTCCTCTCCCTCCTCCTCTCCCTTTCCCCACAACTGTCTTATGTTTTTTCTTTTTTTCTTTAGTTCCCCCCCCCACACACACACACACCCAGAGAAAAAGGGAAAAGATGACCTCAGGCAAATCTGAGTGACAGGCTCATGTGATTAAAGTTGTTTATTTACTTGTGATTTGAAAAGGAAAGGCAGATGAACACTACTTGAAAGAGGTTTGTGTCTGGAAAGAATTGCTCAAGTTGCAGTATGCAGCAACTGGTTAAAAATTGCCAAATTGTCTCTTTAGTTTCTACAGAAATGTCAAACATTGCTCTTTTGCTTCTATAAAGGTCAGCATGGTTTAAAATGGAAAAAAAAAAACAACAAACTTGGTCCATCGACTTGTTATTGAATTTGAGAAGTGTTTTGTTTACAAGTAAAATAAATCTAAGAATGTTTCTATGGCTCCAAAACCCAGGAAGACAATCTTACAATGCAACTAATGGCTTTCTGTTCCTTTCCTAGTCTGTCAGTATCCTTCCCCTGAAAGATGGCTCTCAGAGCAGCCTGTTTCTAATTACTCTGTGTGCACACAAACTGAATGCAAAGTACAGTGTGCTTGGGTGGGGTGCCATGATTTTTCCCTTATGCTTTTCTGCCTCTTACACAGTTTTGAACAGATTATAACTGTAGAAATAAAGTTCTTAACGGATGCATCTAAAAATGGCATTTTTCCAAAAGGAACCAGGAGAGAAGTCAGCTCCTTTTTCTAACTGGTGAGGTCTCACCGAGCAGGTGTCAGCACGTGTCCATCCAGAAGAAGAGAAAATACAGCTTGTTCAAGCTATTGTTGGTCATGAGCACAGCTTGCTCTGCCTACAGTATATTGTGACCTCACACCTCTTTCAAGAAAAATAAACTGGAAATGCCTGTTGTAAGCAAGGCACAGAGGTCAACTTCCAGCACAACAAAGAGAATAAACAAACAAATAAAGGAAACAAGCAACCATGATTTAACAGTGCAAACCAATACATGTCTGTGCAATTGGATCTTCTAGTCGGCTTGCTAATTCTGAGCGTACAGGTCAGGGCAAGATTGTCATCACTGACATGACACCCGGCAGTGGCAGTGACATTTATGCAGAAGTTCCTCTTCAGTGCCTCCTCACTACTGCACTAGTCCTTTTCCTTCCCCCTCCCTTCCCCGAAAGCCCCACCTTGCATCCTTGTGTTCACTGACAGTGAATGCCCACAGGGGTGTCACAGATTTCAGACATGACTTTTGCCAGGATACTCGCATATGAGGGGGTAGGGAAGAGGGAGGAAGGGAGGGAGGGTGAGGGAGGGAGGGAGGGAGGGAGAGAGGGAGGGAGGGAGGGAGGATCTCCCCTGCCCCTGGCTCTTGTGCTCCTGAAGAGGCAGTGAACACAGTGAAGCCCTTGAGCCACATGCCTTGGGAATAGGAATGACAAGCCTCCAAGTCTTTGGTCCAAGCTCTGGCTGGGCAACTCACTGGTTCTGTCATTTGGAGCCACTTGCCAGCATGGTTGTGTCAGCTTGCTCATCTGTAAGGTAATGAAGATGACGGCAGGTGTCTTGAGAGACTGTGGTAAGGACTGAAATAAGCAAGATGTCTGAAGCCCTTTAGAGTATGGTGATAGATACATAGTGTTAGCATTTTGTCTAAGCGCCACTCCACAGTTACCTGGCAACAGTCAGGTATGCTTGACTCGCTATAAAACAGGTTGTTAGCTCCCTCCTTTCTCTCTTGCCTTCTTGCTCCTGCCCTGTCCTTGCCTTCCCCCCCCACATGCTCATGACCAGCCTCCTCTCTCTCTCTCTCTCTCTCTCTCTCTCTCTCTCTCTCTCTGCTTCTACTACCCTCTCAACTGCCCTCCCCATGCCATGAATAAACTATTCTATGCTATACATGTGGCTGGTCCCTCAGGGGGATGGGATGCCTCAGCATGGGCCTGCTGAGGCACCCCCTTCCCCCAAACCTGACCACACCTATACCAAAATATATCCCCTCTTTCTTTATTTTTTTATAAACACATAGTAGATATTCAGGTCAATCTGAATTGTGCTATTATTGATATTATTCTTGTCTTAGGCTTTTCAGACATAGAATAGCTCAAAATGGGTAGCTTCTAAACAGCACAGACATGATGCTCACAGTTCTCAGGCTACCAGGATATAGGTGGTGCAGCCTAGCTCTCTGGCAAGGGCTTTTTCCTAATTAGTGGAGTCTTATGTAAAAGAGCAGGAGATGAAGACACCTTCAGACCTTTCTAGGCCACTAATTCCACCCAGGAGTGTGGAGTCCTTAAAACAGCAGCACCTTCTGTGGGCCTCCCTCCTAAGCCACAATGGAAATCAGGCTTCAACTTGTATTTTAAAGTGACACAAATCCATGTTTTACAAATCTGGTTTTTAAAAGACTTATAAGTACTCTTCCTTTGTCTGAATTATGCATTTACTATTGTTAGAATTAGAAGTTCTTTTATCTGTCTATCTATCTATCTATCTATCTATCTATCTATCTATCTATCTATCATCTATCTATCTATCTATCATCTATCTATCATCTATCTATCTATCTATCATCTATCTATCTATCTATCTATCTATCTATCATCTATCTATCTATCATCTATCTATCTATCATCTATCTATCTATCTATCTATCTATCAGTCATCTATCTATCAATCATCTATCTATCTATCTATCTATCATCTATCTATCATCTATCTACCCATCATCTATCTATCTATCTATCATCTATCTATCATCTATCTATCTATCTATCTATCTATCTATCTATCTATCTTCTATACATCAGCTCATCTGACTGAGGAACTGGTTTATTTCTCTGCATAAACAACCAAACTGACAACAATGGCTGCATTTGACAAGATGAAGTTCTAGTAGGCCATCAAATGCAGGCAGAGTGGAGAGAGCAGGCAGAAGCACAATTCACGCTAGAGCATTCTGCAGCCTGTCAGATGAGAAATGTGCCATTTGGGGAGGGAAGAGGCCTGCAGGTTGGCTCCATAAATATGTGATCAAGGAGGCCACTGAGAAGGCCAGGGTGAGGTATCTTGATTGCTAACTTGACAGGATGGAGAACTGCCAGAGACAAGACTCTGGACATGCCTGTGAAGGAGTGTCTAGGTTGGATAATTAGGTTTATTAAAGGGAAGAGGCAAGCTCTGTGGACAGGCCTTGCTTACCTTTGTTGATTTACTCAAAGCGGAGAACTGCAGCTATAGACATTCCCTTTAGCTGTACGAGAATCTTTCAAACTCTGAACTGCTGGCAAAATGTGAAAATACTGATCTTTTAAAAGACTCATTAAAACGGATATATTGGGCTAGAGAGATCGCTCAGTGGTTAGAGTGCTGGCTGCTCTTCCAGAGGATCACAATTCAGTTTCTAGCACCCACATTAGGCAGCTTAAAAAGTCCAAATGCAGTTCCACAGTATCTGACACACTCTTCTGGCTTCTGCTTGCACCCATATACATACACATAGCACACTTTACACAATAAAAAAAATCCATCTTAAAAATCAATATGTATTGCTTCCTTTTGAGGAGTGAATGAAAAAAAGAAAAACAAACAAAAAGAAAGAAAGAGAAAGGACATGGCCAGTCCCAGATTCAGTACCAGATGAATGAATGAAAGGAATAAAAAGGAGAGGAACATGACTGCTCCCAGGTATGGTGGAGGAGAAAGTCTACTACAGATATGTGGGAGAGCAGAGCCAGAGGCAGGAACATCTGTGGGAGTCCAGAGATAATATGAGCCAAGTGAGAAGAGGACGCAGGGAAAGGGAGAGAGGAGAAAGGGGAGAGAGGGGAGAAAGGGGACAGAAGGGACAGAGGGGAGCCAGCCAGAAGGACCACAAGAGAGTAGAAGACAGGGAGCAGGTTACCAAACTGCTTGGATTACAGAGTGAGGAACAGCTAGCTGAGGGCAGCCCAGTTTCTGGGCCGGAGAACTTTAGCATATGGGTGGGGTAGGTCAGCCAGAAGGGCCCTGTAACAGCCAGGGACTGAGAGACGATAGACACCTGTTGTCTGCCAGTATGTTTGACGTGTTACATAGGCCGTTTGTCTCAAGTTTAAAATCTAACAAGGAGAATATTAGCAAAGTTTCTACTCCTGTGACAAAGTCACCTGAGATACTTGACTCAGATGAATGTTTTATTTTGGTTCAAAGCTCAGATCCTGGTAGCTCCCTGCACTGCTCTTATGCTGATGGGAGGTGACAACACATCATGGTAGAAATGTGTGGCATAAGAACCTTGCTTATGCCATGACAGCTATAAAATACAGAGGGTCAATAGGGCCCAGTGGGACAGAGTCCTAATAGCACCTTTCTAGGGCATGCCTGTCATGACCTAGCTTTCTCCCTACTCACCCTGCCTCCAGACATTTCTCACACTTGCTGGAGTATCACCCACTTGGAGCAAGCCTTTAACACATGAACTTTTGAGATACATTTTAGACATTAACCAGAACAGATGGGTCATGTAGGCAATACTGTTTACACAAACAGTAGCTGTGAAGATATAGTGATCCCTCTGTAAGTAGGGAGGGTAGCTCCAGGATTCTACTGAGGATACCACAATGTGCACACGTTCAAGTCCTTCTTGATACTATTTCCATATAACTGAAGCACAGCCTCCCGTATTTCCATAGGATATTTAGATTACTTAGAATACCTAATCCAAGGTCGAGTTTGTATAAATAGTTTTATACAGATTATATAAATATAATATTAAAATATATTGTCTACGTGATAATGTCAAGGAGAGAAATATGTCAGTGGTGAGTACAGGTATGATTAGGTAAGAATATTTCCCCTGTAGTAGTTGGCTCCTGACATACAAAGCCGTGGAAAGCTGGTGCTCTCTGTGCCCTCAGAGATGAAGAAAACATAAAGTTGGGGCCATCACAGCGCAGCGTTCTGGGGTAAATGACCTAATTGCAAAGAATACACTGAAAATCCTGAGGGTCAGAGAGAGGCAGATGCTAGTCATAGAAGACTAGAGCAGAGACTGGGTACTCGGGTGTGAGAGGGCTATTTCACTTCCAGGTCAGTGACACTCCTCACCCCTGGCAAGTGAAATCCTGGAGCGCTTAGCTCCATGCTGGGCATACAAGAAGCACATGTTAAAAGCAGCTTTATTATTTAGGAGGAGAAGGAACAGCAGAGGGGAGGAAAGAGTGAGAAGAGAGGGAGGAGGAAAGGGAGAAGAGAGAATAGCCTGGTAGTCTTAAATAATTCTCAAGATTTGTTCAGATCAAATGTACTTTCTGTTAGTTAGTAAGTAAGTAAGCTGCTAAATACACTTTACTGGAAACCATATCAACAAACTGTGAACACATGTATTGTGAGGTACACTGCCTGGATGACCAAATACTACGATTATGCTCACATGTGATACAGGGCGGATGATGTCATGCCCATCCCCCTTCCTCCACGCTATTATACCCCTTTTACAATGTTTCCAAGTCCTCTCTTTGGTTGGTTGGGATCCAGATTAATTCACCACTTCCTTGAAGTCTTCTGGGCACTCACTAATTTACAGTAATCTCTTCTGGTTCCACCCATGCAGTGTAGTGTTCTGTATTTCCCCTCATTTGGCACCTTGTCTTCCATTGCCCCGGGCTATTCCCTGAAGACCCACTCTCCTAGTTCCTCTGTTCTGACAGTAAAGCCCATAAATCTTAATTATAAGGCTAGCATATGGTCCTCAGTAAATCCTTGCTAAATTCAATCTCTTATTTGAAACTTCCAGTGCCCTACTCCTCTCCCACAAATCCACTTGATTTTCAGAATCTGGGCTTGAAATGACTAAGAAGTCCTAGCACCTCATCCCCAGCCTGACATTTTCAAATTATGTACATGCTTCGTCATTTTCCAGTGTGTACTACCAAAACAATGTTTATATTAAAAACATTTAATTATCCAACATTTTTCCCTAAGAACTGTGCTGATAGCCAGAGGCACTGTCCCACTTAGAGGAGCTGAAATAGCTAAAGGTTCCATGCTTGACTCAAATGATAGACTGAGAATAGAGTTAGAAGAAATGAGGTCAGCCCAAGACAGCCTGGTGGCCTTGAGCAGGAAAGAGAAGCTGGTGTCACCATCAGCACACTAGGTCCACTGGAAGTACATATTTTCTCATGTGCCAAATGCAGTCAGTCATGGCTGTGTGTTTACTTTGCTTTGAGAAGTTGCTTTGCTTCTTGTAAGTTTTTTTTTTCTTGTGGAAGAAGTCCAACACATGATGTAATCTGTTTGCAACACTGGTCTGGAGACAGGATTGTTCTGTGACTTGGCCCTGTCATTTCTGTAAGGCTGCTGTAGAAAACAGAGAGGAACTGAAGAACAGAAAACAAAACCAGGGCTGGGAGCAACAAGAGAAAGGCAGTGCTTGGGAGGGCCTCTTTCAGAAGCAGCACATGTAAGATACAGTTTGATTCCCTAACGTCACAAGGCAGGCATCCAAGTTACAGATCATCCACAGGTGTCTTTTGTAGATCACAACTTCCTGCTTTCAAAATTCCCGTAATGAGATAGTGGCTGCCTGGAGCCAAAGATGAAGTAGTCACTATCAGTGTGGAAGCCCCATTCCTACCCCATCCACAGGGGTTGTTTGTTACCCCGGGCTTCATTCTGTAGGTACTGATCAAGCGGCTGAGCCTTCGCTCTTGTGCAAGAGGACATGGTAGAGATATGAGTTACTGGAAAGGGGGGCTTGTGCAGAGTTTATAGGTAAGACAGGTAGCTTCCTGGCTAGTCAATGCAGTGCCTTGCAGATGAAGGAAAAAGCAAACTGAATTGGTAGCTTGAATTCAGGATACAAAATCAGGAAGCTGGGTGCACAGCAAACACCAGGACTTGTCCTAAACCATTAAATTCTTATTTGTTTTCATAATGAAAATTTGGGATGCTTTCAAGATCAACAGACTGCCATACTGTTAATTCATAGCCTAAAGGGCCTCCCCCATCTCCTTCCTAAAGTCACAATGACTCTTGGACATGCTAGAAGGAAGCCAGTCTCAGCGCTGCAGAGTTCTTCATGGCCCCTGGAAGAATTGCTTATAGCATGTTTAAAATCTAATCACACTGCTTAGTGTTATAACTTCAAACAACCAACAGGATCCATTTGGGCCTTCTACGTAGTCACTGGGAACCATATGGCTTGTTTAAGTAAACATCTGTGATTCCTTTTAGTTAAATACTGCAACGAATGTACTGTATGAAGATTCCAGTAACTGACACTATTGTTGGATATTGAGCACACAATCCTATGGAAGGCACAGTTTTCTGCTGTTTTCAACTTCACAGCCTGTTACTTGTATGGACTGGGAGAAAGAAAACACGATAGTACATTTTCACTTGAACTGAGCTGCTCAGTGCCATAGTGTTCAGCCTTTTGTGGTTATGAATTGATTGTTCATTCCTCCTGATTGTATTTTAGGGGACATTTTCTAGGAACAGAGCAAAGTACATTTGCATATTAACCTATCGGATGCCCTTGTCATTTATAACAAAAGGAGAGAATGGAAGCTTTAGGTAAAACTGGTCCTGGTTGCCAACTTTGGTTCTGTGGACTTGAGCAAGTCAGTAAATTATCCTGACCCCGTGTTTCATACCTCTGAGCTAGCTGCAGTCATTGCTAGCTCAAGATCTGTTTTCAGTGTGGAATGATTTTCATTCTTTAGTAATTATTGTGCCCAACTAATATGTAGAACACCGGGAGGGAGCAGAGCAATGGAGCAGATGGAGAGACTCCTTCGGGATACATCTTCATGTCTGCAGTAGTGATCCACAATTTCTTTGAAATAAAAGTGAGAAATAGGAAGCGTTTGAAGAAGAAATAAAAATAATAGAGTAAAAGTGAATACTGTCATCATAAAGGTGTTAAGTAAGTATGAAAATTTAGGAAGTCTGCACTGAAACTTCTCTAAAGTATGTTCTAGAATTCTAAATTGTAGTCTCATTATCTTTAAAAGTCTCTAGCAACTAAGCCTGGTGGCATCTGCCTCTCATGTCACCCTCAGGAGGCTGATGCAGGAAGGTAACATGTTCAAAGCCATGTCAAGATACTAGGTAGGCTGGACAAGGTGAGATCCTGTCTAAACAACAACAACAATCTCTGTGAATGTCTCATAACAGTTCAGCTATCAGAAACAAGTTGACATTCAAGGAGCTGCGACATTATAGAAACACAGACTTTTTTTACCCAAGGATTCTAGAAATGATATAATAAATTATTTTTTAAATTAAAAGTTTCTTCTTGGCTGGGAGCATGCCTCAGTGGATAACATACTCACAGCTTAAGCATGAGGACCCAAGTGTGGACCCCTACAGCCTGCATAAAGCCAGGGTAACAGCATATATCTGTAATCCTAGCAGACTCTGGGGAGATAGAAGGCAGCGACTGGTAAAGTATAGGAACAGTAGGGCCAGGGAGATGGGTTACTGGGTAAAAGTAACCGCCATGGAAACCTGATGATCGAAACCCATGGTGGAAGGGGACAAGTGGCTCTCAAAAGTGGTTCTCTGACCTTCACATATGCACTGTGGCACACATGCCCACACACATATGCAACACACACACACACACACACACACACACACACGAGCATACACGCACACCCTTCTACCATTTCCTGTACTGTAAAGACAAGGTAAAGTTGCTCACTTCCGTGTCACCTCACTACGTGCTGAACTGCACGTCCCCTGCACTTCTGATCCCGCCGGCTCTTAGCTCTGCGTGAGGTACCACTGTGGTGAGATGAATAAGCAGACCGTCATGGCCCTCTCTGAAGAACGTTACACCCTAGATTACAATTTTGGCTTATGAACTTGTGTTATTTATTATAGAAAGTCCCTCTCAATGTTGCTGCTCACCCTGCAGAGCCGGAACGTCATTGGTAACAGTTTGTATTTTCACGGACACTTTCTGATGCTGTCTCTGAATTTGTAGAAGGAATGCAAAAAGCCAGCATTCAAGTTTGCAATGGGTGAGGTATCCACAGAGAATTTTACAATGTTCTTTAAACTGCTCTAATAAAATACACAATGATGGGACACTAATGCTCGCTCCTAGTACCTAGCCCTGTCCCAGGGTTTTCAATGTTATTTTCCTACACAGTTACAGTTAGGTTTAAAAAACCTTGTTGTGTATTACTTGTGACGTTATCCATCCCTTTCTTCCTCTTAGCACCCACAGAGACTCTCGTCAGTCATACTCCATGACTTCTACAATCCACCTCAAAAATCGCAGCGTTCCTGAACCCACTTCTGGATTCTCTTGATTCTCCTACTAACTCTTCATGTTAGTGGTATTATTACAAACAATAAATACAAACAATACAAGATAAAACCACGTCCACAGTGAGAGGAGCTAGTAATTTTGTTTCAGTTTCACACACTTGGCTGTACTTCACATACATAGATGGTGTCACTCATGAGTTTTCAACTCCACAACAGTCTGATGGCATTACATGTTCAGTTGAAACCATTGTGGTAGTTAACCCTGTCAAACTCATTGGATTAAAAGCTGCCTAGGAAGTCAGAAAATTATACTGCTGAGTGTCTGTGGGGCCATTTTTCTAGGAGGGTTGGTTTAGGAGAAAAAGCCCTTCCCTGAGTGTGGGTAGCCCTATCACATGAGGTGGAGGTCTGGATAGAATGAAATGAGAAATACCAGCTAGTATCTCCACTACTGCTTCTGGCTGCTGGGAGTCAGCTGCTCAAATTTGTGTCCTGCCTGCCAGAAAGAAATGAGACATACAAACAGGTAAACCAAATTACAACCTCTAAGCTGTTTTGCTCAGGTATGTTGTCATGGCCATGAATGTATTGCATATTTTGTGGAGTATTGAATGACTGTATTGTGTGCAGTGTTGTATGACTATTGTGTGCAGTAAGAAGTTACTCACAATGTGGGCAAATGACAGTAAATCTAAGTCCTCATAAGCCATGTGATCACAAAATTACTAACCTGTGCTCTACAATTTACTGTGCTAAACAAAGTACATAAGATAACCAACATTTCATTATACTACAGGTTCTATGTTACATGGTGTGGTCAACTGCATGTAAATCTAGGTGATTTCCTAGAGTAATAGAGGTAAGGTAGGCAAGATCATGGCATTTATGCATTTAATGCAGGACTGTAACCCTACCATGAATTATTTATATTACTTTGCCTGCACAGTGGCACTATATTTTCCCCTTATTTTCTCAGAGAGATAAAAGAATGCCAAAAGTTGTTCCCTTTCCAAATGATAACTAGTGATGGGAAATTATTGTATGATCAAGGAGGTATCTGATTATTAAGTTATTCTCTCTTGAGTTGCTGTTTTATTGTTTACTTATTTTAATGTGTACAAAGTATTAAATGTAGCATTTGAGTAAGTAGCTTCAATAAAAATAAAAGTTAAAGTTTGAATACAAAATGTGTGCTGTAAGTCCCAAGATATCTGAGAGAGAGTAAGGAAAGGCTTAGGGAGCACCTCCATAGGAAGTATCAACACAGGGAGCACCTTAGGGAGCATCAACATAAGGGAACATCCACAAGTGAGAAATGATGACGCCGAAGCCTTCTGGGACCAGTAGTTGTTGGAGATTGCAGATCCACTTCCCTGCCCCAGCCCCGATGGCCTGCTTGTCTAGAGATGCCCAGAGCTCCTGCAGTCTCAGTTTCTTAACTCAAAACAAGAATTCTAGAGGCCATTTATATTTGAAAATTTTGAGAATTTTTTTTTTTTTAAAAGGAATACAAGAAAGTGTTCACAAAACCTTTTTGGGTGCTGATACAAGGCATCAATCACTTTTCTTTTGATTTGCTTTTCTAAAGTTTTACAATGAAAGCACAAAGTCCCAGGCGAGTGGTATTGGTTCTGCTTCTTCAAGGTGAAGAAAGCAAGCTTTAGGATCTTGGCCCAGGTCACACAGTGAGACAGAGCCAAGTCTGTGTTTCCTAATTCTTAGTTGAGAGCTTTGCAACTCTGGTCATAGGTTCTCAAAATCCAGAAGTACAGTTCCTGCCTTAAGAGGTTATTTGTTTATCCTTGAGCTATATGGTATAAACCTTCTTGTTCCTCTTCCTCCTCCTCCTCCTCCTCCTCCTCCTCCTCCTCCTCCTCCTCCTCCTCCTCCTTTTGAGACAGGGCTTTTCTGTGTATCCCTGGCTGTTCTGGAACTCACTTTGTAGACCAAGATGGCCTCAAACCAGACATCTGCCTGCCTCTGCCTCCCCAGTGCTAGGAATAAAGGCAAGTGCCTGGCTAAACTTATCATTTTTTTTAAATAACAATCTTTCTTCAAAGACAATTTTAACCCTAGATGGAAAGAACTGGAGAAAAATTTTAAAATAAAAATGGTTTAGAAGGTCAGACTTTCCAATTAATTCTGTAAAATGATTTCATTGACCCAGGTTTACAAAGTCAGAGAATCTAGTTCCGTGATGAAAATCTTAGTGCTTCCATGAGAAACAAGAGTAGCCTTTTTTTTTTTTTTTTTTTTTTTTTTTTACAGAAAAGGAACAAAAAGGCAATAGGGAGTCCTGTCCTGGGTGAGACATGTATGTGAAGGGACAAGTGAGGACGAGAAGTGAAATAGGTTGGGGGGTCTCCGAATGCTGGGTGCAATGTCTGTAATCAAGATGCTTATAGATAAAGGTGAAAATATAATAGAAAGAATAGGACTGGGCGTGGTAGCACGGGGGAGACAGACACTTAGACAATTCAATGTTGACAGTGGACAAATGTCACTCTAAGGGAGTAAGAAAGAACCAGCCTCGGGAATCCTGGAAGTGATGGAAGTGGACACAGAAGCAGTCTTAGAATCAAGGTTAGGCATGCATGTGATCTCAGTAATAAACACTGATTCATAACCACTCTTGGTGATTTAAACAGAGCCACATTTCAGTTAGATTTGATATTTGGCTCCTATTTACTTCTGCATGGAAAACATGCACGCCAAGCTTGGGAGAGAAGAATACACATTGAGATGAAGTATCAAGGATGAACAAAATGTGGTTTTGTTTTGGTAGATGTGACTTTTTTATTTATCATACTCTATTTTTTTCTCCCAAGTCATCTGACTCATGTGCTTTAGAGGCATTTTTAAAAAGAAGAAAGGAAGGAAGGAAGGAAGGAAGGAAGGAAGGAAGGAAGGAAGGAAGGAAGGAAGAAGGAAAGAAAGAAAAACAAGCAAGCATGGTCTGTGACATTCTTCTCATTGTCCCACTTTGACGTGAGCCACAGTTAACTGCACACTGAGGAGTGGGCTAGTACTACCTGCTACGGAAGTCTACCAATGTTCACTGAGTTACAGCATTCTATCATTTTGCTGAAAACTGTACATATTTCAAATCATGTTGACTTTCATGAGAGACATTGAAATTCTTTCTCAGACCCGCACACATTTGAAAATGTACTTAGTTCCTAGATGTTTCTTCAAAAAATTAAAACTACTTTGGTAATAACAAATTTGCAGCTGTATAAAATTCAAGAAAATATGAAAATATTTTATATGGTCTTGTAAAGGCTAATAAGATGGCTTCTTAGGAAAAAAATGGATCTTTAAACTCCAATGAGTGAATAGGGTGACTGTCATTCTTACATGTCTTAAACATGGGTGTTCCTAATCTCTAAGAAAGAAAAGCACATTATTAATAATGGGAAAGTTCCTGTGAGTGGATTATTACTAATGCCAATCTAGATTGCCTGAAACTGATCATCTGGCTTGTGTATTTTAATTTGTGGATGCACTCTGCTCACTTTAGGACTGTACTTTACAGGAGATATTTGAGAGCTTATTATATAAAACTGGCTTCATGTTGAGTTGGTTTGTGAAACTGTATGCTAAGTTTCCAAACATGTTTGAGAAAGGCAAAGCACATCTTCAGCTTACAGTGTGTCTGCCTTCTGTGGGATTACCTTGGGTGTAACTCCATTATAAATTGAGGGGAGTGCTTGTACTCTTATGCAATGACAAAGAAGCTGTCTCTGCAGAAACAGAAACTCTTGAGAAGCCTCAACACTGAGGACAAGTGATGCAAGGGGGCTTCTCCATGGTTTCATTTTATAGCAGTTCTTCACAAACATTGATAATTTGAGAGTAGCCACATGTAATGGCTAGAACCACTATACAATCCATGCAGGAAGATGATAGCTTATCCTCACCAAGATGGGATCACACCATGCACTGTTTGCCAGAATTTGAACAGATACATTATTTGACTACCCTTGAGGAAAAATCATGGGCAGATATTCAGTTGTATTGTGTCTGCCTATTAACTGTTCTTAAAAACCAGCACACAGAGATTCCTTTAAGAATGATCTCCTTTTAGTAGATAATCACTCTGACAGTCACTTAATGAGGATACATAACTCTAGCTTCTTCTCTTCCACTCTAGTTTTTGGTCCTCAATAGTGCCAGAGGCAGAGGTGGACATCCACGATAAACATAAGTCTGCAGTACAGAATGCTGTCACAGGATCAACAGCGGGCTGCATATACACACAGGGGTGAGAAGGCAGGAAAACAACAGGAAGTGAGAACAGAGACTATTTGAATTCTAATGCCTCACTTCATTTTACGAGACCAGGTAAAACTGGGGCAGTTCCTCTTTGTCCTGAACACTGGAATGATTGTTACTTCATGTTCTGTCCACTCCTTGGCTATTGCAAGTATATCAAGTCTTTGCTTTCTCACTGCAATGGCCAATTAAGTAGACAAAAATAAAACTAGAATTCTAGCATTTTCCTAGAAACATTAGCTCTCTTCTGCATTTGCTGTAATGTCAAAATAAACAGATATTTATAGAAAAATAGTATTTTGTTAAAGGCACCGGAAGAGTGGAGTTGGATTAAAGCACCACCGAGTGTTTAGAAGCAACCTCAGCCTCTCTCTCTTTACCTCAGTGAATGATGCCTTGGGGTAATTTCAGCAAGGCCTTCTCCTAGATGTGAATAACCCTGGATCATAGGCTCCAGTGTTTGGTATTTTTTATAGCCCTGCCTTAGTTTCTAAGTGTCTCATATCCTTCTATCTAGTGAGGTCTATCTTATCCTGATTTTTGTATTACTCAAAGTTGAGCCTATGTGTTACCAGCCTGAGTTCTATTTTAAATTTACATTATGAAGGTAGAATCATGTGGGTAAAAGGCAGTTAGCAGTTAAAAGTGTAGGCCCTGTAGAATGGGAAAACTAGTGAGGTGAGAGAGAATACGGGCCTTGTCATAGACGTAAGGATACACATTACCTTCACCTTCTCCCTTAAAGGCAGAAGTCATATTCACTTCTGGACTTTCTTTCTTAATATTTATTTTTATTACTCTTTGTCATGTGTGTACACGTGGGTGTAAGCATAGGAGTGCAGGTGCCCATGGAGAGTAGAGGCACTGGGTCCCCTAAAGTTACAGTTAAAGATAGTTGTGAGCTGCCTGTATCATGTGGGTCCTGAGTCATGAGTTCTGATCCTCTGGAAGAGCAGCAAGTGTTCTTAACCATGAAGTCATCTCTCCAGTCTATTAACCTTTTCCTAATAAGTGCTTTCAAATATCCTGAGTGGGTAACAGAAACTTTATTCACTAATGTGATTTGTTCCTTAAGGCTACTTCTATTTAGACTTGTTAAGTTACAGAATCAAGGAAACAAATGATATAATTTTTCAGGGACATTTCACTATGAATGAGAATTGTATTGAGGATAATAATGAGTTAATGATTCAGTGATGTTATGATTGTTATTATAACATAAACTGAGGCACGGGATGGCCAAGGAGTCCAGAGGACATTGGATCCCCTAGAGCTGGAGTTAGAGGCACCTGGGAGCTGCCTGACATGGGTGCTAGGAACCAAACTTAGGTTCTCTAAAGGGCAATGGGTGCTTCTAGCTGCTGAGCCATCTCTCCATATGCTGCTGTTAGTAATCTTAGCATTCACTTTGTTTCTAGGAAACAAAGTACTATGTCTTTGCTTTATTATGCTTTATTCAAGTAACTAACATGGACACAAAATGCCATAGTCTTAAGACAAGAGATGGAATTGGGGTCATGTGTTTTAATTGAACCCATTAGAGTCAATAATTAATGTATGCTAGTTGTGGTGGTATGAATATGCCTGGTCCATGGGAAGTGCTAGTATCAGGAAGTGTGGCCTCCTTGGAGAAAGTGCATCACTGGGGGTTGGGCTTTGAGGGCTCCTAATGCTCAAGCTCTGCCCACACCGGGAGACAGTCGCTCCTGGCCGCAGTTGGATCAAGATGCAGAACACTCAGCTCCTTCTCCAGCACCATATATGCCTGGATGCTGCCATGCTTCCTGCCAAGAAGATAATAGACTGAACCTCTGAAAATTTAAGCCAACCCAATTAAATGTTCTTTGTAAAAGTTGCCTTAGTCATGGTGCCTCTTCACAACAATAAAACCCAAAACTAAGACAGAAGTAACAATCATTTTTTAAAAAGTAAAAAATTTGTAACAAAGTAGTGAGCTGATAATGGTATTTACATTTTCCTAAGTATCACATTTCCAGTCAACTATCATTCACCTCCTTTGTAGTGCTTGACTATACAGATGCTTCTTGACATATGATGAGGTTACACTCCTACAAACCTATACTAAGCTGGAAACAGCTTAAGATAAGCTAAAGTCAGAATGTGTTTACTACACAGATTGACATAGTAGCTAAGCAGTACGGTGCCCATGAAGTGGGCACATCATTGCCCTGAGGGCAGCTTGGGGCTCATCCCTGGGGGAGGCTAATTCCATCTCCCAGCAGCCATTAGTTGTCTATGGTTATTTGTCTTGGGCTAAGACCCTGAAACATCTCCCCCCATGTTCACATGTCTGTCAGTTCTGCTATTGCTCTCCTCTTACTTGTGCAGCCATTTCTAGGACAGACTCTCCCACAGCTTACTTCCTGGTCCTCTGGTTCTTACAGGCTTTCTGGCCCCTCTTCTGTGATGTTCCTTGGACCACAGGTACAGGAACTGTGACGCACATAGGGTTGGGCTTTCCTCTGTCTGTCGACCTCTGCATTATGTCGAGTTGTCGTTCTCTGTGATGGTTTCCATTTGCTGTAACGGGAGGCTTCAGTGATGAGGAGGGAGAGCTACACTTTTCCGGGAAAGGTGGCTCACACTCAGAGACATGTATCTACTCTTATTGCACGTGTACATATGATGTGAGTGTGAGAGTGTGGGGTGCCTGTGCCATGGCATGCACATGGAGGTCAATGTACAGCTTGGAGAGTAGATTCTCTCCCCCCACTGTGAACTCCAGGGACGGAACTCAGCCCCAGGCTTGCTCAGACATTTTGGTGACCCTTCCTATTTTTTTCTTCCAATTTTTGATGTGGTCATTTTGCAGTCAGTACGTCAGAATGCAAATTTGCAATTGATTGAGATAGATTCTAAGGTCTAATAGAGTTGTTTAGTTAATTTTTGTGATAAATAGCAAGTGTACCTCACCCTCTGACTACATGATGTTGCAAAAACAAATATCCTTGGATTACAGTTCAGTCAGGGCACATGTCTTAACTGTAGTCACTAAATACCTGATGGATTGCAGTGATTTTTACTAGCTCCACTTATTAATATGCATTTAGTTTCAGTTAAAAATTTATGAGATTTTTTCGAATTGAATCCACTTAGACTTTTGCTGATGGCTCTGATGGAGTAGATAGTATCAGACTAATGTCACTGGAAGAGAACTGTGCAAGCTGAGAAATATTTTTAGACATGTATAGACTGTGGCAAAATGGTGAATGGAAGGCATTGGAGAACAATCAAAAATAACTGGTACTTGAGAGGCCAAACCCTAGGGACAAGGAAGTCCATTAAGAAGGACACCCCGTGTTTACTGCTGCTTGCTTTTGTGTCTGTTTTTGTTCTAGGGATGTTGCGGTTCTCAGTCAGACTCTTGGCTAATGAACAGTAACAGTAGCACCCTGAACCATGCTCCAGACTTTCTCCCCCAGATAGGGAAGTTCAAATCTACCAAAGAAAGTTCTAGTTAAAAGAGAACTACAGTGCCATTTGGCATTGCTAAAGCCACTTGTGCCTGAGTGGAGGGTTAGGAAACTGAACAGAAAGCAGCTGCCTTAAAGGTTAAGAATTCAAGACTCTCAAAGGACTGAGAAGTGAAGAGATGACAACCAGGGACTGCAGGGAGGAATGGTTTCCAGAAGACACAAAAAAACTTTCATCTGAGTTTGTCTCCAAGAGATGGCATAACTAGGTTAACTTTCACAAAGCCTGAAGACAGTTTGTACTGATCAAGTTAAGATAGGCCCACACCTTCCAAAGGAAAACCAAGTTCTACTAGGAAAGAAGAAATTCAAACATTTCTCTTCAGAGGTTTCATGTTGCTTTAACCATTTGCATTTCAATGATGTTGGGGTGGAGGCTCTACTTCCTAGCTTGTCCTTCCTCTTTACCTACAGTCACTGCACAAGACCGTGTCAACTTTATACATCACTTGCTTGAATCTTAAGGCATAGACAGTGACACACAAGAGCTTTGTGTCAGATGCCAAGAACAGATGTGTAGTGGGATATTCCCATCTGTCACACACACACATTTGCAATAAAGCTAGGTAACTGGGGAGGAGCTAATGTGGGAGGAGGAAGAGTGGGAAGGAGAAGGAAGAGGAGGAGGAGAGAGGAGGACACTGGCAATCTTGGAGGAGGACAAACTGGTCAAGAGCAGTCCTGGATAACAATTTATATCTAAAGGTTAGGTATTGGGTGACAAATTTAATTGTGTAAGCATCTTGTTAATTGAGTATTCACAAATATAAATCCATTGGTTAATTATTAAGCTTTGAGAGCTTCATTTCTATGAGGTACGGCGAGGATGGCGGGTTTTGTCTGGGGTTCAGCTGAGCTTTGTGGAGACAGTGTGGTGGATTGGCAGAGCCATCCCCCATGCTGGCGTCTCATGAGTGCCAGGGCCAGTGTTTCTAGCTAGCCAGAGCTGCGATCTGGAACCAGAGCCATGGAAAAATGGTGGCACTTTGGGAACAAGCTGGACCAGGCACCGTTTTTTAAATATTGCATGCAACACAGATGGACCTATGGGGTCGGGTGAAGGACCCAGTCCTCCAATGGGAGACTTGAACAACAAGATTGTCAGCCCATCTCTCTGACCTCAAGAGACAAACTTTTCTACAGTATTTTACATTTATAAAAATTACATCATTTGTAAATTATATATACATATACATATATACATATATACACACATTTTCACACAATACTTTTACAAAAACACAACTTGGGGCTATAATCAACACCTGTTTAGAAAATAGGCAACTAGAACTTAGGGCTCAGAGATGTCAAATTAATGAATAGAATTAAAGTTGCAGGGCTAGAATATATAACTCAACAGTAGAAAATTTGCTAACGCTGCCTAAAGCCCTGGGTGTGATTCTGAGCACCCAGTGATGGGAGCAGAACTGAGTTTGACTGACAGTTTTATGCTCATTCTAGGGAACCTGACAGTCAAACATTAAATGTTACTGAAAAAAACGTGTGTAGACAAGTATTTATATAAAAATCATCCTTATCCATACTAGAATTTGAACAATATAAAAAATAATAAAATTTTAGACCCTGGGAAAATATTTAATAAAAATAAGAGAAAGAATCTGACTGACTACATATAAACTAGTCTCACACATTACTGCTTACTATGCTTTCCAAAACAAAACCAAAACATACAAACAAACAACAACAACAAACCAACTGGAAAAAAAAAAAACAGTTTTAAAAGAGACATTTGCACCTTGGTTACTGCAAGTCTGGTAGGCTTGCAGCTTAGGGTGTCCCAGTATGCCAGGTGCTTTTCCAGGTAAACACTCATGGACCATGCTACATGGTTAAAGTGAATTTAAAGTGGTTGGTATAGAGGGCCCAGGATAAAAAAGGCAGGAACAAACAGACTAAAGGATAGGATGGAAAGAGGTGGAGGCATGAGAAACGGAGGCACTTGTTTCAGAAGGACAGAGCCAGCTTCAGGAAGTACTGTCTGTGTGGCCACAGGTGACCCAGATCCTACAACAACATTGGATTCTTTCTGGCAGATCAGAAGCAAATGTTCATGTTGGGAAAAGCAAGTTCTAGCCAAAGAGTGAATCCTGCAGCTTTCTGTGAGGGTGTAGTTCATTGTCAAAGGAGTAAGAAGTTCACATAAACAGACGTTACATCAGACCATATGGTACCAAACCCCGCAGAGCTTGGTGAGAAGTGATGGAGAAACGTTAAAATACACCTGCTCCTCTCAGCTTCTGTGTATTTATTTGAAAAGTTATGGAGACCGTCAGGGAGCTTTGAAGAGCGCATAAGGCATTCATTTAGACTCTCTGAATCTTACTATACAAAATAAATGTAGTTCTTTCTTTTCCTTTTCCCTGAGTGAACTTGACATAGCTCTGGGATAAATCAGTGAAGAGTCCCAGCCTCCCTGGCTTCTACATGTTTATTCCAGGTTTTTCTGGGAAGGCTGCTTTTTCACTCTTCATGAATAGTTCATGTGCTAAGTCTCTAATGGAAACAAAGTGACATTTCTTATTACTGTTGGCCTTTTGGCTATTGGAATGTACTGGTGAAGGGAGTGTCTTGAAACAATTAGTTCTCTGTAACTGATTATTTTAACAATGCTCATTTCCCAAGAGCTGTTTATGCTCCAAAGAAAGCAGCTATGACTAAATGTGTATTGTATTGAAGCAGACACCTGCAGTGAACTACACTGGGTGCTAAGTGGGAATTCCAAATGTAGAATGGGGAAGCATTTGGCTTTGTAGTCCATTAGTTAAATTTTCCCCATCCACCAAAATTTAGACAGTGCAAGAAACATAGAAGAAAATCTGAAATAAGTGATATATATCACACTGTTCTGACTGGTTTTGATTAGACAGAACCATATTGTAGAAGCCGGCAGCTGCAGTGCTCTGCGACATTTAATAGTAACTACAGTGTGGGCATTGCCCAATCCGAGTGCTGTAGTGTCTTTTGCAGGGGAAGCATCATGGGGGTTCCCAGACTAGTTAAGCATTAGCCTTTCTGTGGCTGAAATCTGGGGATGGTTATGAAATGTATAGAAGCATGAAATAGATTCAGTTGGTTTGCACAGTAATATTTCAGCATTTTAATGATTGATGAGGTTCTAGTTATGCTTCCCAGCCAAGAATCAGCCTGGTAATTATTCTCCCTCATTGTTAAACAAATTTGGATATACTTTGGCTTAAGTAATTTAAGAAAGCAAATCTATAAATAGTAGCATGAATCCACTAACAAATGACAAACTCATGCTGGAGAGATGACTCACAAGTTAAGAGCACACACTGCTCTTTCAGAGGATCTGAGTTCAGTTCCCAGCATCCTTACTGGGTGGCTCACAACTGCCTTTAAGTCCACAGACTTTGAACTTCTCCACACATGGCCTTGTTGCTCAGCTAGAGTAGGGGATGTTACAAGTTCTGTCTCTCAGCTGCAGCAGTCTCTCGACCACTGAGTTTCCTCCAGCTAGCAGGGCACATTTCTTCTTAGAGAAGCCCCCTGCTCTGTTCTTCACGCCTCAGCCTGATCTTACACCAGAGCCTGTTATCAGTTGTCAGTCTTCCTGGTTCTTTCTACAAAGCTCAAAATTCTCTGTGTGAACCAGCCTCATCTCAAACTGTCATCTTTGTTTTGTTTGTTTGTTTTTGCTTTTTTTAAACATTCTTTTAACATTTTTTTTTTTAACATTTAAAAGTGTGGCCCCTAAACCATACATTCCTGATCATCCAAAAATGTTTTCAGAGTGCACTCAGATATTGTAACAGCAGCTCCGGCAGTAAGGCCTAACATTCTGCCTACTGACAGCCCCCTTCACACAGTGGATGAACCCTGAATGCACAGACAAGTTTTGGAGTCACCCATGAAGTCACATTGCTCCTAAGTTCTTTTCCTATTGTCTTTTTCACAGCCATGGGGTAGGTACCACTTCTTGTTGAAGTTCTCTTTTCTATTGCCACTCCAAACTCCCAGCCTGGTTCTCTGCTGTGCTCACTTTCACTGGAATCTCCACACACTCAGTCAAAAACTTTGCCGTAATTACCAGTGTCTCCAAAACCTTGCCAGCTCTGCGCCTTCTCAGAGCTGTGGTCTCCATGTCATCACAGGGAGCTACCACATCCACTTAGCAGTCAAGTCAGGGATTTCTCAATGATGCTCCTCCCCTGGACTTTACATTCTCATATTCAATCACTGAAGAAATCTCAACGGTTCTAAAACCTGTCACTGCCCCCACCTCACCATTGTCCTAATACCCATAGTCCTGATGACAACAGCCTGCTTACTCACAGTGGCTCTTTTCAGTCCTCCACTCTAAATATTTCCAGTCATTCTCTGAAAGGGTAAGCACAGGCATATGAACATGCCACCCGCATCCAAAGGGAGAAGAAGATTAAAATTGGCAATAAAATCCATCAAGGCAAAACAATCAATATATCCAAGGCTTCGTATTGGGTACGGCTGATGGCAAGCATTCCAAGAGCATGGGAAGCTGGTATTTATATCAACCTGAACTTTGTCTCCTCTCTTCCTCCTATCAACCATTTTCTTAATCTAGACAATTTGAACCACTCTCCTTTACAGCCTTGGCTAACCCGGCTTTCTCAGCCTGAAATAGTCCACAGGCAGCCACACATTCATTTGTTTAACAACATGGAAGGTGTTATGGATTCAGTTATGGGCAATAAAGCACACCACATGTAATGTGAAGTCACATACTTGACACAAGAGGCTTCTTCTTGGGGCTTGAAAAGCACCACCATGTACATATTACCTTGTAAGTCAGAAGTTCAGGTTTTCAATGTTTTTCAATTTTTAAACGTCTGCAGCAAATATTTAAAGAACTGAACTACACCCGTGTACCACAGGGCAACTGCCAAGTAAAAATACATGTGAATGTCTTGTGTAACAGTTTTCTCTGAGATCAAAACATTCCATCCTGCCTGGAAGCTGCTTAAACAAGGAGCTAATCAACTAAAAAATAGCTTCAGGAAGTCCCTGAAACTGACCAGATTCACTAGGCCCTTCCCTGCCAGAATAAACAGAGCCCAGTTACTAAGAAGAGTCTCAGTCAAGATCAGTTTCCTGGAAGAAGCAAAAACCAGCTGACCTTCTTAGAAGAGATTTAAAGCAGTTGAGGCACTTGGGAAAAAGAGTCTCTAACCTGTTGAGCTACCTGCAGACTATGCAGTGTGTTCCAGGTTCCTGACTATTGTGAGCTGTTACCCATGCTAGAGTTGGCCTTTGTAATACAGCTGTTTCTTTAATCATTTCTGGTCCTACTGTAAATAACCCCTCACCTATATTCTTTAAGTAACCCCAATGAAACTCATTGGTTCACCAAGTTGAACTATGGTGTTATCCATTCTTTGGTCTGTCATGACTCTCCCTATCTGGGATGTATTTCATCTCCTCAGGAAAATTTTGTCATACAACAGCAGGCTATCAGTGTGGACCTTGATCTTAGTTCTGCTAGAACATAAGTATCCAATGTTGGCCTAATGTCCTACCTTTCCACTTAAGAGTACATGGTGGTACAAGCAGAGGAAAATGCCCTTCGAATTCACAATACTCGGTGTAAATGTCACCTGCTGTGGCATATCTTAGAGCTGATGGTTTACTCATTTCAGCCATCAGTCCTACAGGGGTGTGGCAGTCCTTCTCTAGGTATTGATAGTGTCAGTAAAGTCCCACTGTGCTTATGCAGAGGTGTCCACGTATCTCTAGACTCCAAACTTTTAGGTCACTTTGTGGTTTTCCCTTCCTAACCAGATAATGTACTTTGATTAAATGTCATCATGTAAGCTGCATTCTGATTAAATAATTTGTCTCCCCCTTCTCTTCTCTTCTTCTGCTTTTAAGACTAGGTAGTGACCCATGGACCTCCTCTGTGCTACATAAATGTTCTACCACTGAATCGTAGTTCAGCTGCATGCTATGATTCTAATTGTGTGCATTTATGTACATACTCATTTTTATAAAACGGTGAACAAAATAATGACTATGTAAAAGCATTCTTGGTAATTTTAGTGGATTATTTTAGTCTAAGAGTTTGTTTTTTCATTTTGGAAAGTAAGAAAAATGTGTCCATTTGTTTCATTTGATAATTTGAATGTAACATCTTTTCATGTCACAAAAGCACTAAAAAGTCAGCTTAAATTTTTGCTGTAGCTACATTGCTTAGTTAGTTATACTACCTAAACATATTTGTAAAATTAATTCAAACTTGTCAATACTGGACTTGAGAAGGGTTCAAATAATTTTTTAGTCACTGAAATATTTTAATATCTAAACATTAAGAAGAGATTGTTTAACTATCAGTTTCACTGCTCAATTGAACTAATGTGTAGATATATACGTCCCATGTATATGGATCATTTCTCCATGGTTGCCATTTGATTATAACTATCCATAAAGAACACATTCTTGCAGTTATTCAATATTGCTGAAAAGAAACAAGTAAATATGTTCCTTTCTTACATGTACATGATAAGAAATTTGGAATTTCTGCCATATTCAAATGTTAAATATTTAACTCCCACCACACTATTCTAAGGCATTGTATGTATGTCACTGTGCTCACAAACTCACCTATATGTAGACTCTTATGTTTTGAATGTCGATACTTGGTGCTTTGCATTCATTAAATGCATGTTGCCTGTAAGGTTTGGCTTACCTGCAGACTATTGAAAATGACAAAGAGAACCAACATCCAGAAGTGTCTGTAGGCCATGTGCAGTCCTCCCCAAAGCCATGTCATGGAAATCAAGGCGAAGAGATATAAAATCAGAGGAATTTCTGGAAATCACAAAGAAGACAAGGAAAGCTTCAGAATATCTCATGATCAATCACTTGTAAACACAGTATTTGTTTGGACTCTTTCTAATGGTAGATGGTCTATACTCTAGTGATAGATGGTCTATACTCTAGTACACATCCAGAGAACAACCTTGGAAAACCTTTTCCTGTGTGGAGAAGGGAAGGCAGAGCAACAGAGTTTCTGGTTTTCAAATGGATCTGCTTGTCACTTGGGGAAAGGGAAGGATGACATTTGTCCCTGCCTAGGCTACCACCTGCTGGACTGTGTGGGAAGTGGCAAAAGCAAGCACAAAGATTCCCACATTTCCTGAAGTGTAGGGGATAGCCCCCTGCTCCAACATGGCATTTAAATCATGAGATTTAAAGTTCTTTGTGTGATACTCAGTTTTTTCTCCTTGAGAAGATAACAAAATATATTGTGACTGTTCCAAGCAGAGATGAAGTGACTAACTCAGTTGCCACCAGGGAATGTGTGTTCTACCCAACATGCTCTCCTGCAGTTGTCCTGATGATTTCCATATTAAGTATTCTGCACAAAGAGCTCACTGTGCCACTAGAGCTATAAATTAATTTTTATTATTTTTCGTGTATGAGTGTTTGCCTGCATGTTTTGTATGACCTGCAGACAGTGCCTGCTGAAGCCAGAAGAGTGTGTTGAATCCTGTAGAACTAGAGTTACAGACAGTGGTGAGTCACATGGTGTGCGCTGGGAACTGAACCTGGGTCCTCTAAAGAGCAACAGTGCTCTCAACCACTGAGCTATCTCTCTCCAGCTCCTCTCACAGTGATTCTGGGTCACAGGACCAGTGTCATTTCCACTTGTCTCCTTTGATTTAGTGAGGGGTGTTATTTGAGTTTTCACATGTCTTTATAGGAGAGATTTGAACAGTGATATCACAATCTATGTGTACTTTAGAAACTGAATGAAACCTTAAAGCAGCCATACATAAATCTATTTTCATCCCAGGACAGTCCTGATCATCCACCAGCAGCACTTAAAGTCCTTACCCTGGCGATTTGAATAGCTAAATATTACCTTAGCAGTTAAAATTTTTTATTTTGTTCTGAAACAACCACAGACACACAGATTAGTTGTAATGTCAGTATGATAACAAGGCTTTATGGGCTTAAAAAGTTATCTGGAAGTTGTCGACCATATCCTCAGTACTCTGTAAATACTACATTTTGTATTTTCTACAAAGATATTTTCTTTTATAGACAGTTTCAAAAACCAAGAAAGCAGTACTAAACACCAGCACCTTTTAGTTCCGTTTGGTTATTATTTTTAAATTTTAATTTATTATACATGTGTGAATGTATGTTTTGTGTGTATATGTGTATTATAAACATATGACGTGTAGGATGAATGCATATGTATGTATATATGTATTGTATGTAGTATGCATATATGTGTATATATGTATGTGTATATATGTATGCATTTTGTTTTTGTGCCCAAGTGAGGGCACCTGCATGCCATAGCATGTGTGGAAGCCAAAGGACACCTTCCAGGAGTTGATTTTGTCCTTTCACAGTGGGTTCCGGGTTTTGAACTCAGGTCATCATGCTTGAATGACAAGCACTTTTACACACTGAGCAATCTTGCAAACACCATTCACTGATTCTAAAAATTTCCTCTGTCCAGCAGGAGCCAGTGTTGCATAGTTAGCATTTCTGTAATCCTTTGAACCCAAATGGTTGAGGAGATCTTTAACTTTGACATATTTATTGATTACAGGCAGTTTTTCTTGTAGAGTACTGTGCTAATTAGCTCTATATTTCAGCTTGACTCAATTTAGAATCACCTGAGGAAAATATTGCCAGTGAGGGATTATTAATATTGGGTAGGCCTGTGTACAAGTCTATTGGAAATTGCCTTGACTGCTAGTTTAATTGGTGTGAAGAAGACCCAGCCCACTCTTGGTGGTGCCATTCTCTATGCAAGGGACTTGGCCTGGATAAGAGTAGAGAAGTCAAATTGAGCACAGGCAAACAGGTAAGCAGGTAAACGTGTGGCTGTGATGTGACCGGCTGGCATAAGTTCCAGCCACTTTGATTTCTTTTCTATGAACTAACTGTGAGTTAAAACAAACCCTTTCTCCCCCCACAGTTTTTTTAGTCAGAGCATTTTATCACAGGAACAGGAATGAAACTAGAACAAGTACTGTAAAATTTGGGTTTATTTGATTTTTTTCATGTTGACATTTGGGATGGAAATGTCGACATCACAAGTGATAATGGATTATTTTAACATAGGAACTCATTTTGTCCTGCTAATAAAGATAATCATTCTGGTCACTTGGGAATGGGCTTGCATATGTTTTCCATTAAAACTGGCCTTCTAAACCGTGGAAAACCTTTGTAATTAATAAGTGTCTTGTGTGGCACTCCTTGGAGACTATATAATTATCTTTTTTACACTACCAGATGTTTAGTCACTTTTATAATATGGACTGAGACATTCCTATTATATTTAGAAGACTATAATTCATTAATATTTATTTTGATGCTTAGTTGCCCCTAGCTGGAGCCCTCAGTTGTGGCTTTCCATATCTTTTCCTTTCTCCATCATTCTATTGGCACTTGCTTAGTTGTGGACCCAAGATATTTCAGACATTCTCTATTCTATTACCAGCTTCTTTTAGGAAAGAATTTGAATGTCATGATCTGTGTGACATACAGGTGGACATGGTCACTTGCTTTTAGTACTCCTCCCTAGGAATCTCAATAGCCAGCGCGCGCGCGCACACACACACACACACACACACACACACACACACACACACACACATCTGTTCTCAGTAGTATATGCACTGACTTTCGAGTTTAATGTAATTTCTTGTTATAAAAGATATTTATTGATTATGAAGGTTTTCCCTTGGTAGAGGCTAACTTTAGTGGATAATTTAAGATTAATTTCATGATTCAATGATAGTGCTTCTTCTGATTCTTAGAGGATACATTCTCAGATATATGTATGAAAATGTGCACTGTGGCCTGTTTTTCATGTCATCTGCGTATGATAATGTTGAAAACCTTTGCCTTTTCACTTAAGAAAATACTTGATGGCTTCTGTTTGGCACATTAACACTTCCAGGTTCAGTACTCTTGCTCTTCTCGGCTACCATTAAGTGTTACATGTACCCAAGAAAAGCAATACTTGAGCAGTCTTCCTAAAAGCCAACTTATCAATGTCTTCCTAAGTAGCTATTGAACATGCAGTTCATTATATATACAGGGCAGACATACATACAGTGTGGATAGATGCACAGTGTAGATGTGCATACAGTATGGATGGACGCAATGTGGATATACACAGTGTGGATGTATGTACACTGTGGACATACTTACAGTGTGGATACATTGGACAACAGGGTAATTGTGTCTCAGTCTGCACAGAACATTATGGCATGAGCTATAATTGCCATAATTAATTTAAAACTTGTGACTTGTTCATTTCCAGACTTAGTTTTAGTATAGGGAAATGACACAGTGGAACATGGCGCCCTGGTAGAACTGACAATTATAGGTGTCTATATCTCTAAGTAATGAAGTTTCTAGGTTTATGTCAATACTTCTACTTGCCAACATCACAAACATCATATCTGTTTCTTCTCTTATCCACATTTTGTGACTATGCTCTCTGTCATTGATAAGCAGTTCATTCCCCATTATTCTCAATATACTTAACTGCACCATGCACTTCCCTATATGGATTCTAGTTTCTAATGTTATCATCCTTACCCATTCACAGAGAACTTCCAAACTCACTCCGGATTCTGTGGTATACCCAAGTGCCCACTGAGATGACTACAGCAGTGACTGGGTTCTGGTAGCCAATGCTTCGGTACCCTCTGGTGCATACATACCTTGCTCTGAACCAAGTAGTGGGTTTGGTTTGGAATTGTTGAGGGAGAGAAAAGAAAAAAAACAGAAAAGAAGAAAAAGAAAGAGAAGTGGCAAGAGGAAGAAAATATATATACATGATGCCTCAGTAGGGCGCTGTGCTAATATCTTGCTCAGATACACTCTTAGAAAATCATGTGAGTTATTATAATTATTATTATAATATAATATATTATATTATAATATAAAATAAGTTTACGCATATCGATGATTCTTTTTAAATTAATATCTTGCATCTTAACAAGAGATAATATGGTCATATTTAAACTTTAATCAAAATTTTCTTTTTCCCCCAATGAAATCATACTCAGTTAAAGGGTCAGAAGGCCCTTGTGAGACTGAGAAGCTGCTTCAAAGATTCATCATGATTTCTACAAATGGTTCTTTGCTTCCACTGTACAAACACAAATGTCTCTTCATGGCTCTTTGTGGAGCATGAAAGGACATGCATTTTTTGCACAATTTGGATGTACAATTCCAGAATTTGTTGACATGTTCTTCCCAGTGTCTAGTGCTAAGCAAACACTATGTACCCATAGAACTTAGTGCAGAAGACAACAGAGCATGCTGGGGCTGCTGCCCAGAAACACTCACGGCCTAGTTCCATCTGTAAGAAGTGTGGTAGTTTGGCACTCCAGAGCACAAACCCCGCAACGAAGAAAGCCTGTCATAAATAACTGCACTCAGCAGACCCCAAGCTGGCTTCCCAGCAGAGTGGCATTCACTAACTAAAAGACAGTTTCAGATGGAAGAAACATCCAGAGGCACATGTGGATTTTGTGGGCTTGAAGCCTATAAAATTGGAGGAAGGGACACTCTTTAACAAAAATTGCAAGTTTCTAATTGAGTTACAGCATCTTAAAAAGAGACCATCCAAACAAGAGGCACTGAGCCTCAAGTCGCAACAGCTTTCTTATTAATGTACATCCAAAGAGGCACGTTTTAAATTCTTTGGAGCTCAGCAAAAGGAGAAGAGAGAATTGGGAAAGACGTTGAGAAATATGTTGATAAATGAGTACCATGCTACCATGAATTTAATTTGGTAAGCTGAACATTATCATTCCCTTAATGGTAATAACTTCAGTTTTATAATTACCAAGCTGGGATTTTGCATATAATAACTTACTAGGACCTTATCTCTTGTCTATATGCCAATGCTTATCAAAGAAGACACTTAACAGTTGGTAATGTTAGAGACAACTTACATTGAGAGATGGCTTTGTTAACATCAAACAGAATTATTTCAATGTCCTCCATAAAAGGAACCTTAGCACCACAGTATTCTGTCCAAGGGACAAGAAACACAATGTCAAGCACAATATATAAAGAATCTCCACAACTCAGCAACCAAAGGAAAGTCTCCAATCAGTCCAGTTCCAAAGTGAGCAAAGGCTAAGAAAGATGCTTCTCTAAAGAAGATACGCAAATGTCTGATAAACATTTCAAAAGATACTCAACACAACTAGACGCCAAGAGAGAAACTAAAACTACAAAAAGCTATCATTCATACTTACTATGGTAGCTATTCCCGAGAAATCAGAAAACAGTAAATGGAAAGTGAAGGGGAAAGTGGGAAGAAGCGGAGCAGGGGAGCACCACTGATGGGAAGGGAATGTGGAGCTGCTGTGGAAATGTATGGTGGTTCCTTACAAGGTAAACAGAGAATTGCCATAGGACCCACAATCCCACGGCTAGCTTTATTCCAAAAAAGTGAAAGTAGGGGCAGAAAGATTTGCTTGTACATCAATGATCATAGAGAGTCAGTAACAACAAGCAGTCAATCAAATGTCCACCAACCATAAACAAAGCCCAGTGCTTAGGTGTGTTATGGTATCACCCGGTGCAGTTGTAGGACGCCACGAAAGGGATGAGAATATATCAATGAGGCTCCAGGGAGCTGCCTTGCTCCTCTAACTCGTGAAGACCATGAGGATGGCATCCTCTGTGAACCAAAGTGGGGCTCTTACCAAACACCAGACCACTGGCAGCATCGTCTGGGACTTCTCACTGTGAACCCCAAGAAGCAAGTTTTAATGTTTGTTATGTATGGCATTTTTGTATGGTATTTTTGTTAAGACAAAGGTACTCTGGGTTTAAAATGGAATGGAATTAAGCTATACACTACAGCACAAATGAATGTTTTCCAAAATGTTTGGCTGAGTGAAATAATATGGACACAAAAGGATAAAAAAAATTCCCTAGCCTTGTAAGCAAATCACCGAGACAGAAGGAGAAGGGAGGTTACCAGGAGCCAGGAGGATAGTAAGCAAGGAGTTACTATGCAGCAGAGGATAAAAAGCTTCAGCATATTTTGATAGCATTGATGGCTCCTTAGCATAGTGGCAGTTGGTGATGATTAACTGCATAGTTAATGATGCTCAATGACAGTTAAGTGGACACTGAAATCACTGAAGTACTAAACTTGTGATATGCATATTATTACAAGAGAGGGAAGAGTGTTAAATCAGGTATATGTGAAGATAAAGTTCTATACTGGACGAATGAAAATGCCAAGGGGAGTGAAGGGGAAAGCTTAAGTGAGGAGGGAGTGAGGGAGAAGGGCAGAGGAGGGAGGAGAGACAGCTAATCATAAGGATGTTTGGTAAAGCATATATCTCTATCTATAGCACTATACTATATGTGTATTATACATAGACACACACTTATATATACACATATACATCATATACTTACACACACACACAGTTAGGTAAGGACTCGGGTTGTGAGGGTTGAGTGTGGGGAGACGTGATGGATAGGACCAATGTACCCATGTATGACATTTCCAAAGACTAAAAGGAGTTTTATAAGGAAAAAGATCAAAAGATACTAATGTAATGCACAAAGTATTTTTAGTTTCTTGGAAGAAATCACTTGTAGAAACTGGCAGGAACAGTAGTATCTGTTAGACCTCCTGTCACGTGGGAGCCCACTCTTACGCCAGCACTGAGGAACTGCATCTCATCTCCTTATTTATTTATTTATTTATTTATTTATTTATTTACTTACTTACTTATTTGTACATTTTGTCAGTTTTTGGTTGTGCTGAGGATGTGTGTAATTTCAGTGAATTTAACTGTGGTTTGTGGAGAAAGCGTATTGCTGTCCTAACTGTTTTCTTTGCAATCCACCCATTATGCATGTGATGACAACAGTCGTGGCCTCACTACAGAAATAGCACCTCATTCATGAGGCTGAAGTTTATCACGGGTTTGCAACACTCTGAAGTACTTGTTTCAGTTTTCCCTCACTGACTCCAGAGTTTTACAGTTAGGAATATGCTACTAAAAAAAGACTTTTCAGCCCAGGACAAGAAGCATGATGATGAAATGTGGGAATTTAGGATAGCTATGAGCTTATCTCTGCCAGAGTACTCAATTAGAAAAATAGGTAAATTGTGAAAAAAAGGGCATCAAAAGATCTTCTTTCAAAAGCCTGGTTCTTATTCTGAAATTAATAGCTATTTGGATACAAGGATACTTCTGGGATCCGACTTACTTTTTGGTGAGATTATAGTGGGTTCTTGGACTTCCTACCCTGTGTTAACACTGATTCTACAAGCAACTGAGAATTCTACACACACACATACACACACACACACACACATACACACACACACACACACACACACATGCTCCATCCCCAAAGCTCAGGGTCCTTAGTGATAGGGGTAGGCAAAAATATTGTAATAGCCTGAGGTCAGGGAAGAATGGAGATGACAAGAATCACTTCACAGCAGCTGTGGTAACCTGCACAAGATATGCAGAGTATCAAGCTAGTCCACATTTTAGTGAGTGTGTGTGTTGAGATTCCACTGCTAAATGAAGAACTGTAGAGAATATATGGCTATTAAGAAGAGAAAGTCAGTTTTCTTTCAGGTTTTAGTTGCTGGTGGTTGACCACAGTCCAGTGGATGGTCCTATATCCAGGATATTTCAGTAGCACAAAT
Source organism: Grammomys surdaster (assembly GCF_004785775.1). Taxonomy (NCBI): domain Eukaryota; kingdom Metazoa; phylum Chordata; class Mammalia; order Rodentia; family Muridae; genus Grammomys; species Grammomys surdaster. The sequence continues at coordinate 4,843,579 of NW_021621185.1, forward strand.
TATAGTTGATGGGTTATTAAAAATAAATAAATAAAAAAGACACAAAATTGGGGAAAGGCAGGGGAGTGGGGAATATGAAGAGGGGTGAGTGAGTATGATCATTAGTTCGGTGTATGAAATCCTTAAAGAATTCATTAAATTATTATTATGTCTTAAAATATTTTAAAATATTTAACAATTCAGCAGCTTCTTTTCTGCACTCTCTTCCTCCTTACGACTTTAGTTTTCAAACTTCATAGCATTGATAAGCACTGAATTATGATGTAAGTGATGTGATCCTTGATTTTATTTGTTAACTTGACTGAGATAACAGACATATGAATAACTGCTTAAACCTTTTGGGTATGTCTTTTAGGGTGTTTCAGAAAAAGATGACCATGAATTTTGGATAAAAAAGATAGCCTTCCTCAATGTAAGCAGTCATAACCAACTCACTGAGGGTCTACACAGGAAAAAGAAGTGTGTGTGTGTGTGTGTGTGTGTGTGTGTGTAAAGCTCTACCTTTCCCCAGCCTGACTGCGTGGTCTGGGACATAGGTCTTCCCTGTTCTCTGTGTGGCTAGCTCTCTAACCTTCAGACTTGGACCAGAGTTTCAACCCTTTATTCTTATGTCCTTAAGCAACACCACAGCCATGCTGGGTAGGTGACAACTGTAGGTGGCCGATTTTGAGACTTCCCAGTCTTTATAATCACTTTTCCTGGAGATGTCTGTCTCCATGTCTTTCAGTCATCCATTTGTCATCTGTCTATTTCCTGTCATCTATCTATATATCATCTAGTTATTTGTCATTTATCTACCTATATACCTATCTTTCATTTATCAATGGATGTATACTACCTATTGGTTCTTTTCCTATGGAGATCCTAAATATAGTTGTACCTTGTAAGATCCTCTCCTGCACAAAGTCCATGAAAACACTCTCAAGTGTGTAGTCGTTTACCTTGGTTGTGAAGGAAGAGACTCAAACACAGGTAAATCAATAAGTAAAAGCCCAATTCCAGCTCACATCTCTGTGGGAATAACCATGTGACAGTTAAACACAGAACTGGCAGCTAAATCTCCCAGCCCACTATTTATTTCTCTTACTTTCTACCTGAAGGCAAAAGAACACACACATACACACACACACATACACACACATACAGAGAGAGAGAGAGAGAGAGAGAGACAGAGAGAGACAGAGAGAGACAGAGACAGAGAGACAGACAGAGAGACAGAGAAGAGACAGAGAGATAGACAGACACAGACACAGACATGAGCACACAGACACAAACATGGACACACACACAAACACACGCAGACACAGTATGAGGAGAAGGAGAGGAAAAGTGATGAAAGGCATTAAGGTGCAGAGAAAGCATGCTAGAAAAAATTATGGTTGTGGGCTGTAGGCAAAGCAGCCTGTTCATGACTCTCTTTCAATGACAGACATATTCCCGTGATTTTTTTTAAATTTAAATTATACTTATTTATTATTTTGGGGGTAGGTATATTTTGGGGGTATGCTCCCATGCCCGAATGAGGATCAGAGGACAATTTGGACACTAAACTCAGTCTTCATGCTTAGCATCAAGAACCTTGACCTTCTAAGCCATCTTACCAGCCCAATTACTTACTGTTAATGAAACTGGGAAAAAACAGAGAGAAAAGACGTGACAGACACTGACTACTTCCAGAATCAGTTGATTTTATTTACAATTTCCATATTCATATACCAATTCCAAGACCACTGAGGAGTCAGATCTGTCCTAAATTCCTGACAGTGAAACTCTGTATCTATCACAAATCAGAGAAAGCAATGTACTTGTGAAGCACACATTCTTGAGAGAAAAGCTTCATAAATACGAGCTTATTTTCTCTCCATTCTTTGTTATGTTATGCCACCATCCCATTCTGTCCATCCCATGCCACTTAAAACATGCTGATAATGAGACTTACCAGTGGCTTATGATTCACAGTCTTGGACAAAGGAAGCCTGAGTGATCGCATTAATAGTGTAGGGCTACACTTAGCACCTTCCTTCAGAGAGAGACAGCTGATACATATGGAGGTGTGAAGGGTCTCATGGAAGGAGCTGCAGGTGAGGTCCTGGGCCACAGGACAGAAGTCAATACTCGCTTAGAATGTACTTTGTAGGGTTGAAGGAATGTGAGTCTATTGCCCCATATCGTATCTTAAGGTCTGAGAACCTAATCGTCAGGACTTGGCTAGCAGCAGACTTGGCTTACAGGGATGTTAAAGGACAGCCCAGTGTCAAGCCTGCTTTGGGTGTGATTTATATGGACTGAAAAGAAGTGCTGAAAGCCTAGAATTATGGTCTTGCCTTGCAAGAGCTATATATAATTTTCAATTTGCAGGCTATAATTTTGAATCTAAGGAAAATAACCAAGTTATATGAGACAGACCCACATCAACCTTGCAAAAACTGTTATTAGAGTAATTCTATTTGAACCATGTACTTCACAGTTGCCAGCTAATGCTCTGCTGTGTGGCAGTAGAGGTGTCGGTTATGCCTGTGTCTCTTATGGAAAGGAGAAATTCACAGTTGTCTTCGTGTGCTGCTAAACTCTCTTGGAAGCATGGGCAGGGAATAATATTTGTGTTCACAGCTGACATAGAAATTTTCGAAGAATGCTTTAACAAATAAAAGTGACAAATGCTCTTAGACATCAAAGTTCTAAAAAAAACATGGAACCAGTGAGGTAATAGTCAAAGACTGGCTAAGCCTAGCTCTGTAACATTGTTATAATTTACTCAGAGGTAAAGAGCTTCAGACACTCCTTTAAAAATGTTCTATGACACAGGGTAGCAGTTCCTCCTACACAGCTATCGAAGCACCAGAAATGGAGACTGTATCTCCCTTTTGAATCCTACTAGATGGCCTTATACTATTTAGAAAATAAGTTACTAACTAAGCAGCTACTAGTAAGTTACTAGTAAGTTATTAGTTAAATATTATCCATGGTTTGATTGTAGATCACTGTTGTGGATAGCCCCGGCCTTGTATTTTGATACTAATTCCCTTTTCCTGTGAAGGGCTGCAGAGGAGGTGCGAGTCATTACACAGATGATTTCTAGTGAACCTTCTGCCCATCTTAATTTGTAAAATAACAGCTGGAGACAGTGATTGGGCAGAGGAAGGGGATATGGAGATATAAAGGTTGGTGGGAAGAGAGCAGAGGGAAGACGACTGGAGGATGACTGAAGGACGGAGATGACAGAGACTACGGAGGTGACGACAACTGGGAAGGGGAGAGAGAGAGGATGACTGGGGAGAAGAAAGGAGAGAGAAGACGATGGAGGATGATGGAGGAGGATGACTGGGAAGCAGGAGGTAGAAGGACAAATGCAGAGACTGGAAAACCCTCAAGTTATAAGGGTCTCATAGCTGGGAACAGAGTAGTGTAGGGGTATCTGCCCAATCTAGGCTTACAGAATATATTCATAATGACTGAGTTGTGTTTTCATTGACCGGTCATATTTGGGTTGGAGATTTAAACACATCACAGCACAGTCATTAGGATTTAACAGGCTCAAATTCAGTGCCAGGGTCTTTAATCAAATAACAAAACATCTCATAACAATTAACATTAATGACGACTCTGTGTGGTCAAGAAAATACTTTTGTGGATTGTCACATACTCCAGTCCCTAGAACTGTTTTCTGATAGAGCCTCAGTCTGGATGAATGGCAGCTCACCTCAAAACTCATCTGCTCCTTTAACTTTCTACGTTAGCCATCGTACTAGAAAGTACAATTTTAAATTTTACTTCTTTTTAAACTTTTACTGCTGTACCACAGGGATCTGCCTTCCTCTACCTGAGTGCTGAGATTGAAGGAGCGCACTGCCACACCCCCGCCTTGTTTCTGTTCCAATGTGATTGATTACATTTCTTCTCCCAGTTGCTATTAGATTACACGGGGATTGCCTCTCAGTAGAAATAGCGCTGGATTGCTCAAAAGGTGTGGGTGGATTACACTCTCTTGTTAAATAACTATGTTTGTAAATGCAGAAAATGAACAACAAACCCACATACAGAGCTGTTCTCAGGAATGTACAACTGACCACAAAGCAATCTGGTACCTGTGCTACATAAAGGCTCACCATTGTCCAATAGCACAATACACGCAGGTGGGGCAGGGATTTTTATGTGCAAGGAATGAAGTAATTCCTTATTGCTCATTCTTACTAGCAATCCCAGAGAATAAAAAAGGGGAGACAATTGTGTTGAGAAAGATCCTCCCAAGTTGAACCCCATGCATATGATTTAATGGGAAGGATGTCGTTAAAGCAAAACAAAATCATAAATCATTGGGCATGGTGGTACATGCCTGTAATCTCAGCACTGGGGACTCACAGGAAGGCAGATCTCTACGAGTTCCCAGCAATCAGGTCTACATAATGTATTCTAGGACAGCCAACCTATAGAGCAAGACCCTATCTCAAAACAGAAACACAAACAAACAAACAATCTTGGGGTGAGAGAGATGATTCAGTGGTTAGGAGCACTGTGGCTCTTCCAGAAGATCCAGGTTTGATTCTAGCACCCACGTGATAGCTAGCAACCACCCGTAATTCTAGTCTAAGTGGATCCTGTGTACTCTTCTGGCTTTCACAGGCACTAGGCATGCACATGGTGCCTGGACATACATGCAGGCAAAATACACATACAAAACTAATACCAACCAAGCGACACAACCATAAACAAAAAGAACAACAAAAACCCTAATAAATACTTGTTTTGACAATGTTTGTGTATTATTGAGTAAATAATTTAAACACAGTAACCTTTGTAGATTATTAAACTTTTCTTTCTCTGTGTGTCAATGTCATATGTAATCTTTTTTTTTTTAGCATCTCTTTCCTCTATCCTCTTGAATTTTTCATGTGAATTTCAAATCATGGCTAGAATGGTCCACAGGTATGTAGTACACCTGGAGTAGTAAGGTAGATGGTATTTTTTTATTTATTCTCAATGATGTGTTCTCTTTCTCTCTCTCTCTCTCTCTCTCTCTCTCTCTCTCTCTCTCTCTCTCTTTGTGTATATGTGTTTGTATGTATGTATGTATGTATGTATGTATGTATGTATACTTTTATGTGGACTCGTACTCACAGATGCTTGGCTCTAGTAGAGTCAGGAATGCATTCAGAAGAGGGGAGCTTATAGTCTTGGCCTTGAAGGCAGGCAAACATGTAAACATTGAGGTTAAAGGAATTAGAACAGCATAAAGAAAGGCAAAAGGCAAATTTATAAGTCTGAGTATATTGTTCTTTTTGGCTACAGTTAAAAGTTCACAGAAGTGAGTAATGAGAAGACTCTAGTAATGGACCAGCCACACAGAATGATAGTCCATTACATAGAGAGAGCCCTTTAACACTTCTGAGAAAAAGAGGTAGTCCATGACTGAATGAGAGCTTGATCTCTCAGGAAGTAAACAGGCTGATGAGGGGAAGCAGGAGCAGCCCCCACCCCGCATTAGTAACCATGGCAGCGCTCTAAATGAATGACTGCAAAGTCCCAAGGCAAGGGAGTGTCAGGAGAGCACCTCCAGGAGTGGCTGGACAAAGACAGAGTGCAGACTCAGAACTGTAATGGTACCCCACATCAGAAAGCAAAGGCAGATGGGAACTAATCACCAAAGATTCTAATTCAGTTTGTCTATAGACTCATGAGAGCAGGATTTCAGAAGCCTTCACGGTTCTGTTGATTCACTTCTGATAACCAGTGATCTGAGTGTCTATGACTAGAGAGTGACAGAAATTACACAGGTCTCCTAGATACAAAAACAGCAAGAATTGAAAGGATGAGAAACATCAACATTGAGGTCAGAAGAACTGAGTGAGGCAGATGAAGATGTGACACTTTTTCACACTTCTCATAAATAAGCCATTAGAGGGAAAATGAAGTGTATTCATTCTAAACAAGCATGAAGATGTGTGTGTGTCTGTAAGTGGAGACAGAGAGTTAGCAGATTCTAACATTTCTAACTACCATGATATGGGAAGCAGAGGTGATCCCTAGAGAACATACACAGTTGGAGTTCCATCTCAAGGAAAATGTTCCATTAGCAGAAAAATGAAAATATCACCACCTCAAGGGAGAGCATCTACTGAGGAGGGTAGGCTGTCAGTGCTGACTGAGCAGAAGAGTTTAAGGATGTGCAGATGAGAGAGAAGCTGGTGGGTTTGGTGTACATGGGCATGGGTGATGGATGAGTATCCCTCATGGCAGAGCTGGGAATGGAAGGCGATGGGCAAAAGTGCTGGAGGGGCTTGTGGGTGGAGAAAGAAAGAGAGACAGGCAGGGTGCTAACTTGAAAGGACAGCAGCATTCTAAGTAAGCTCCTCTAGGTAGTGTAAAGCAATGCACATTGTTAGATTGGGGGTGGGGGTGGGGGACGGGACGGGACCCAGAGGACTGAGGTTTAAGCTATAAAACATCTGTGAAAAAATTTAGCAAAACCAGTTCCAAGAGAAGGTAAAACAGATGACAGATACAAATGGGAAGGCTGGTGTTCCTGAGAAGCAGCTAGGCAGGGAAGAAGGGATGGAGCCTGGTACACAGGCTCAGCAAGGGATGCTGAGCAGGTGAGGTAAGGAAAACTGAGGGTGGCAGCATCATGCTATTTTTAATTTCTTGTATAGACAGAAGGCATTAAATGCAATACTTTATGGCAGTGGGCTATGGTTCAAAGATTACTTGAGAATCAATTAAAGATAATCCAAAGATTTCTGGGAGGCAGATATGGGCCAGCTAGGTTTGCTTAGCATAAATTAGTGTCTATTATGGAACACCACTAATTGGCCCACAATTATTCCTCATATTATTTTATTATCTTTTATTATTTTTATTTAATTACTTTACTCTTTATTGGCATTCTGTATTACTTTCTGTTATTAACTAACTATGTCTGTAAATGTAGAAAGTGAACATCACACCCACATACAGAGCTGTTCTAGAGAATAAAAAACTGACCACACAGCAGTCTGGCACCTATATTATAAGAAGGCTTGCCACTGTCTATTGACCATTAATCACTGAGCATGGTGGTACACGCCTTTAATCTCAGCCCTGGGGAGGCAGAGGCACATAGATCTCTATGGGTTCTTTGCCAAAATAACGAATAATAAAGATCACTCTGTAGCCTAGACTACACTGGTGGTTAGCCAAACTGCTTAAAAAGGAAAGCAAGTTGGTGAGGAAGTCAAAGGAGCCAGTGCAAATGCCCTTGAAATGTCCCCATCAGAGGGCAGTGAAAGGACTTGGGAAAAGAGGGTCACCCTGGGGACCAAGGACAAATGGAAAGACTCTGTTGGAGAAGCTGCAGATGCTGTGCTGTGTGAGACATGGAAGGGAAAATGGTGACACAGAGGGAGGGCGGTAACAAAAGCAGGAACCTGCCATAGTACAGAGCTGAGAGGGTGGAAGAAAAGACTGGGGTTTGAAAATTGAAAACTGCTGAAGGCAGAGCTATGCTGTCCTGGAATGTGCAGATGAAAGACATTTCCAGCTTCCTGCTAAGTGGGACAGTGACCTTGTGCAGCCGGTCTGGAGGACAGTACCACCTCACCACTTACTTCTTTGGAATAAGGTCCTGAAGGAATGTGCTGCCTTTTAGCTCAGTGATGTTCACCACGTCGTTGTTGGTATCGTGTATATTTCTTCAAAAGCAATGTGTTGCAAAAATACCATTTTCCTATTTGATTTTCTGTTACGTTGTGTAAACTAGTAAGCAGAATCTTTACAGCACAGGCACTGTGCTTCAAATATAATCCGATTTCTCAGTTCCTAGATTATTTATCCCCAGTTTCTTTTTTAGTGACAACAACCCTACTTTTCTTTGCTTGCAGATCTGATCATTAACATTTTAACGTGTATCCATATTAACCATATTTTGGGGACTATAGTTATATAAAGAACAATGTAAACATTGAACCATGAGTAAGAAGGATTTGAAATAATATTAACAGCAGAAAAAAGTACATGGGAAAAATTACAATAGAATTTGCAACTAAGAAGCTGGCCAACTGTGCATTAAAGGACCACAGTGGAGAAGCCAACTGAGGGGTGCATTACTATGACAGAATACAAACAGTCCACGATAGAACAGGCTCAAAAACCTGGTATTTCTAGTGTCTAGTTTTATTTTTATATACATTCATTGGCAATAGTGTAAATGCTAATTCTGGACAAACATATTTTTTAAGTGAGAAATTGTCTCTTCCTTTGCCAGGAATTGAATGGAAGAGTGCCGTCATCCATTAAAAACTGCTTCCAGATCAAAGCAATAAACAGGAATAACTGTTTTATAGAGTTTTCAGAGGATTAGAAAGCAATGAGTCACTGGTAACTATTAAAAGATAAGTGAAGAAGGATTTGAAGAAGAGTAAATCCTTTTAAAAAGTGGACTATGCTACTAGGAAAATTGAAATTTAACATTTTTTATTAAATTGGAAATGAACAAGGACATACATTAAAAGTTAGTACGTCCATTATAAACAATTGGAATGTTCTATTGGTTCTCTGGTCAAATATGATATGGCATGACAAGGGCATATCAGTGTCAGTAAGAGGTGACATCCATACTAAGGCTCAACTTCAGTCACAGAACTCTTTGATAGCCATACATGCTTGTATTGTGTACCACACAGACTGTATCTTCCAATAATCTTCTACCTCACCAAACCCTCAGAAAGATGGAGAGCAAAGCATAAATCAATTGTGCACTGATGGCTCAGCAGGTGAAGGTGCTTGTGTACACACTTCACATTCTGTTTGATACCTAGATATTATGACAGGAGCTCCCAAGAATTTCCAAGAGTTGTTTTCTAACTTCTACACACACACCCTGGCATAGGTACATGCATGAGAACAATATCATACCTCATTTTAAAACTATGGATATAGTTCCACTCTCTATCTTCTGAAACCACCATAAATGAATCCAGAAAGCAAGCATGAGCTTAGCTGTGTTAAATCCAGACTTATTAGAATTATACTCCTGTTTGGTTAATAGCAAGGCTGTAAGTACAGCACAGGTCTGTGAAGTTCACTCAGAAATAGTAGGATTTTCTTTTTAATTCCAACATCTGAGGATTGCCACGATTAGATTATTTTAGTGGCATGACCAATTTGGACATTAGAATGCTTCAGCATAAAATAGAGATAATTAAAAATCAAGAGACCCCAGTCTCAAGACAGTGGCAAGAGGCTTAACTGTGAGATGATTGGAGCCAGGTGTCATGGGTGGAACTGTGTCTTCTAGCCATCACATTCACATGGAGCATGCCTAACTCCCAGCATGGTGGGTAACCTAAAGATGGGTCTCCAGGAAGTTCCAGATCAGTTATTAGAAGTTTCACAATGGGATTAATGACATAGAAGAAGAGATATAGGAGGAATGTCTTTCTCTTCTGTGAGTTCACAGCAAGACCACAGCAGGAGGATGGTCCTTAGAAGCCAAATCAGTTGGCACTTTCATCAGGAACTTCTGGCCCATGCAACTGTGAGAAATAAATGCCTGTTCTTTAGATCTACAAACCATGATATCCTGAATGACAGACAGAGCTGCCCAATACTTCAGACATAATGACAGGAAAGGAAGGGAAGGGAATATTTGAGAGACTTTTAGAAAATGTGTTAAGGAAAGAATCTCACTGTACTATGTGTTGAGGTATGGTTTGTTACTATGTATTGTGATGCTAAATTCTGTATCCCAAGGTCTAATTGCCTTGAGGTAAGTGAATTTTCACATATGCCAGCTTCTGTTGTGTAAACCTTGTTCCTTAATGTAAAACTATTAGTTGAATAAACTTTCTTACCACCTGTGGCTGGGCAGAAGAGATATATAGGCAGGACTGGAAGTCTCGAGATTGCGGTCTGATGCAGGGACCAGGGAGGAAGAGGAAGAAGGAAGAAGGAAGAAGGAAGAAGGAAGAAGGAAAAAAATCACTGTGGGGTAGGTGAATCATGAGGGCATGACCATGGGGACCTGCTATTGGTGTAGTAGCAGCCCAGCTAAAACAAGGCAAGGGATATCTCAGGGTTTCTGACAGGGAAGTAGATAGAATAGCACCGATGGTTGATATCTTTCCAGCTCTGGTACTTTAAGGCTTATTACAAATATGTTTTGTGTCTTTTATTTGAGAACTAAAAAAATCAAAGGTGGGATAAAACCCCTAATAATATTTTCCAAAAAAATTGCAATTGTATATTGGCTGTTATTAAATTAACAAGAAGAAATAAATTTCAACCTGTTAGTATATTCTAGTGAGTTTATTAAACACTTACTGATGTTGGCATTTTATCAATCAAACATTCTCATAAAATAGGCTAGTAGCATAACAGCTGTATCAACTAGGAGGTAGTAAGAAAAAACTGGGTGTTTCAGTAATTGAGATAGAGGGAGAGGTCTTATTAGAAATAAAAGTGAAGTAGCAGATGCAAAAAGAAGTTTCCTCCCCAGACAGAGCTATTTATTTAACAGTCTGGCAAGCTAAGAACGGGTAAGATTCTGCACAGAGCCTTACCAACCTAAGACAGAAGTGCGTTGCTTTTAATAATGCATATTCCATGATGGGTAAGGAAAGCATTCTTGTCAGAACAACCTCAGACAGGCTCAATCTGGTTTATGCAATAAAAAAGGGAAAAATGTGGAGAGCTTTGGAGCTGCCTGGCAGGAATCTGACATTGGTCAAGGACAAGGAAAAGGGCTGCCTAGAAGGAATCTTGCAGGCAGGATTCTGACATTAGGCTAGAACAAAGAAGTAACCTCAGACAGAAATCTAAATCCTAGGCTAGAACAAAAAAGTACTTACAGTCAGGAACCTAAAACCTAAGCCAGAACAAAAAAGTAGACTTCAGGCATGAAAATGACTTTGGGCTAAGACAGGGAAGTCCTAGTAGGTTCAGATATTTTGGTCATCCTGATAAGCCCTTAGAAATAGTGATCACAGGAGTGATCATGGGACTCTGTCTCTTGTCTTGCATGTTCTTTGACTATCTGGATGTATTGTCTTGCTTGTTCTTGACTATTAGCATCTATTGTATTGCTAGTTCCTCAACCCAGAACTGACCTTAATACTTGCATGTAATTTAAATGATATAAAAGCAAAAAAGTAGGAGGAGGGATAGGATAAGGGATTAATGGGGTGGGGTAGGGAAAGGGGATAATATCAAAAATGTAAAAATCAAATAAATAAAAAAAAGAATTTTCCAACCAAGTTTCCCTCAACCTCTTCTGGGGAACAGGATCTAATGATCATTTTTATGAATATCTTCTAAAATTTAGGCTTATGTATTGAGATTATCAGGGAAAGTTTGATAAAAAAATATGCTAAGGGGGTCAGTATAGGTGCTGGCAGCCATGGTGACTTGTAGGGCAAGTGGAACTGTGTCATCAGCTAAAAACTGGGAAGGCAGAGCCAATTCAGAAACTCCAGTAATTCTCATATCTGAGAACGGTAGGCATTCTTCTAGTTTCCACTCTGTTCCTGTCTTAGAGCACATGACCTAGGATTGTGATCACTAGTCATGTAGCATAGAGCACAGTGTTCTCCATGCTAATGAGGTATCTAGATGGTTCACTCTGAGAGTTTAGCCAATAAGTTTCCCTTCCCAGACATGCTTTTCTGCAAAAGGAATCTCTGGTCGACCATGAGTAAGTTGTATGCATTCATTTTCCACTATGAATAAACAGTTTGGACAAGTAAGGACTGTTTCCCTCATCAAGAACTACAGAGTAGGGATGCCTTCATCATACAGAGCTGTCTCCCACAGAAAACCCCTCTGTGTTCTGGGCACTCACCCCTGAGCTAAGCCGATTTCCCCTCCTCCCAGCCACAGGCTCATCGTTGCCCCCCCTCATCCTCAACTCCTTACAGTTCTGAGTTTCTGGGAGTTTTAAAGCCCCAAACTTGGCCTTGGCCTGTGTTGTTTCTCACCTGGGCTGGGCTCGGGTCCCCATCTTAGGCTGCATTCTGCCACCCCTGAGCAGTGTCAGATTTCTACAAGCCTGGTACCTGAGGGTGAAATGTAGCCTAGTGCCTCCATGTTTTGTCTGCCCAAGTGGTATTCACACATACCATTGGTGAGGCAGACCATGGACCTACAGTGGCTCTGCAGAGTTTGTACACCACCAGTGGTTCTCATTCTAATTCCATTCTAGTGTTGCCTGTATTTTCCTGTCTGACTAGAGAAGCAAGAGAATTTGTTTTTTTGTAAACTCTGAGACAAAAGCTCTCCCTACAACTAACTTCTGAGCATAGTGCCTAGCATATGATGAATCTTAATGGTAGAGCACTTGATGACCATGAAGTAGACAAGGACCTCAGAAACTCACACCTGTCACATAGGCAGGCATCATCCATTAACTATTATTGCATGCTTTATGAAATCTGCCTCACTAGGAGATAAGTTTGTTTGGTTATTTGTAACAAGCTACCCCTGTCAGTCATCAGTGAGTGAGTGAGTGTGTAAGAAATAAAAACATACCTTGAGGCTAAGGCATTTAGGAATAAGCTGAGGGTGAAGGTAAGGAGTGGGGACTGGGCCTAGGAAGCGTTGGGGAAGGACTAAACACTTCCTGTGGAGCTCTCAAAACACTAAAAAAAAAAAAATCATTTAATTCTTAATAAAAGGATATCCAGGAACTGTGAGTTCTAGAAAGACCTCCCCCAGCCCCCTTTCTTCTTTGGTTACATGTATAAATCAGGGTTTTGGAAAGAATTTTCAACTCCTAACTCTTTGATTTTATTCTGTAATTTTCATGTGGACAAGCAAAGGCATGGGGGAATTCCTGAGGTGATTGTGCTAGGAAGTTTTGCTGGTTTATTTACAGTGCTGAGGAATTAACCCCAGGGACATTGACTACAACTGAGATATAACCCCAATCCTGGTCTAAGAGTTTTCAGTGATTAATCCCAAGTTCAAAAGACAAGACAAACAAAAGAATAAAGAAGGAAGGAAGCATTAACTCCACATTGTAGCTTGAGTTTAAAGATTTCTGACTTGAATCTCTGAAGACTGAGGTCCTAGAGGAGTATCCATAATGCTTCCTAAGACATCTGGGATTTTCCCCACTGCCGATGTGGCAAAGTTGAGCTGAGCTTGCAAAGACTTGAGTGAGGAGGTGTTTGCTGTGCAGTGAGGAGGTATTCACTGTGCAGTGAGGAGGTGTTGGCTGTGCAGTGAGGAGGTATTCACTGTGCAGTGAGGAGGTGTTGGCTGTACAGTGAATGGTGGGGTTTTCCTTGGGTCTCCGGGCACTGTGTTTTCATTTTCTTTTCTGCAGTAAAACTGGGAGGAGACTGCAAACCGAATCTGCTGCCAAAACCACGTGAAACCTGTTGTGTTGCTCACACTGGAGCTCAGGTGAGCAAGTAGTACTGGTCCAGGTAAGATAACTCTCTTTTGGCTTTAACTCAAGCTACACTGTTTGAGTTTTAAAAAAAATCAAATGGTATTTTTTTGCAATTTGACTTATATACCATGAATGTTTCTGCAAGCCAAACTTAAAACAATAAACAGTACATAATTTTGAAGTGAGAAACATGAGACTTCTTGATTTAGATGTTCCAACTATTTGTAACAAAGCAACACAAACCTCAGTCACTTGAAATTGTGATTTGTGCAAATATGGAGACAAAATGTGGGACAGAAACTGAAGGAGGGGTTGTCTGGAGACTGTTCTACCGGTGTATCCATCCCATGTGTAGTCACCAAAGATAGACACTCATGTGGATGCCAGGAAGTGCATGCTGACAGGAGCCTGATATAACTGTCTCCTTAGAGGTCTTCCAGAGCCTGACATATACAGAGGTGGATACTCACAGCTAACCATTGAACTGATCATGAGGTTCCCAATGGAAGAGTTAGAGAGAAGACTGTAGGAGCTGAAAGGGTTTGTGGCCCCATGGGAAGAGCGACAATACCAACCAACCAGAGTACCCAGGGTCTAAACCACCAGCCTGGGAGCACATAAGGAGGGATCCATGGCTCCATCTGTATATGTAGGGGAGGATGGCCTTGTCCGGCATAGGTGGGAGAGGAGGTCCTTGGTCCTTCGAAGGCTGGATGCCCTAGTGTGGGGGAATTTGAGGGTGGGGAGGTGGGAGTTGGAGGGTGGGTGGGGGCACATCCTCATAGAAGCAGGAGGAAGGGGATGGGATAGGAAGTTCCTGAGTTGGGGAGAAATGGGGAAAGGGGATAATATCTGAAATCTAAATAAAACATCCAATTTAAAAAAAAACTGAAACTGTGACTTGCCACAGTCCTACAGCTGCCTGTGGCAGGTTTCTGCTCTGCTCTGTGTGGCTGGATCCTACAGGGTGGTTTCTTCACATATCCAGAACCAGGGCTCAGATACCCTATCCCAACCCCCAAACACTACAGGGTGACTAAACATGTCTCTCCACATGTCTGACCCTCACTGGCTAGCTTGATCTTTCTATTGGTGTGGTCATCTCAGGAAAACAGAATGAACATGGTGGCTCTTCTCTAAGATAAAGACAGCTAAAAGTGTTAGTCCTCCGACAAGCTAGACCCATTGTGACACAGCCTCATTTCCATGTGATTGTGTGAGCAAAACCAAAGCCAACCCTGACTTATGGAGGGGAAGAAGAACCTAGCCCTGAATGTGAAAAGGAGCACCCACGTCCAAAAGAGAGAAACAGTCAGTCAGTCAGTCAGTCAGCTTGTACAGGGTAGTATGGAGATATTTCATTTCTTAGAAGCTATTTCTTTATTCTCATATTCGTTTGGATTTCAGTGAGTTTTCTAGAACTCCATTTGAATCATTTTAAATGTTAGTAATTTAAAAAGTCACTTAACAGAGACGGATGCTCTCAGCCAACCATTGGACTGAGCACACGGTACCCAATGGAGGAGTTAGAGAAAGGACTGAAGAAGCTGAAGGGGTTTGCAACTCCATAAGAAGAACAATAATATCAACCAACCAGACCCCCCCCCCCCAAAGCTCCCAGGGATAAACCACCAACCAAAGAATACACATGGAGGGACTCATGGCTCTGGGTGCTTATGTAGCAGAGGATGGCCTTGTTGGCATCAATAGGAGAAGATGCCCTTGGTTCCATGAAGGCTCAATGCCGCAGCATAGGGGATGCGAGGGCTGGGAGGGGAGGTGGGAGTGGGTGGTTGGGTGGGGGAACACCCTCATAGAAGCAGAGGGAGGGGGATGGGATAGGGGGCCCCTGGGGGGGACCAGGAAAGGGGATAACAATCGAAATATAAATAAAGAAAATATCCAATTAGAAAAAAAAGGAAAAAATCACTTAACTTTAAGCTGTCATAAAAATGTTTTACATTCATCCTAAGTTTTCAATGATTTCTTTGAGAGTGTGGAACATTATCTTACCGAGTATTGTTAACTCTAAGGATAACAAGAATGAGCCATACAAGGGCTAGAATGTTCTGCCATAATGATGCTCTCACTCAAGCCTGGCCATTACCATACCAGGGAATTCTAAAGCAGAGTCTCCTGGTTCATGGCCAGTTGGATCAAGCTACCTTCCATCCAGGCACCAAGCATAACTGCGCTTGGCCTCTGAGATCAGACGATAGCAGGTGTGTCCTGGATGGTGTGACCCTAGACTCCAGTCACCTCTCCAATTTTGTATGTAGATTGAAACCTATGTAGAGTTTTACAACAGAAGGACTCATAGTCACCTACTTCCTCTTTTCCTTCCAATTAATTTTCTTTCTCTGGTCCATGAATCTTTCATCACGTAAGAACTAGCTGATGAGTCAGAAAGGAGTCAGCAGCTTTAAAAATAAGTCTGAAAGGAGAGACCAGCTTATTGTTGCCCAAGATCAAACCTGAACCTGAAAATTATAGGCTTCATTTGAAATGCTGTTAGAAACACTGAAATGGTTTGTGATACCTTTATGACTCATTCTTGAACACCCACAGAAGGGAGGAGAAAGCTGAGGAGTCTCACAGAGAGCCTTGGACCTTCAGGAGTCAGATTAACAGAAGTCAACTATGGGCCCCCAAGGTCATGTTGTGAGGCTCTTCTAGGCCTGCTTAGCCAGAAAGCTATAGAAGATGGCTACCTACAGTTCACGGGTACGTCACTTCCTGAGAGCTCCTGGTTCCTTTCCTTTAGAGTTCACCAGTTTACTTGAATGCTGCTTGAAACTAAGGATGTCAGAAGAAAACAAGTCACTCAAAATATAAGATTCAAGGATTCTCATTGATACTAAATTCAGTAGGGACATATACATGTTGGGGAAGTTGCCCTTTTGTCAGGCATGTGGATTCTGGGAAGGGAGTAATTTGGAGAACAATTTTAAGGACTGTGGAAGATCCTAGGCCAAATGAAATGATGTAACCCTTTTCAGTAATTCAAGTATGTCTGACTCTGGTATTAACTATATCTGCTCAACTGTTTTAATGAAGGGGAAATATAATAAAACTCTAAGCTGTCTGAGTTATCTTGGGAGGAAGCCATGCCTTTGCATGTTAGAACTACAGCAAGCTATTCTGGCCCTTTGGAGAGTGCTTAGACCACACCCCGGCTCCAGCTCCCAGTGTCCACGAGGGTGTGAAAGCCCCAACTGCTCAGAGAAAGAGAAGATGGTTCCAGATTTTGTGCTGTCTTTAAACTTAGGTTTTCAGTAAACAGCACATTTGCTCACACTATAGATTCTCAAGTCCTAAGTGGGAGTTTTCTGCTTACAGTAACAGTACCAGAAGCAAAGAAAAGTTTCTCACAAGCCAGGTTTCCAAAATCCCAATACACACATGTTCAAAACGTTCTTAGAATTTTGATAGTACTCTCAGCTCACACAAACAGATTTCATGTGTATTTATACTGATTCCAGAAATTTCTGAAGCTTTATCTCTTCAAATTGTGCTGTTTGTGGTTCCTCTGATTCCTTTTTTCTGTTGGAAGCTCTCTATTCTTATACCCTTAACCTCATTTTAATTTTCTCTCCTTTTTAATGCTTCCTTTGTGATTTGCCAGCTTTCTTTTGGACTCTGTTCATCAGCTACCTATCTCCTCTCTAATGTGTTCAGAGTTTACCTCAATATTCATACAGTTAACATTTTTTAGCAGTATACTTGTTATTATTCCTGAAATAGGTCACATTTGTATCCTATTTCTATGTATCCATATATCTATTTATCTATATATCCATATATGTATCTATGTATGTATCTATGTATGTATCTATGCATGTATGTATGTATGTATCTATCTATCTATCTATCTATCTATCTATCTATCTATCTATCTATCTATCTATCTATCATCTGTCTATCATCTACCTTGTTACCTATCAATCATGTTTAAGTACTCTCACAAATATGCCATTCTTCACATCAGAAGATACAAGTGAATAAGTTATCCCCTCCAGGGTGTCTAGTCTTAGGATTCAACTCCGCCTCATGAAAACAGACAATGAGTAAACAAACAGATCTGGGTTATTTATTTAAAACAAACAATAAACCTTATATTTAAAAACAGAGTAAGTAGGTTGCTGTGATTCTAATAACTTAGAGGTTGAGACAGAAGGATCATCTGAGACTGACAGAAACCTGGGCAACACTGTGGAGATTCCCCCACTCAAACAAATAAAGAAAACAAACACCAGATAGGTTACTGTAGCCAATGTGGAAAGCAGTTTTTCAGATTTGATAGTTAAATGCAGTCACCTTATGGGAAAGGCAAGTCTTCTATGTACATACTTAAGAGGAATCAATATACTCATCCACGTCAAAACCTACACATGTATGTTCAAGTAAGTGATGTTTATATTAGCTCCAAAGAGAAAACAACCCAAATGACCCTCAATGATGCAAAGATTTAATGGACTCCTTATGGTGGACTGTTGTCTGGCAGTAAAAAAAAAATATCAGGATAATAAAATGTCTGT
Source organism: Grammomys surdaster (assembly GCF_004785775.1). NCBI lineage: Eukaryota > Metazoa > Chordata > Mammalia > Rodentia > Muridae > Grammomys > Grammomys surdaster. Next base: position 4,861,480 of record NW_021621185.1, read on the forward strand.
GTCATGATGTGGGTGAACTTTGAGCACATTATGCTGAGCTATGAAGCCAGGCATGCAAAACCACATGTTCTAGGATCCAACTGTATGAAGTATTCAGAGCAGGCCTGAAGACAGAAAGGAGAGGAGGTAGGTCCATGTTCCCTGGTGCTCAGGAGAGTGGAGAATGTGGAGTGACGACTGACTAGTGTGAGGCTTCCCGTGGGGTACTGGAGATGTTCTCAAGTTAGATTATGGTGAGGTTCCACAACTATGTAAACATGTTACTTCTCCACAGAGTCGATGGGCTAAACAGAGGAACTTTATGCTATATAAACTGCATCTCAATAAAGCTCTATACAACAGATAGAGCAGCAAGGACTTTGCCGAGTGGCTTGCAGGGTACAGCATGCTCTTCACTTTGTTCTACTTCTCAGGGTCTTCAACTCACTCACTTCAATCTCTTACAGGCCTCTGAGTTGGGTCAGATTCACCATTTAGTTTGTTACATTTTAAGGTTTATGCTTGTTAGTTTTCCTTCAGCTTCAAATTGTAGATAAAATTGAATAGAAAACATTTCTTTCTTTATCTGTCAGCCTTTACCATTGGAATGGTTTTGTTGTTGTCTTCCCTAAAAGCCCTGTAGCTTTCTGAGCCCTCAGGGAGCAGTTTGATACTGTGGTCCTTCTTTTCCCATGGGGATGTTATAGCTACATAGACATTGGCTCTAACCCTGATGAGCTTGGCCTTGGTATTTTATGTGATGTGACTGCATTTTTGGGTTGGTCTATTTCTTTTGATCAAAGCTGAAGCCATTACTGCAGCTCTTCCAAGCTTCTGCCATGAATGACCTATTGTCCACCTCTTCCTGGCGTGGGTTAGAGCCTTACAGGTTCTACTTTACCACCAGAGCAGATGACAGTTTGCAGTCACAATTTTTTTTTGTCTCAAGAAATATTGAGGATTTGTCTCAGATGACCATTTTATGCTTCTGCTCTGTCTGCTCCATAGAGAAACATTACTCTTATTTTTAATATGCTTTTGTTAATATGTTATCTTTAGCTACTATCTATATTTGAAGAGGGTAGAAAGGTAATAAAACACTAATTTTCAGTGCCACTTTAATTAGATATTTTAAAGGTCAGTGCATCCTTTAGCAAGAAGATTTGAGCTGTGTATTAAACATAACAGCATTTGACTACAATCAATCACACATTGAGTGAAAATGCTCCAGGTTCTAAGAAAAAAACAGGACATCTACATTGAATATTACCTTCGTATTAATGAATTTACAGCTACTGTGACTACAAATACTTCTCTGTACACATTATTATACCAAATGAGAGATGGGGAACAGCTGGCAAGGTACCAAGACCCTACAGCTGCTTGAAGAAACACACAAGAGTAGACTTCTCAACCATCCATAAATAATGCTTTTGTACCCTGATCCAGTTTACAGATGAGAAAGCTGTGTCATGTCACATGTACCTTTTAAGTGACAGTATCTACTAAGTAGTGCATTAGACACGAGTTGAGAGACTTCATGGGTGGTATCTTGCTTAAATTCTGACAAGCTGGGAAATGTGATTAATTCCATCAAGATGACCACTCATTTGATTTAGATTTGTAGAAGCTGAATAAAGGAAAGATCACTGGCCTATGAGATATCCCTTTTCTAGTTCAAGTCACCCCTCAATTTCTCCAGTGCTTAAGTGACAATTTCTGTCCGTAAGTGTACAGTTATTGTTCCTAGTTAAGGAAATTCCTAGGAAACTCTATTCTAAGCACAACAGAAAGAGAATCCAATCATAAAAAGTGGTACTGAGCATGATTCAAAGGGAAAAAATGAGCCACAGTGGAAGCCAACTTGAGCTGGAAAGATTTGCACTGTTAAGTAAGCAGACATGTGTAGCCACTTATGAGGCTGTCTGATTACACATGTTTTAAAACATCTGTCCACACAAACAGAAAGCCACATGCAAAATCCAGCACTCCCAAGCCCACAGAGGTTCGCTTGACTCTGATGGCTCAGAATCTACAGGAAGTGTAGTGAGTTCCCAGGTTGAATGCAGGCTGTTATTACTGAAGTTGGGGAAAGCCTGGGAAATGATTCCCGAAGCCAGTGACTCACTGGCCTGGATGGTGACACCTTAAGCACAGGCCCTGAAGGAGGGGGTCTGCCAGGAAGTTCCAAGCAAAAGACACCAGAAAGCTTAGTTTAATGCTGAACTACATGCTGAAAGCTGAACCTAACTTCATCCTTTCATTTCCTTTAGAAACACAATAAAACAAAACAACAAAACTCCCCAAACCAAAAATTATCCATGGCATTTCCCCGCTGGGGAAGTAAGTACCCATCTCTAAAATGCAAAAATAGGTTGTTCCAAACCTGCTGCGTTTGATCGTCCTCTGAAGACATCGTCATAAGCTTTCCACTGCGGCTTCAGCTGGTAGGCATGAATGAACACCACAAATACCACCACGAGGCACATTAGAGGAAGAAGAGCAGCCGTGAACAGAGCAGCATAGATGTTTGGGATGAAGCATCTGAAAGAGAGGAGGCAAGCAATAACTAAGACAAGCGCAACATCAAGATGTGTGTGTGCGTGTGTGTGTGTGTGAGTGTGTGTATGTGTGTGCATGCTTGCATGTGTGTGCCTACAGTAGAAGTCAATTATGAAAATTTTCTGAATTAGTTTACTAAACACATTTTTTTCTTAAATCACCATTTCTAGACTTAAGAAAAAGCATTTCATTATCTTGTTTTCACTAGCTCCATCTTCCTAAACATCCCCTGGAGAGCATGCTGGGATATGAAGGCTAGGGGAAAGGAAGGTGGCTCAGTGGAAAAGTACTTTCTGTGAAGGCATGTAGGCCAATCTGTGATCCACAACACACACATAAAAGCTAGATTTGTGCTTATATCCCAGTCCTGGAGAAGAGACAGACACATCCCAGGGCTTACTGGCCAGGAAGCCTAGCCAAATTGGTAAGCTATAAGCCAACAAGAGACCCTGTCTCAACACAGAAGATGTGGAGGCCATGGGGAACATGGCTTAAGGACGGCCACTGTTCTCCACATATGAACACACACATACATGAACACACACATGCATGCACATACACTGTTTATCACAAATTTGAGGATTCTCGACCCTGGGATTGACGCTATCTTAGTTTTGCTGTGACACAGTTTCCTCTGAGCTGAAAATTCATCTTGGAGGGAAACTTCTTGAGACATTGAGAGTGTCTCGCTCTTATTTTCCCCCAACTTCCTTTGTTAGTTTGATAGATAACATTTGTAAGTCTACATTATATTGTAGTCATAATAAACTCTGAAGAAAGAACAAGGAAGTATGTTTACAAGAAAATCTCAAAATATCATGCCAATTCGCATATGGGGAACACAAATTGGACTTGGTATATTTGCGGAGGGCACAAAGGTGGGAGGGTGGACCTGGGAGGAATGGGAAGCCAGCATGATCAGGGTGTATTGTGTCAAATTCCCAAATAACCAATAAAAATATTGTATTGGAAAAACAACAAATAAACAAACAAAAATACAAAACTAGATAGTTGACTAAGCACTTATCCTTACAACTGGGGAAAAAATTTAAACGAAGAAGCTGGAGAGATGTTTCAACAGCTGGAAGAATGTACCATGCTACAGAGAACCCAAGTTTGGTTCTGAGTATCCTCATTGGGCTGCTCACAACGACCTGTCACAGTAGCGCCAGAGTGTCCTATGTTCTTTTCTGTAGACATCTACACTCCACTTTTTTTTTGCTCAACTTGACACAAGCTAATGTTACCTGAGAGAGGAACCTCCCATGAGACAGTGACTCCAAACTGCTCATAGGCAAGTCTGGAGGAATTTTTTTTGATTAATTAATGACCGATATGGCTCTGCAGGTGGCCTTGGATTGAAGAAGAAAGCAGGCCCCAAGCATCCTGCGAGCCAAGACAGTGAGCTCGTGCTTATGTGGTCTAGGCTTCAGTTCCTGCATCTGTGTTCCTGCCTTGAGTTCCTCTCCTGACTTCCATTCATGAAGGGCTCTAACTTGTAAGGTGAAATAAGCCCTTTCCTTCCCGAGTTGCTTATGATCATGGTAGTTTTACAACAGCAATAGAAAACATACTATGCTCCCTCCCCCTACATACACACACATAGAGACACACATACACACACACAATTAAAATAAAAATAAATCCTTAAAATGAATAATAATAAAGTTTAAACAACATTGTTAAGTGTCTTAGTCAAATGAACATCTGATAGATGTTCATTTGATGTAAACAAATCACATTTTAAGATATGCTTCAAAACATTCTGCATTTGCAGAAGAATGTCAGACCGATGAATTTTCTTGTTTTAGAATTTAATTTGGATGAAAAAAAGTCATAATCCTTCTGTATCTAGCTTTATAAAGTCAGGCCTAGACAAGGTCAAAGACCTATGATTAAATAAAACAAGCAAACATTAATGGTTTGATACTAAACATGTTTCTGTACTAAAAGCAGTGGTTTTGTTGTCTTTTGATTTTTTTAGATTATATATAATATAAAATTATAAAACACATGTATATATTTTATTGGCTATTACATTTCCCCTCCCTAGAAACTCCCTATTCCGTCCCCCTCCTTTTTTCTGCTTTTATACCATTTTAATCAGATGCAAATATTAAGGTCAGTTCTAGGTTGAGGAACTCCAATTCAACAGGGCTTCCAACAAGTAGCAGCTATATTTTACTTGAATGACAGATCGTAGATGTAGAACTCAGATCCTGATGAAGAATGAGGAGACACATGGATGATGATACACAAGAGCCCCACTGTCTTACGTTTTACTTGAAAACTGTCATCACTGTTGAATTTAGGAATATGTATTGAATCTATTGTGGTTTGAGCTACGTGTATAATAACAAATAAATAAAATATAATAATAATAGCAGAGTACCATGACGTTAGTAGATGGTGAACATGGGCCAACACCCACACTCCCTGGGAGCAACCAATAGTCAGGTTCAGCCCTCTATTTGCAGAATTTCCTAATCCATGGAAACTGAGCCCTAGACAGCAAAGAATATCATGGTTCATTGGTCCACAGGCAAAGTGGACCTCCAGAAGGTCAGAGATAACTGGGCATTGTGACTTAACATCTGAGAAGGAGAAAAAACATCAACTGCCACTGCTTCAAGACATCTCTTATGCTGGTCCCCTTCCTTGCATGATTTTGCTGTGATGGTTCACTCAGCTAACGGGAAAAAGGCACTACCCTAAAGTTTTCCTTTTCAGTGCTTCAGAACCTTATCCTACATGACCTGTCATGAGTGGCAGGCTGCTGAGAGTGCCCACATTTGCCACCCACACAGCCAATGTGGGCCTGGATTTTTGAGGAGGAGTGCTTTGCTGCTCTGACTGGCTACTCCTCCTGCTGTCCATTCTAGCTGTGGTCTGCAGTATTTCAAGTCCCTTCCCTTTGCAAACAATTGTCCAGCTGAGCAAACACTATGCACCTCCCTCCAACAAAAACAAGGATTTGCCTCCTGAACTACTGATTAGAGAATCCAGCAATACTCCTCACACACAGCAAGGGGTCCCCTCTGGGCTCCTAGTTAGGCACAAACCACACCCAAACACCCATTTGCACAGAGATATCCTTTATTTAGTAGAGAGAAAAGTTAAAGTGATTGTTCTCTGACTCAGGCAGAAAAACAGCAGCCCACGACCTTGCCGGTGTGATTTTTAAGAAGAGAAAATGGGGAAGTCTGTATTACAATGGGCTAGGATGCAGTGGTATATTTTGATTGGACATGTTAAGATGAACTAAAGGGGGCTTTTGATTCTAGACTTTTGATATAATACTTTGATGGCTGAACCTTGGTAGTCAGCCTCAGGAGGAGGAAGTGGCCAAATAAGGAAATAGACCTTGGTGGATAGCTTTAAGTACATAATCTAAGTTTTAAACAAGGCAGAGAAAGGGACAGAGAAAAGGACAAGGCCTGCCACAGACACGTTTGCCATGTCTGAACTGGCCAGAGTTCCTTCAAGGGCTATAAGAGTAAATCCCATGGGCAAATGGCAGATAGAACCTCCTGGGATTCAGCCTTTGAGAGGCGTTTGAAGACGCTAAGTCACTGCATATTCTGAATTATAACACAGTCTCAATTTCTTGTCTAATGTCTTATTTAACCTAAAAAAAAGTATTCTTCTAATAGTCTAGCAATAGGATTTTTACTGGGGTATAAGGAAACTTGTGACATATATTTTTATAAAAGGCCATATATTTAAAAATGAACTATGTCTTATTCTTTCTAAAAATAGTCTAGCCAATCACAATTTCTTCCCCTTCCAACTAAATAACTAAATCCTGGTAGCTCTGAGTATTTGGTCCCATGAAAGGGATATGAAGCAGTAGGAAACTTGTGTCATGGCAGACTATTCGGTGAACTAAGCTAGGAGCAAATTCTGGACGAAAAGGAATGGAAGGCTCAGGAGACAGAGAGTCGAGTACACACGTCAGGGCAGCGGACTAACACGCTGGCAACCACGCTTTAAGAGATCTGGCAGAAACTAGGAAATTAGATGAAGGCCATGTGGGTTTCCTTTCTTAAAAAGGATTAGCAAAACATGTTTTTAAAAAATTTCCAACTCACCAGCTTCAAAGGACTCTGGTGTCTCCCCCTGGGGCATTGGGCACTCTTCTGTGTTTTTACAATCACATAACATTTTGGTTTTCCCTTTTAAACTTTGATAGTTTCCCCCCTCTTATTATTAGACAGTGCTAATGTTTCTTGTCAGACTCCACTCTCTCCTCTATTTTTAACCGAATGTAACATGTAAACCCATCTCATTATTCTCAGATTTTCCTCTCCCAAGTTCCCCCTTAGCATTCACAGAGCCTGAGATCACTTTCTGGTTTAGCGAGGCTGTCACCACCATCAGGAGCTCTTTACCCTCTCCGAACCATTTTCCCATGTGCCACCTGACTCAGCTTTCACAAACATGGATGTGTGTGGTGCAGGTATTCCACTTTGTTTCTGTCTGTGGGAAGTCAGCTGCTGCAGGGGCTCAGAAGCAGCAGCAGCTCAGAGACACACTGCTTAGAGTCACTGACCTTTCTGGGAGGGGCACAGGGAACTCACTGTACTGACGACTGTGGTTTGAGCTCATCTAAATTATACTTTAAAGAACAAGCTGACCCTGGTGGGCTGGGAAACTTGAAGACATCCAACTGGCTGACATCTGGGTCACAGCTGGGTCACATAGGTAATGAGACAGGATGGAGGAAATGTAAGAGCCATAAGTGTCCAACGCCTAAGTACTCAGCATCTCAGCGATGCTCACAAGCTCGTGTGCCCATCTCCTGTGGTAGCTTTCCTCAGCACATCTTTAGAGATGGCATCCGTAGCAAAAGGCACACTTGTCTCCACCAACTCTGTCTTCTGAACACATAAATTCACTTAGTATATTTGGAAAGTAACGGAGATGAGCTGTCTTATTCTGTAAATTCATGGGACGTGTAATCAATCCAGAATATGGATATTCAAAATTTGATAAGGATAAATAGGTATCCTTATTGAAAACTGTTCTGCTTTGTATAGAAAATTAAGTATATCTGTTATTGGATTAATCAGATGGGAATAAAGATGTTATCTACAATGTTGATAAATGCATATCATTTGTAAATAAAATCTAAGTCAATACTAATGTTCTCAACATTTCTTTGCATTCGTGGCCAACTTATTTTCTTTCCAAGTATGATGATTTTATTTTACATACATTTTTATTCCACTGTGGATTTATGCATGTAGAGATGCTAAAATTCATGTGGATGTACACATTCCCCAAATCATCAGGAGTGACAAGGAAAAAGGATAAATAATAAAAATACAATGAATGCATTGCCTATTTATTTTATCCTGTTTTTAGCCCTTAAAAAAGGAATATATTTATGAAGGCTTAGAGTTAGGGGAAACAATATTTTAGATTTAAATGACTGTATAGCAAGAAAATATGTTATTCTGAATTTCTATTGCAAAGCATACAGTAACTTTCATAATCAACTTAATTCTAAAATGCATTTTAGTTAATATTTAAGCTTTACTTATTTGGAGTGGTTTTGTTTGTTTGCTTTTGTGTATTGTGTTTTTGAGACAGGATTTCTCTAAGATCTGACAGACCTAGAACTCAGTATGCAGACAAGCCTGGCCTTGAACTCACAGAGATCCATCTGCCATTGCCTCCTGAATGATGGGATTAAAGTCACTATGTTTGTCCCTTGGGGTTTCTGTGAGGCAGGGTATGACTCAGGGTAAACCCCACTGGTTTGATACTCAGTGCGGCCCTAGGCTGTTTGCTAGTGTGTGATCGTCCTCCCCCGGACTCCTCAGTGCTGCAACTGCATGAGCATAGCCCCACAACTTGCATAAAGCTTAACCTTTAAACCACAGTAGTCTTAGGATTAAATTGCAGCTGAGCCTTACAAAGTGGAATGTCTCATTGGGATAGTTTGTGGACTTAGGAGGCAGAGAAGAACAAAGCAGAGTATCTTCCTATACTGAAATATTTGCACAAGTGAGATTATCTTAAATGCTAGTTGGCCTCATGTTTGCGATATTTGGAAAGATCAAGGAAAGAAAGATAAGCATGTATGTAATAGAATTGCCCTCACCAGTCTCAATAATAAATCAAAATACATTTACACAGATAGTTACACTGATGGGTGATAGGCTTGAAGCATGAACAGGTTAGAAGTAGTTGATAAAACCAGTCTGAAAGCTATGATGCTCTACAAGGCGTTTCTCAAAACACTTAGCTTTGAGCTGCTGTTCTCTGAATGGAATGACATGTACATATCAGATGGTCAGAGCTTGCCAACCTCGCTCCAGGTAGTTTCCAGTGAATCAGGCCCCTTGAGAATTCATCAGGAAAAAGGTCAAGCTGACTTCTTACTTTTGCACGAACTAATGCTCTATGTTCTCTCATAAAAGCAAACAACTTGGAACTGGAAAATGTCATTGTCCTAGATCATTCAAAGGTGCTCTGCTGTTATCTCTTTTTACCAGGCTCCAGAATAATCATGATACTTTCTTGTGTCTGATAATGGTAAAATGATAGTCTTTGTAACTTAGTAAAAAAGATTCATAGTGGTAACTGTGAGAACACAACATTAATGTTACAAATCTCTACCCACCTCTTATATCTATCATTATCTATTTATCATCTATCTATCATCATTTATCCATCTATCATCTGTCCAATTATCTATCTTTCTACCCATCTGTCATCTATCTCTATCATTATCCCCCCTCTCTCTCATTTGTCTGTCTGTCTATCCATCCATACATCTATCATAGCTTCTTCACCCCGTCTGATTTCAGGGGAAGTCTGTGGATACTGAGCCTCTACATTTGATATTCGCACAGCTTTACTGAAGCTAAGTACACAACACATGGGCAGGATATAGTAGTTTCTGATCTCCACAAGTGCAATGACTTTTGCAGTTTTAAATTTTTAAACCCATTTTATGCAGGTTCTGTTTCATTGGCTTCATTAGCCAGTAGTGTCCAAGTGTTGCCAGCGTTCGCCAATTCTTGTCTCTTTCTTCTTGAAACAGTTGCTAAATGGAGCTGGATGATATGCCATCATCGTTCTGATTTTTCCTGATAATTACTAATGTTGGCTAGCTTCCCAAACACACACTAGCCCTTTGCATGTTTGCTTTTTTTTAAATGTCTTCTTTTAGAAATGTCTATTCACATTTTTAAAAAGATAATTTTATACCTAGATGATGAAATTTGACTATCACCTCGGCTGTCACATATTCTAGCTATTAGTCCTTGTTGGATGAACAAGTCTGAAATTATTTCCTTCCACTTAGTAGGGTGTTTTCTGACTGTGCTCTCCTTTGCTGGGTGGGAGCTTTTCAGCCATTCTTGCAGCAGTTTCTTATATTGGGGCTTTATATTTAAGACTTCTTGCTGTTTCAGTTGATTTTCTTCACTCAGATCAGGGACTGGGATGTGATACAGTGTGTGGATATACTGTTTCCCTAAAACCAGAAATTGGATCTCTTGATCTTAGATCAAAAATTTATATTCTTACAGTAAGGGAGTACTCTAAAATGCTATGAAACTCTCTCAATATTTGAATATCTTAGAAATGTCAAAGAGTTTAAATATGGATTAGAATACCTAGCACATCTGCCATGTGTTAGTTTCAGAAAGCAACAGTGAAACTAAACGTGAAGAGGATGGAGGCTGAAGTTTGATTCAATCTTTGGGAAATTACTAGTGTTGAGGGAGAAGCAACACATTTTATGCTTCCTGAAGCCTGGATCCCCAAAAGACTGAATCATACAGATACAGAATGACACTAAAAAGTCCCAGAAATGAACCCTCACACCTATGGTCACTTGATCTTTGACAAAGAAACTAAAACCATCCAGTGGAAAAAAGACAGAATATTCAACAAATGGTGCTGACTTAAGTGGAGGTCGGCATGTAGAAGAATGCAAATCGATCCATTCTTATCTTCTTGTACAAAGCTTAAGTCCAAGTGGATCAAAAACTTCGACATAAAACCAGATACACTGAATCTAATAGAAGAGAAAGTGGGAAAGAGCCTCAAACACATGGGTACAAGGGAAAATTTCCTGAACAGAACACCAATGGCATATGTTCTAAGATCAACAATCGACACATGGGACCTCATAAAATTGAAAAGCTTCTGTAAGGCAAAGGACACTGTCAATAGGACAAAACAGCAACCAATAGATTGCGAAAAGATCTTTACCAATCCCACATCTGATAGAGGGCTACTATCCAATATATACAAAGAATTTAAGAAGTTAGACTCCAGACAACCAAATAACCCTATAAAAAAATGGAGGTACAGAGCTAAACAGAGAATTCTCAACTGAGGAATCTTGAATGGCTAAGAAACACTTAAAGAAATGTTCAGCATCCTTAGTCATCAGGGAAAAGCAAATCAAAACAACCCAGAGATTCTACCTCACACCAGTCAGAATGACTAAGATAGTGACAGCACATGCTGGCTAGGATATGGAGAAAGAGGAACACTCCTCCATTATTGGTGGGATTGCAAGCTGGTACAACCACTCTGGAAATCAGTCTGGTGGTTCCTCAGAAAATTGGAAATAGTATTACCTGAGGATCGAGCTATACCACTCCTGGGCATATACCCAGAAGATGCTCCAACATATAACGAGATCCTATGCTGTACTATGTTCATAGCAGCCTTATTTATAATAGCCAGAAGCTGGAAACAAACCATATGTCCTGCAACAGAGGAATGGATACAGAAAATGTGATACATTTACACAATGGAGTACTACTCAGCCATTAAAAACAACGCCTTCATGAAATTCACAGGTGAATAAATGGAATTAGAAAATATCATCCTGAGTGAGGTAACACAGTCACAAAAGAACACACATGTTATGCACTCACTGATAAGTGGATATTAGGAAAAAAGCTCTGAATACTCATAATGCAACTTACAGAAGGTCAAGAAAAGGAAGACCAAAGTGTGGATGCCTCAGTCCTGCTTAGAGGGGAGAACAAAATAATCATGAGAGGTAGAGGGTAGGCAGGACTTGGGAGGAAGAGAAGAAGTGGAGAGGAAAAAAAGGGGGAGGCAGGATCAAGTGTGGGAGGAGGTGGGAGAGATGTACAGAGGGTCAGGAAATTGAACAGAGGTGTGTAGCAATGGGGGATGAGGAACTGAGGGTAAACAACAGAAAGTCCCAGATGCCAGGAAAGCAAGAGGCTCCCAGGGCCCGACAGAGATGACATTAGCTGAAATACCCAACAAAGGTGAGAGAGAACCTGTAGAGATCATATCCAGTGGTTAGGCAAGGCATCCAGCTGAAGGATGGGGCAGCCATCCACCTTTCTCAAAATTTTAACCCACAATTGTTCCTGTCTAAAGGAAATACAGGGACATACAAAGAGTGGAGTAGGGACTTAAGGAAAGGCTATTCAAAGACCACCCCACCTGGGAATCCATCCCATATACAGTCACCAAACCCAGACACTATTGCTGATGCCAAGAAGGACTTGTTAATAGGACCCCTATGCAGACATCCCCTGAGAGACTTGGCAAGAGCCTTACTAATGTGGATGCGGATGCATGCAGCCAACCATTGGACTGAGGAGGGGCCCCAGTGGAGGACTTAGGGGAAGAGCTGAAGGAGCTGAAGGGTTTGCAACTCCATAGGAAGAAGAACAATATCAACCAACCAGAGGCCCCCCCCCCCAACTCTCAGGGACTAAACCACCAATCCCAACCAAAGAGTACACATAGAGGGACCCATGGCTCCAGCTGCATATGTAGCAGAGGATGGCTTTGTCTGGCATCAAAGGGAGGGGAGGCTCTTGGTCCTGTGAAGGCTTGAAGCCCCAGAGTAGTGGAATGCCAGGGTGGTGGCCTGGGAGTGGGCGGGTGGGTGAGGGAGCACCCTCGTGGAAGAAGGGGTAGGGTGGAGAATTTCAGAGGGGAAACTGGGAAAAGGGATAGATAACATTTGAAATGTAAATAAGTAAAATAAGCAATAAAATATTAAAAATAAATAAAAGTCCCAAGATACAGAGCTTAAATGAGCAATACCATACAGAGAGACAGATGCCAGTGATCTCCCTTCTCTTCATCTATAGGCAGGGAAGATCTTGCTGTTGGGGATGAATTTTCTCAAAATGCAAGATTAAGAGAATAGAATTGTCGACCTGATAGGCATATAGTGAGAGCAAAATTAATTGATTCAAGAGACAGACTTCAATCCATACCATAGGTCCTTCATAAACACGAATATGGTCTTTATTTCTATTTCTGAGTAAGATGAAATATTTTTATATGGACTAGAATTGAGCATAATGGGGAAAAAGGTATTAAACTGTGTCAAGGGGATTATCTGTCATGTTTGCTTGTATATCAGGGGAAGTAGAAATCTTTGGATTTGCTGGAAAAATAGTCTTTTCAGCTGACCAAGGCAGGCTTCCTGAGTCAGAGCTTGAGACCCTCAAGGCTTCATACTCTCACTCTTGAATTCCTCGATCCAGACACCATCAGAAGCTCCACCCAAGTCACTCATACAAATAAGATCATCTGCCTGTGTCCAGAGCACCTCTGCTACAGGGGGAAGGGTTAGGGTCTCCCCTTGCTGCTTTCCATATGACTCAAGGGTTTCTACAAAACCTGTTTTGAAACCTGTTTTCAATTTGAGGGGCAGGGACATTTATTGAGCATAGAAAGGGGCGAGTCCAACACACCATGATCAGATCAACATGCTGACTATGTTGCCTGGCTCAGGAATATCAGCAGCCTTGGACCCAGCTCCCAGTCCCCCAACTTTTCTAGTGAATTGAGCTGCTTGGCTACCATACCTGACACGATTTATCATCCTGCAGTCCTCTAGTCCGAGGAGGACAAAAAGGTGATTGAGAGAAGGGCTGGTTTCTTGAAGAGTGCTTTAGGAACGGGTGACTGCTGGGTAATTCTCAGCATGTACTATCAGTAAACTGCCAGAAGTTCCTATCCCTCTGAGCTCTCCACTCAAAAAAAAAAAAAATCACAGACTCTTATAACTGGCTCACCTTTTGCTTCATAAGTAACAAATGTACCCACAGGTAAGTGTTGTTCTCATCCCTCATCAAGGAACCTTTTCTTTGCAACATATAGAGACTACTACAGAAACTATAATCATTAAAATACAGAGTTGGTTGTGGAGCCCCACATGGATGTATCTATAAAACACTCCCACACTTAAAGCTCAGGAGACATTTTGGAAGAAGGGCAGAGAGATTATAAAAGCCTGGGAGTCTGGGGATTTGGCTATGAGTTTGCATCTCCAGTAACACCAGAAGCTAAACCTGTAAAGTATCAACCAGCATTACCATTGAACATGAGCTAAAGAAAGATTACACTAGCGAGCCAGCCAGACTGCATGGGGAAAGGAAGTCTTACCCCTCCACAAAGAACTATACCCTGCTTAGTAAACCTGGGAATGGGAGAGGTTGTCCATCACAGAGAAGGACACACCATTTAGCTGTCTAGTGCCAAATGGTCAGCCCCAAAATATACATACATGTAACATTACACTGACTGAACAGGTTATATTTAGAAATACATACAAATGCATATGTGCATGTAGTAACGATGACGAAAGAGCCCATGAATTTGAATGGGAGCATAGAGGTTTAAGGAAAGGTTTAGGGGAGGAAGGAGTAAGGAAGAAATGTTGTAATGAATGAAATGAAAATTTCAAAAACAAACAAATGAACAAGGTAAGATTCCCTGAAGCTTATCCAGTACCTTGTTTCTAAACTCCCAGGCCAGTGCTACACTGAGGCTCCGGAGAATAAGACTCCATGGTAAAAGCAACTGACAGGGTCCATATTCTACTGATAACCCAAAATCCCTTTAAAAGGACTGCTCGTTCCACATATTTTACTTCACTTTGTGAATCCTCAGGGGTTATCAGATACAATAAATCATATGATAAAACCCTCAACATGGTGTGCCTCCAAGGTCAGGCCTCAGGATTAATGACCGCGATCAGACCATGCTTTCTCCTCCCATCAAGCAGGGTTTACTGACACACTGCATATTTGTAAAATAAAACTCACACAAAACCATGCGTTCTATTTGGTTAAAGATAAAAATGAAGGCGAAAAGGAACAGTGATCCCAAACATTCTACTACCTGTAAAGTCCCTCCCACTGATGCTTTACCCACCCCACATGGCCTTAGTCAATGGCCTATTTTATGAGGGATTTGTTTTTGTCAACAGGATATTCCTGTTATTTCCAAGTCCTGTAGTTTCAATACCAGGACTCGGGGGCCGTGAACTGTAACGAGAGCATGAGAGAAGCATTAATTTCCAAACATCCTCATGAACACATGATTAAAACACAAATGGTTAAAGATCTACTTTAAAATCAAAGGATGGTTCAGATGAACTCTCTCTCTTCTTTAAATAATGTACCGTGATCTAATATTAATTAAATCACACTTGCTGAAGTTCTCACTTGAGGCAAACTCCTGAATCTTATACACGCCCTTTGGGAGGATGCCATGCTTTTGTAAGTTATGAAATCTCCCGTGATGTCAGGGCGGACCTTCCTAACGCATTGCCTGGATATGCATGGGAAGGGCCAGAAAGCTGATGTCTTTGGTATCTAATCTTTGCTTGAAAATTCTGATGTGTGCCTTGCTTAACAGAGGCTAACCCAACTGCTTTCACTTATGGGTAGAAAGACACACAAACTGACACTGCCCTAGGCATTCTGAATTAATGCCAGAAAGCCACAACTCTGTCACAAAATGATAGAAAGAAAGCAGAGTCTTACAAATGTGAACTGTGAAGCAGACAGGCCTACGCTTAAACACCGCCTACTGTTTAGTAGCTGTGTGACCACTGGGAGAACTACTGATCTGAGCCTATGAGCGTTGTCTGGATAATGTAAGTTGTTTTGTATAATTATGGGGGAAAGAATATGTGAACTGATCAGAGAGTATAGGAAGAATGTGAGAGCCAGAGGCAGTGGATGGTGACAAAGGAGCAGGGTCCTCTGGGCACAGTAGAACAGCTGTTCATATGGACTCACATGGGGCATCATGACACCACTGGACTTGTGCATGTCGAGCCAAACCAGATTCAAGCATGGAGAGGGAAGATAGCCATGCAGTTCTACACCTATTCACAGAACTATTGGCAACTGTAGCTGCTAAGAGAGGAAGGGTCTACTTTCACTACAGTTGTAGCCTTTGATAAGTCAACTGTGCTCCAGTAGAAGGTCACACATCCAAGGATATTTGGACAGCAAAAATTGATGTTGATGGGGGAAAAATATAAGGATGCCAAGTACTATGAGAAAGGACTGTGTGGATCTTGGAGGAGCTGAGGGAGGGACGGAGAGTATGATCAAGTTATATAAAGTTTTGAAAGGAAGTGTCATCTAAAGTGTTAGCACAGCGTACTATGTTTAATGAAGAATCACTGGATAAGCACAAAATAAACTTATGCAAAGATAAAATGATTATCATAGTGCTAACACATGGAAAAGACAAGATAGATGGTAACTTTCATGTGTTTTAGGAGGTCGCAATATTAGGAAGGTTGAGAGAAGCCTAGAACTCTCTAGGGAATAGGAAGTGGGCTCTCTTAGACAAGCAGTCTACTAATACTTTGAATTCCCAGGCTCTAAAAGTATGAGAATGAATATTTATTGCTCACATAACCCAGACTATATTTAGCCATAGTAGCTCAATCTAACAAAGTCTATTTCCTTTCATGTTGTTTCAACATCTGGACAAAAGCCACTACATCTTTGTGATATTGTCTTCTTTTACTTTTCTCTTCAGCAAAGAGGTATTGAATCTTTCTTTGGTTTCTTTATTATTTACGTAAATTTCTAAGGCTCATCAAGACTTTATAAAGATATAGACCAAACATAAAATAAGAGGATGAAGCAAACATGGAACCAGAAGTGGGTGCCCAATGCCAAATGCATACCACATCCACCTCAGCATGCTCACGCGAGCAGGCCCCTCCCTTCATGGTGACACACAATTCTTTTCAATGTGAGAGAACTGTGTTTCCTGTCAGATACACTGGGCAATGCTCTTAATTTCCTACAAGTGTACCATGTAGTCTGACAGGTTACTACCTACTCATTTAGTATGCATTCAGTAAACATATAGAAGCATTCTAATTGCTATTTTCTATGTGTATAGAGCTGGGTAAGATATACTTTGTGGCCTGTAGAATATGAGCATTTGTGTATAATGTGTAAGGTATGGTAGCCAGGCTACCTAAGGTACCATGAGAACACCCAAAGGAATGAGGGGGCTATTGCGTACGGAGAAAGTAGATGGTGAAATCCAACTTTCCAAGGGAAGAACGGCATAGAATTGAGAAGACATCTGTTCCTTTAACAGTCTGATGAAAATGAATTGGACAGTCTTGGGGTGCTATGTTCCCTTTCCCAGACAATGACAAAGGAAGCTCAGTGGTGAACAACAACAAAATCAGTTTTGTTTCCTGTCATTTCAGGAATCATGTGGTATGCACTTTAAAAGGGAAGCAGGGCTTAAGATTTTCAGGAAGATAATATAATTATGATTAATTGTTGTTCCTCTGGGACCATTAAACTTTCAAGGCCAAAGATTTGTGTATATGTGTACTGAGATTGGAGGCAGAGGTCAGCATTAATAAACACACAGAATTAAAATGCATGCCAGATTGGCCAAAAGATAAGAGGACTATATAGTTCACTGATTTTAGAAAGAGTGCCTGGAAAGAAAGGCGCATCACTCCCCAGTGCAATCTGGATGAAGCCAGGTAATCATGGAGACAAATCACCAAACAAGGATTTCAAAAGTGTCCAGACAATTAAGGGATCACAGCTATATCAGGAAGCAGGCAGTTACTGAGCCAATATTTCCTCCCAGGATCCTTCAACCCAATGAGGAAAAGATGAGATACAAATCATAGATCAAAACTGACAGGAAGAGCTCAGGATGCACAGAAGGAAGCTAGCTCACCTCACCTCTACTGCCCTTCATTACCCTTTAATGAATCCAACTTACCAACCTAAGAAATCAAACAAATGCAACAAGTTAAAACTCTAGATCTTAATGCTATACTTTCTTGATAACACATAGCAATGTAGCTACCCATCGCTATAAATTACATTGTAAAGAAATATGATGCATATCATTCAATGCTATTAGCTAAAGATAGCACAAAACCCATTCACTAGGTGATGCTACAACACAGCTTTGGGGATTATATTATCCACACATTCTCTTTTTAGGAGAAAGTTTAAAATAAGATAGCTATTGGGCTACGTCATATGCCCAAGTTGGATGGCTTACTCTTTAAAACAAACCTTTCAGTGTCAACTCACTGATATTATCATTTGCACTTGCTTAAAGATCCAAAAGAAAAGAGAAAAGAAAACTGACTAGCTGTTCTGTAGTTTTAGAATAACCATTACTAGCTGAATAGTACCAAGACATGGGTCAAATGGAGTTACTAGCAGTCCACAGCCCACCATTAGTTAAGATGTTTAGGATTGAGCTAGGCTGAGTAGTATTTTAGTCCTTAGCTATTCAGCTAGCTGAAGCTGGAGGATTACTTGAGTCAGGTACTTAAGGCTAACCTGTGCAAAATAACAAGACTCTGTCACCACAAAATTTTAAGCAAAAGCCAAAAATTACCAACCAACATTGTGGCAGAAGGCTGCCTTGTCTGCCTCAGTGGGAGATGTGTATAATCCTATAGAGACTTGATGCCCCAGGGTAGGGGATACCTGGTGGGGAGCATCCACTCTGGGGTGAAAGGGAAGGGGAGGAGGAAGAACTCTGGGAGGGGTCCCTGGAGAGGGCATCATTTGGGATGTAAATAAATAAAGCAATTAATTAATTTTTAAAATTTAAAAAATAATTAAGGGGCCAGAGAGACGGCTCAGCAATTAAAAGCATTTGTTGCTCTTTCAGAGGACCCAGGTTCAATCCCAGCACCCACATGGCAGCTCACAGCTGCCTATACCTCCAATTTTAGGGTAGTTGGTACCTTCATAGACATATATGCAGGTAAAACGTCAATGCACATTGAAAAAAATTAAGAGGCACAAGAGATTTGATTTTTATACGTGCCTCAGGTTGACATTTTCCTCATTTAAGTCCATTTTATTTCATTATAACTATCTTCAAATCTCAGTATTTGCCTAAGCAGAAGTTATTCATAACTACCCTAAATGATAATATTTGTGATGATTCTGAATGAGCATTCAGGATAACAGTTGTTAATATTCAATGATTCTTTAGTATGTTTGCATCTAATTAACTAGTTAATTGATACATCTCACATGGGTCTACCTCATTTTAAGTAGGCCACCATGTGGCAAGTTTGAAAATATAACTTTTTTTTTTAAGTGCTGGACTAATTCACTGGAGTCCTAAATGAGAAAAATCTACTTAGTATAGATTTTACAACTTCTCCGCAAGATGGCCATAAGCAAATACATGAGTTCTGAGTCACCCTCAGGAAACACTATGAACTACGTGAGCTGGAGGCAAACTGAAAGACTGCCAAGCCATCTTCTAAACAGTAGAACTCAATGTCCACCTCCACACTCAACAGCCATTGTCACCGCAAAAAGAGATCTTAGGATTTAATGTCCCCTAAAAGGATTTCTACAGCACAGCTTGGACAGATCATAGCAGGCCAAGATGGTTCCACAAGGGGAGGTTTATTAAGAGAGTGGGAGAGCAAGAGGAGAGAGAGAGAAGTAGAGAGGAGTAGAGGCTGGCCGGCCATGACCACGTGGAGAGAGGGGGAAGGGAAGGGGGGAGGGGAGAGGACAACCTGCAGGTGCTGGGTTGAGAAGCCAAGAGAGAGAGGAGGGGCCAAGCTGTCACAGGAACTTCACCTTGACTGGGTAAAACTCCTACCTCTGGCTCTTTTCAGACTACGAGCCCTTCCCAAGCGACCTCTCTTCATTTCACCTTTTGAACTCATGTATGGACGTCTAGTCCTAACTCCTGGTCTTTCACCTAAGTATTCCCCCCTCCCAGACCATCTGCTCACCCCATTACTTTGTCACCTTCGTTCTCTCCTGTGGAACTTTGCTGACCACCATCTACCTCGACCACACACTGTCTCCTGTCCACTGCCTGTCAACATTGGAGACCAAGTGCTTCTCTCCCCTCCAGACCATCGGCCCCCACCTCTCTCTTCCAAATGGCAGGGTCCTTTTAAGGTAATCCTCGTGACCCCTACAGCTGCTAAACTTGAAGGACTCCCTCATTGGGTTCACCTGTCTCACCTTAAGCCCTTCAGCCCCCCATCTAAAATCGATTCTCCTTCATACACGTCGACTCTAACAGGTCCGTGCTCTATTAAACTCCAGAGGACATCGAGACCACCCACCTTGTCCTTAATCCCAGAAAATGAGACTCCACTCCGACAGCCGAGCTTGACCCCACAGGACTAGACACGTGTTTCTTGCCCTCTCCCTGCTGTTTGTTCCTATCCAGGTCAGCCCTCACATCTGGATGTACGAGGTTCGAGAGACACTCACATATAACAGTCTTTCCAAACAGGGTCAAGAACCTGCTCCATAGCCGGATGCCAAGAACCAGCCCAAACTGCATCCAGGGACCATTCCTATATCTGATATCCCATCTAAATATTATGTCCTCTATACTTGCTTCTTTTCGCCCAGATACAAGAGTACTGGTCCTTTCAGATACATATGCTAAGGTTCACAGACCAACCACTTCTTCTACCAACATTGCAAGACACCCGTTTCTACACACGGGGGCTGCAAGATTCCAGCTGTGGTGCTTCAGAACTGACAGATGCCAGGTGTCCTGACAGCCAAAGAAGATGGTCTTCGCCAGCACCCCCAAGAAATACCATTTTGGGGAATGTGAGACCCTCAGTCCAGATACTCTCTTGTAACACCCTTCTTGTCATCCTCCTGGTATTATTTCTAACCAGTTCATTAATCAGTTCTTGTTACAGGATCACCAGTTGCTGTCCACAGAAGAGCCTGGTACACACATCCACAGAATGGGCCCTGATGGTGAAAAAAAAACCAGCTCCTCCCCCAACGGGCTACGCCCCTACACAGCAGGAAGTAGTTTAAGAGAGACACGACGCCCGATATCCCTTTCACCATCGGCTTCCCCTCTCCTTTTTTCTTTTTTATAATAAGAAACAGTGGGGTATGTTAGTATAAGTCTGAACCCGGTGACATCATATTCAGGGGCCAGCGACTCCTATGTTGCTGGGACAACCATTCCCAGAATTCACCTACCTGGCTCACCTACACCTGGGAAATTACACACATCATCACCCACTTAAATAGTTGGGACCACCCCAACCTCTCTCTCTCTTCCTCTTCTCTTCACTCGCCATCTTCCCGTTCCTCTCTCCCACTCCCTTCCCCAAATAAACCCCTTCCCTTGGAACCGGATCGGATCGGCTTTGGTGTTGTCTGTCCAAACTGCGCTCGAATTCTAACATCCCCAAACACTCACAGGCTCTATAGCTAGTATTTCATCTCAATTATTTCATAAACAGAAAAACAATTTTACAAAACTTTCAAGGTCAGCATATGAGTTCCTCCAAACTAATATAGCTCCTACATTCTCTTACTGGGGAACTCCCACGTAAGCGTTGGTAAGAGGGTTACACCATTCTCAAGAGCAAGCACATGGGGGAAAGTTGAGGATAACTGATTACTTGCTTACTACTAATGTTCATAAGGATAAGCTAGTGTTGCCTCATGTACACATTTTGTTAAGAAAGAAAGACTTACTAGTTTACTAAGTCTTTAAAGCAAAACTCTTCCCAAAATATGTTTTCCTGGGGCATGTGTTCCGTGGATAGCTTTTGCCTTCATGCTCAGGGCCCTGGGCTTGGTTCCCAGCATACTGACAAACATCGATTGATTCAGCTCAGCAATCTTTCTCGGCTTAGTATTAGTTTTTGTTTGCTTGCTTGTTTTGTTTCTATTACAGAAAAGAAAAATGTACAACATATATGTTTGTTGTAATGTGAAAGCCACACTAATAAGCCTGGATTTTTTCATTTGGTTATAAGCCAGTTAAGGTCACTCATCTTTGAGTGGCTTAACTGAATTGCCCTCGGATAAAATAATTGGAGTCAGAAAACTTGTGAAGACACTAGAAAGAGCTGCAACTTTTAGTAATTTTTACTTATTTATATTGTTCTACACAGAAAAACAAATTGTTAAAATGAAGTTTTGGCGATGAACATGTGGCATCAGTACCCAAGGATATTGAAGGGGGACACTGTGACACAGACTGAAGAAAGTTGCGAACTGTGGGTCTCGGAAGAGAGTGGATGTGAAAGCTTCATGAGTCAGGGCCTTAAACAGGACAATCAGAGAGGAGAACCAAAGAAAACAGAGCAGAGCAGAGAGGTTAAACAACCCCTATCTCCGCTTCCTAAGAGAAGAATGAGGGGGAGAGGGGAGGGGAGAGAGAGGAAGGGACAGAAAGAGGAGGAGGGGAGGAGGAAGCAGGCAAAGAGGGTTAGGGGGAATAAGAGAGAAGGGTGAAAGAGAAAGGAGAAGGGGAGAAGAGGAGAGGAAGGAATGGAGGGGAAGGGCGTACAACTGTGCTGCTTGCAGATATTCAGTAAGCCCCCTGGAGTTGCAGGAAGAATCAGGAGCTCTGGTGTTAACACCTAAATAAGGAACCTCAATAGAGACACCCTGGCAGTCTGGCAGCCTGGTCTGTCTTGCAGCAAGCTAGAGAAGGTCATTGGGATGAGTAAACCCGCACTTTAAAAGTTTACTGGAGCAAAGTCTCACAAACATGTTTGTGGTGCATTGTGCCAGAGAAAGCTGGCATAAGATGATTCTAGTTGTTCCCAGAAGAACCTTCTAGAAGGGTCGGAAGGTTTCAGCAGAGAAAGCCTGCATGTATTACTGAGTTGCTAGAGACTACAAATATTAAGGAGTTTTGTAAAAGATAGCTTCCAAATGACTGTAACAACTAAATAAATATGCCAGTATTTTCCTGCCTGCTTTTCTATTCTTTTTTCTTGTGTTCCAACCCTGGAGAACCAGAAATGAAGATTTGTTAACATAGCTAAAAGGGGGTAGAAAAAAATGAAGTGGATTCACAGTTCATTCTTCTTAAGTCCTAGCCATTGGAAGACCAGTCATAGTGATGGATTGATTAGAAGCAGCTCTGATAATTTTATTGAACAAGACAGGCAAGCAACTAAGAGACTGACTGACGGAGCAACGACGACTAAGAATGATTAGCAGTTTGAAGAGACTTTCCTGTATTTTATTTAGAAGCATAAACTTTTGAATCTTCTATGAAGAAAGACACTACAAGTAGAGGGTCAGTATGATTACATTTTATGCAATTCTCAAAGAACTAATACAAATATTGAATCTTAAAAGAATCAAGCCGGAAACACACAATAGTATTGCTTTATGATTATATGTCATCAGTGAAAGATATTAATGAGGTGTGAAATTAAAGAGAGTTGGATCACTATCTCTGTTATTCAGCATTGACTGACCTGGTTAGCAGGTTGTGAGGTGTTATCCTTTACTGTCATGTATGGTTGCTAGGAAGGAACTATCTTAAAGGGCACTCACAAAGCTTTTCTAGGTTTATCAAGCATTTCCTTACACATTCTCTATCTTTTATTAGGCTGGAGCGAATATTACATCCCACCTCTGTGTTTTGTTTTGTTTTGTTTTATTTTTGAGAACAAAGGTACTATTTGCTGTAGAAGTTGTCTAGAGTTTTTCATTATGGAAACCCAAGTAGCAAGCCTGAATCCTGCCCTCTCAGGTAAGTATGAATTTGCTATACCATGACCAACAAAGACCAACAAGATCTTTCTCACACTGAATTTTACTAAAATAACTTGGTCTCAGATGCATCTGTATTGTGGTTACTTGCCTATGATATTCATGAAAGCCTAACTGCAATCTAATGAAACTCCAGTGTGTGTGTGTGTATGTGTGTGTGTGTGTATTGCTTCAATTTTGACCAAAACATTACTTACTAAATATGAGTATATAAATTGCATTTTTAAAAAGATAAGTATCTGGCAGCTAGCTAATATCAATATCCACTACCCAGGAAAGTTTGAAAACACACCTATAAGAATCCAATTAGAGAAAGGTCTTATATTTGTAAGATGGTAAGAAGCAGGCAGAATAGTCCCCAGTCATTGGACATTCCTTAGTTCAAAGCACTAGCTTTTGGCAAGACTACTTTGTCTATATTTGTCTTTCCTTGGGTACACTCTGTGGATGGCCAGTTCCCCTCTTTCCCAGATACCTAGTCTATTGCCTTTGCTCCTCAGTGCTTGCCCATAGCTTCCCAGTCACTTTGCCTCAGGGTCTTCTGAGTACAGCCTTGCACACTCACTCTCCTTGTTTTGGGACTGCTGTAGAAACTGAAGAAATTAACACATGTAACTTGCCCTGGTGCCATTTTTTGTGGGTTTTTCCCCCAAAACAGTTTTTAAAAAAGAAAATTCCAGCTGTAGTGTTTTTCAGTTCTGCTCCATAGAAAGAATACATGAGAAGGATTCAAGATATATTTGTTCTTTAATCTTGAAAGTATCAATGATCTTTATTTTAATGAAATTTCAAAAGGCAAAGTCAATTTATTTTTTATGTGAAAAAAAAATCCAGAAATGACAGCATCAAAGCCTTTGCAATTTTGGTGTAGAGTAAGAGGGCCATCATTTTTCTGATGTCTGTATTTTTATAGGATGTCTTTAGATTAAAGAGCCTTTGTCTGCTTTTACCCAGGTATGTTCCAGAGAAAAGCAGTTCTGACAACTCACTGTTGCATGGTGCAAAACTGAAGACGAGACAGTCTTTTCTCAACTATAATCTGGGGGGCACCTTCAAAGTATCCCTCTTTACCAGGGACAGGGGCCAGTGTCTTGTTTTGCTGAAAGAGATTTCTTAAATCTTTTAAAATTATACTATTTTATCTCATTGTTTTAAGTATGTGTTTAGTATTATTTATATTGGAAACAAAATTTGCTATGAATCACTCTTCCATGTTAGTTATGAGCTTCAGGGTCTCACAATTCATACAGAGCCTCAAACTAGAATCTAATTTGTGGTGGAGAAATTGTGGTTATTTTGTGCTCTGGGAAGTTCTAATAGGAACATTCAGGTAGTTGTGGAAATAAATTAACACACACATACACACACAAATACATACATCTCTTTAAAACAGTCTCTTATCAAACGCTTGCCCCACACCGTTCATCTAAATCACAGTCACCGTTCCAACCCTAGAGTCACAATCGTGTATAAAAGGTCACCCCAAGAGGACATGCTTTTTAAGGAAGAGAATTAGAACACAGAATAAAGATAAAATGTTATAGTGAGTAGCAGTTAAAGCTACATTAAAAAAAAAAACAGCAAGGAAAATCTGAAAGTGAATAGTGCTGACTAAGGGAGACTGTGAGGAAGGACATTTGCAAACAATGTGTGTGCGAGACACTGAGCTGGGGAAGTGGACATGGACTCCCACAGCAAACCAAGAAGCTGTCAGTATCTGATACCCACTTGCGCAGGAAGTTTTAGTTTTCTCCACTGGAGTCTCGCTGGGCTCATAAACTACACTAGACTGTGCCCTGTGCTGAGTTTTCGATGGCAGACACAAAGCCAACTCAAGGGTATTTTGTAGACTTGTTGCTTCATGTTGCTTTAGGCAAGCGTTCTTTTGTTGCCTTATTGGTCTTTTGCTTGTATATTTGGCTTCCATTTTTGTATTTTTGTGGGAAAGTCTCATGTGTGAATTTCATTTTGTTTTGGGGTTTCTTTGTTTTGTTTTGTCTTTTAACAGAAAGAAAGAAAGGACTTTCGAGTTGAGCAAGTTGGGATGCAGGGAGGGTCTGGGAGGAGTTGGTAGAGAAGAAAACCATGATCAGAATATATTGTGTGAAATAAAAGCTTTAAATAAAAGAAAATAATAAAAACAGAATGACTGAAAGAATGTTCCAGAGGTAAGGGATAGCAAGTATAAAGGCACTGAGATATGCAGCTCCCCAAACAGCCCAAGTATGCTAAGCACTCTCAAGCCACCTGGAACACCATCCTTAATTCACAATAGCCTAGAGAGGGAAATATGAGCTCTAGCATCTCTGCTGTGCTGCTCGAGGAAGCCAAGGCACAGAGATGAATGCGTGTTCAAGGCATTACTGGGATCTGATTCCAAGCACTGGGTCTGACTTGAGTCCCTGATCCCACTGCTGCAAACACTGTATCTTTGATTAAGGAAGGATGCCATTTTTATAATACTAACCCTGCCAATCAATGAGTGTAGGAAATCTTCGCATGTTGTGTAATTCTCTACAATTTCCTTCATAAGTGTTTTAAAACTTTCACTGTACAGGTCTTCTGCTTCCTTACTTACACTTATTCAAAATATATTTTTAAATCCTGAGTGGGAATTTTTCCTTGATTTCTTTCTCCGTGTGTTTTTGTATGTGTGTATATACGAGAGCTACTGATCTTCTGCATTACTTTTGTATCCTGCTGAGTTACTGAAAGTGTTTATCAGAATTAGGAGTTTGCTGGTGGTTTCCTTAGGATCTTTCATGAATAGAATTATACGACCTGAAAGTTGAGATGCTTTCACTCCTCCCTTTTCTACTTCAGTCCTTTCTCTCCTTCACTTGTCTCTTTGCTATAGCTAAGACTTCAAACGTTATGTGGAGTGGAATGGGGAGAATGGACACAATAGGGCAGCAGCACATATTAACTCATGGTTGTTGTAAGAAAATGGACGAAATCTGTGTGAGCCAAAGCCAGACAAAATCCCGGCATGGAGATGGGACAAGAATACATATCTCATCCCTAGCTGTGGAGCTATTTGTAATTATTAGCTACTTGGAAAGGAAGAGGCAGTTTTCTCTAAGAATACCTAGAATTACAGTCTTCCCAAACCCAGATATCTAGATGACAGCATAAAAACACAATCAGTAACAGCCATGGCAAGATGTCTCTACAAAAGTTCACCAACCCTACCACAGTAGAAATGCAACACAGTTGAAGGACAAGGCATGGATTTCAAAATAAGCTTTGTGAGTATGTGTGAAGCTTTCCTGAGGAAATAAATAATGGAATCCATGACAACATAAGCAAACAGTGGAATAACATGAAAAAAAAAAAACAGTTCAAGATGTGCAAATGGAAATAGAATCAATAACAAAAACCACAAACTGAGGGGAAAAATGGAACTGAAAAATTTAGGAGTTTAAACAGGAAATGCAGAGACAGCTTCACCAACAGATTCCAAGAGATGGAAGAAAGGATCTCAGACACCGAAGACACCATAAAAGAAATGGATATCTAGTAAGAATTATGTATGTCTTCCCCAGATGGGGAGCAGGAAATTGCAGATTCACACTGAATTGTAAAGAAAGCAAGCATATAAATTCAGACTGTTACTGAGCAAATACTGAAAAAAAAAATGCTTGGGATTTCCATTTGCTCAAACTATAGTTTGTTTGTTCTCTTTAGAAAGGAAAAAAAATGTAGAAATCAAATTTTAAGGACCTCAATAAAGAACTGGAGTACAACAGTGAGTCCTTTGAGCTCTCTGAGTCACATGACAACCATGATGGAGGCTGCATTCTGGGGTGCCTCCCATTTATAGGTCTACAAGGGCAAGCCTGTTAAATCTCTGACATACATCATTTTATGACTGCACAATGGAACAAGACCAAGATTGTTTGCTAATGTGTAGGGTATTATTTTTTAAAGGCTGCTATATTTTAATATGATGAAATTTTATTCAGATTGAATTACTCTGATTTAATGTTTAGAGATAGCTTTCTGAAACTGGATTGCTGAAGCCCCAAATGTAAACTGCTTAATCAATGCAAGATTTGTGTGGGTACACAGGAGCAGTCATGCCTCCTTCTGTTTACACGGTTAGTTCTGGCCAGTAATAAGTGAAAAAAAGGATTTTCGATGGTATTGGAAAGGGGTGGAACTTTATGCATATTCTATACATTTACAATCTTAAGTGTATTGTGATAGTTACTAAAAATTCATTGAAACAGTGTGACTTACCAACTTTTAAATTTATTATTTAAAGTCAGAGAGTTTATGTGGGATAAAAAGCCAGTGTATTTACTTACCTGATTTCAAACAGGCACATGCTGTGTTTGGCTAGAGTTTTGAACTGAATAGAAAACAATCTTCCTGGGTTGAGTGACCCCTAAAGCAAAGTGCTTAGAGCACAAGCAAATTAGTAAAAACCACCAAAAGTATCACGTTTAAAAATGTGTGCAGCCCTTATATGGCACCCAAATTTCTTTATCCTTAAAATTACTTCCCAATGGAAAGCTAATTATAAAGTCATATTTTCTTAACTTATATGAAGATATTGAAAAAATAAAAGTATCAAGCAATTAAGCATGTGTTTAATGTCATATATTTAACCTGTTTTCGAAGTATGGTGAAAAAGAAATAGCTAATAAATGTCCTCAGGTCTCTCTGTGTCCCAGGGTGGACAACAGCCTGTAACGGGCCTACTTCAGAATTCTGGGATTAATGGCATGGGTCACCATACCTAAGTCAATGAAGTCTCTTGATGGAATTCACAAAATGAAGTTAGTATTTGTTAAGATATGGCCTGAAAAATTGCCTTATATTCAGAAGAGATTTCACTTTTTAAGGTTTTGGTAGTCCACTGTCTGCAGTAAAGAGCATATTTTGCATTAAATGAGTCACTGAACACCAACTCAGCTTACTTCTCACGTATGTTATGTGATGACTGGAGAAGAGGAGGTCAGGTAGAGGAGGACAGGTAGACGAGGAGCCTTACACTTCTTCTCTTAACCCCAAATCAGCGCTCAGGTCATGGGTTTCATTTGGGCATTTTAAACACATATGGCATTTCCCTTGTTTTTATTGACGCCCCTCATCTTTTGTCCTTTCCCACTGGATTCAGTATTGATTCTGTTCTAAAAGGTGCTGTGTCTGTGTGCTTTTTATCCAATATAACATGGCATTTATAAACTCCATATATCATGATGGCTGCCAAAGTGTACTCTTAGTTGATGGTAATTGTTGAAGGCTATGAATCAGATGATTCAAAAATTATAGATAATTGGAAATTACAACCATACATTACACTGGCTTTGTTGTTTGCTTGGAAGAAGAGCATATCTAGCTCTGAGAACATGATAGCCAGGAAGCTGGCAGCCAAGGAGTCTGCTGCAGATGGCGACAATGTCCGAATAAGACAAATATTTGGTAGATTCCCAGATTCCAGTCCCAGATAGGGAACAATTGCATGTATACACCAGTGATTATCACACAATTCACTCAGCACATCTTTCAGAATCTATTATACTATGTCTTCTGAGATGTGAATTTGTACAGCATGCAATTTCTGCCCTTGAAGCCTGTGAATCTTCTAACAGATGAGTCCGTCCTGAGCAGTACAATGTACTCCAACAACAATAGCAAGAGGATAGATTCTATTTTGGAACATCCCCAGAACATTTGAAATTCATTCCATTATTTCATTGTTAGCACTTTCATCTAAGAAAGAGCCAATCTATAATAAAAATATCTCTTGTGTTGGCTTGAATTTTTTTTAATTTTCTTTTTTCATGAGTACATATGTTTTCTTAGTCAGGGTTTTATTGCTGTGAAGAGACATGATTACCAAGACAACTCTTATAAAGGCAAACACTTATTTGGGACTGGCTTACAGTTTCAGAGGTTTAGCCCATTATCATCATGGTGTGACCCATAGAACCCTGCAGGCAGACTTGATGCTGGAGGAGTTGAGGGTTCTATGCACTGACTGAAGGTAGTCAGGAGGCGACCGTCTTTCACACTAGTCCAAGGTTGAGCACAGGAGACTTCAAAGCCCTGCTCCACAGTGACACACTTCCTCCAACAAGGCCACCACTTCTAATAACACCACTTTCTATGGCTTAAACATTCCAACATATGAACCTATGGGGCCCATAACTATTCAAACCACTACAGATGCAGAGAAAAAAACTTCTTCCCCTGAATTAGAAAATGCATACTAAATGCTACATTTATCATCTACTGCAATAAGTTTATAACTTTATCGTCTTCAAAAAAGCTTTACACAGCAGTATATAATACTTCGTAGGTTTAAAATTTTATTTTCCATTTTTTACTCATCTTTCAGAATTCTTTTGAACCCTTTCCTGTTGCTTTCAGTGTTTTTCATTGACTAAGCAATTTCAGCTCAGATATAAGGATTTATCTGCTTCAGTCAATGTTCTAGATTGTGTACCATGTACATACATTTTATTCATCTGGAAAGTTTCTTGTTTATAAAACATTATCACCAAGTGGAAAAGTAACAGATGATATTCCTTCTGTCTGCTGTATGCATTATTGCTTGGCTACCTTCTCTTTACAATATACTTGTGTGTCTTGTTGAGTCTTCCAGGCTTGCAATTCTATATTTGTCCTCGAATTGGAATCACCATATGTTGTTATGGTACTTCCTTAATTTTTAAAAATCATTTATTGGCTATTTTGCATGCTCATCCCTCTTTTCCTTCCTCATGTTCTGAGATGACCTCTTTTTTCATACTGTGGTGAACCAGTTAAGCCAGTATTAGAGGTAATACACAGGTGAGTGCAAGAGGATAGTCAGACATTGAACCTGTGGGCACCATGGTAGCCCAAGTTGAATACAAGATTCATGCAATATTCCCTGTTGTTCTGTCTGAGCAATACTATTTTTGGTTGGAAAACTTGGGGCTCCAGTCCAGCCCAAAACTGGCAGCAGCTTCCTTTCCTGGTTCATGAAGAAAGTCTACTCAGTAATGAAAGCGACAGTGACTTGGTAGCAGAGGATGGCCTTGTCTGACATCAATGGGGAAGCCCTTGGTCCTGTGGAGGTTTGATGCCCCAGCATAGGGGGATGCTGGAGGGTTGGAGCAGGAGAGGGTGGGTTGGTGGAGGAGCACCCTCATAGAGGCAAAGGGGAGGGAGGAGAGGGTGGTTGTGGGATGGAGGGATTGTTTAGGGGTAATTGGGAAGTAGGATATCACTTGATATATAAACAAATGGATTGATTAATAAAAAATAACTTTAAAAAAGCGGTGGCAGATGTTTTGTATCCCAGGTCTCCTAAAACATACTGCACTCTGAGGGATTTACTTCACAGTATGTATTTCTTATGATAGTTTGAGTTAATTTTTTGTCAATGGCATTTTTATTGCGCAGAAAAGATACTTCTCATGGCTTCTTTCTTAATCCCCTAAAATATTGCATGAGTTAGGAACATCAGGCTCAATAAATATTGAACATGCTTAAATATTAACTCTCCACTGACTCAGAATGTCTGTGGGCAATAAGGAAAAACAAGTACAAGAAAAAGACACAAGCCTCATTAGGATTAACACAGGAGTGTTTCTCAGTAATGACACTGTGCACAACTTAAATCACACAGTGTTTAAAAAGAACCACGCAGGTCAGGACATTTAAGACATGTCCCAGCACCTTTGCGTGTCATCAAGATTAAGTTTAAAACACAGTGTTGCTCCTTCTCCTCTGACCATTTTTGTAATTTCCACCCTTGTAGTCTTTCCAGTAAGAGTGATATCTCATGAAATAGGACCTTTCTTCCACCCAGGACACTGGATTTCTTATTCATCTTAATAATTCCTACTATGCTGTTAGGCTTTGTTTTAACATGTCATTTCCACCTAGACATCTTTTTTTGCCTTCAGGAGAAAGACTGAGAGAAGAAGGGCTCAAGCAGATGAGGAAATGACGAGAGAGGGGAAAGGAAGGGCCAAGGAAAAGTTAAACCACAAAGAAACATAGATGACGCCTTGGGGACCTATGATCTTGTAATCCAAGTTCAAAATAAAACAAGCGATAGTGGAACATTTGTAATACGAAAGAGCAGGTCAGAATACTGGAGTTAGTGAATCTGTCAGGGCTGGGAATGAGGTGGGTGGAAGAAAGAAAGGCATGGGAGTGGGCCAACCCAAACTAGGGGGTACGCAAGGAAACTTTATGAAACTCCAGTAGTTTAGATAGTTAGTTAATTAAATATATAACAAAAACTACAGAGTGGAATTTGAATAGATGTAGTCCATATAGGTGAATGATGAACCTTCCAGAGGACACGCACAGGATGCTTTCTTATGAGTTGATGGCCAGGAAGGACCCAGAGGCAACACAGTACAGACCACTGCTGTCGCTCTTGATTATCCATCATGACTAGATGATAGGACCTGTTGCTGAAGACAACAATCACTTGGATACAGTGCAGAGAAAGGAGCTCTCTCACGGTGTTTGACCCTATGTGCTATAATTCTGACCTAAAAGGCAAGATGGTTCACTGGAGGCAAAATGTTTATGGGGTAATAAATCACTCTCCTGGCTAGATCTGAGGCATGCTCCACAAGAAGAAATTTATCTCTGGTACCGTAGGCATGGTCAAAGTCCATGACTTGTGAACTATTGTTACTAAGAGATGTTATTAATGTTTTATTACATGGATATGTCAAGATGTCTTCCAAATATTCGTGTCTATACCAATACATCTGTCCTGCTCTTAGCCTCATTCAGAGAAGCTTCTTTTGCAGTGGGCAGTGCCTAATATCAATACTCAGAATTAGTCAAGTTGCTGGAACTAAGCCACCGTATGTGGTTATTAATGGGCCTTTCAAGGGTAAACAATAGACATTAAAAGAAAGAGTGAAACCAAAGAAAAATGATTATATTTATTTTCAAATAATGAGAGAAGCAGTAAGAGTTGCTGATGACATGGGAGACAGCAGGGAAGGGGGTGGAGCATGGGAGGGGCCAAGAGGACAAGGGAGAAAGGGCAGACTTGGGAATTAAAGGGCAGGGTAGAAGAGAACTGGAGCCATTGACCAAGACTGTCAGTATGATGCAAGGGCCGCTGCAAGCCCTGTCTCTTGACCTTTAAAAGTTTCAAGGTCAAGCCAAACACATAGTCCATTGTTTGGTCAGCTCCCCATTCAGCCTGTGCCAGGAGAATTTGGCAGGCACTAACTAACTAACCAACCAAATAAATGGAATATGAGCTTCATCTCTATATCTATCAGAGACAGAAGGACATATCTTCAAGAAGCTGGAAGAGAAATGGAATAAGAGAGAAGTTGGGAACCTGGAAGACACAAGCTTCCTCAAGAGACACTTGTGTGAACCCTAGCCATGTCCTTCCTGCGGCAGAATCACATTGTGCTTGCAGAGCCCCAAGGCATAAAGGAATTGAAAACAAAAGCCCAAGAAGGTAACCATCCTGGGGACACAGGGTGACACAACACCCCACTTGAGCCTGTTCTCCAGCATGAAGAAAATCTTGTTTGTAATGCCCTAAGACTGATTTCCCATGTGTCTGTGTTATGCAGATTCTAACTAGAATATGTCTGCAAGACGGATCTTGTTGAGTTGAAATTTGATGTTTCTACCTTGACTAAACTTGCCTGGGTTACATGAGCTGTGGCAAGCCTTAGGTAACATCTTGGTTTACTTCAGATTTGAAATTCAGCTATATTTTGGAAGATTTAGAGAATATAAAACAACTGTCATCTGATATTTCGAGCAAATAACTAAACCGGTTAAAAAGTGAAAAAAACCCTATGGGTATCTAACAACCCTGTGGTCAGTAGGGAAACTTGATGTGACAAACCTTATTCTCTTGCTCTCTTGTATAAAACTATGGAAAGATTTGGTGCTGAGAGATACAGATAAATTTTAAGGGAACTATGTGCAAAGTGCTGCCTGTACCTGATACGAAACAATATCAGTAATCTTTGAATGGCTGTAAAAGAAAAAATGTGAAGCCTAAGGTAACGTTTACAAATGTTAAAACTGGAGAGGCATTTTATACTGTTCAGAAATTGATCAAACTGATAAAAATAAAAATTTAGTAAGGAAATGAAAAGTAAGAGACACAGCCTAATATATGTAGCTATAAGTAGGAAAGCAAAAACAAGAAATTATTGGTCATTCAGCTATTGATAGTAGGAACAAGACAATAATAAAGATAAAAATCAATGTTAATAGAATAAAAGTAGCAGAATCAGACGACCCCTAGTTCAACTCTTCATTGTCATGGCTACCACCTGAATCCAAGTCACACTCATCTCCTGCCAGCATTGTTTCAGGAGCCTAATTCACCCACCTCAGTGCCATTGACATTCGGAGCTATGAACCAAGTTATGCCACTTCCCTGTGCTCCCCTGAGAATTCTCATGGCACCCACATCTGTATTCCTCTCCCTCCTGGTCTTTCACTGCTCTGGCTACACTGCCCTCTCTGCAGGCCTCAGACATGCTCACCATGCTTGCCCTAGGGAAAGCACACTGGCTGGTCTCTGGCTTTAAACCTGCTCACATCTCATTTCTCAATAACTCCCCTGTCTGTCTTTAAAACTGCAACCCCACATCACTTGGGAGGCAGAGACAGGTAGACCTCTGAGTTCAAGTCCAGCCTGGTCTACAGTGAATTCCAGGACAGCCAGAGTTAAACAGAGAAACCTTGTCTCGAAAAAACCAAACCTGTAACCCAAACACCACAGCTGCCCTTCCTCATTTTGATCCATTTATTATCTTATTTTCTTCCCATATAATTAATTCATTTTCATATTTGTGTTGTGTTCCTCAGTACCTTGTACGTTCTGTAACACCAGGAGTCTGGGGTCTGTTTATTTTTCTTCTTTCTTCCTCCCTCTCTCTTTTATTTCTCTCCTTACAACCATTTAGAACACAACTGGTCATATAGTAATTACTCAAGTTTTTAATTAGAGCTGCCTCTTGCAAGAAAAACATTAAGAATAGTTGCCATTATTGACTGTTAAAAAGAAAACTTAATACTACAAACGTAATCTTAAGAACAGAAAGGGAGTGTTACTTTAGCCACAAAAATAATATGAATTATGAAAATTAATTTGAATACTTAATGGAGTAAAATATTTCTATCAGAAACCTCAAATGACTCAGTAAGAAAAAAGAAAACAAAGCTAGATTTAAAAAACGATAGCAGTGAAGGATTAGAGCAAACATCTGCTCCATATCTAAACGTCAGTAAGATATGACAGGCAAGCATTGAAACATTTTTATGTAACTAATAAAAGTTGTTTAAAATTCTTTTACAAGTTCTCAACATCTCACTTTTTGGTGCTATCACAATTGTATAACAAAATACCAAAACCCAAACCAAAACCCACATGAGATAGATACTTTCATAAATAAATCCGTCTATGGCTAATATCCCAATACTAGTTACTGGAATCCAAGAGTAGACAGAAGTAGGTAGCACTTTTTTTCTGAGATCATTTCTTATTAGGGTAGCTAACAATGCAATGCCACTCTTAGCATATTAACATCAATCAAGGCTGGTGCAGGGAGAATCCGATCAGATCAATGGAAGATCCCATCCACGTGCGACGGGAAGGCTAGCACTTGACAAGTCAGTGTGGAGATACTACTTGAGAAATGTGAGGAAGAAAGTCTTTTAGGGGCAAAGGGGGGGAGGAGGAGGGTGCTGCAGAGGGGAGACCAGGAAGGGAGACAACATTTGAAATGTAAATAAATAAAATAACTAATAAAAAAGATAATAAATAAATAAATGAATAAAATTATACAGTGCTTTTATGTTGTTCCCACTAACTCATATCTATTATATTTCATATGTAAGTTAGGGACAGTGCCAAATTCAATGTAAGTAATACGTGAATCATAGTACATATTATATTGGTAATATAAATAACAATAGTATACTTTCAGTACAAAAAAAAAGAAAAAAAAATCCATATTTGACAACTAGCTACAAATAATATTTTAAACGATAACATGCCAAAGAATAAAAAGCTAACATTTAAACATTTTTGGAAAGCACTATAAATGTTTACAATATTGGAATGAATAATTTCTTAATCAAATTTTAAGATAATATTGGTTCATAGGACTGAATTAAATTGAACACATCTAATAATTTAAAAGAACTTAAAAGACAAGAGAGACTAGAAACAGACATTTTACACATAATTGACAACTGATTATACTCATTAAAAAGATAAAATTATATAGCAATAAAAGAAACTATCCTGCTGCATAAAGGGCAGCTGTAGGGGACAGGCCTCCACATGGCTGGTGGGATACATTACTGCAACCACTGTCAAGAGTAGCTTGACAGTTTCTACCGTCTAAGGTATATGAAACACAGCAATTTCGTTGTTACTATCTGATTTGAAAAACTGAATACAAGATCTTTCCATGTGTTTACTCCATCATTCTCTATAAGTACAGAATTATCAGAAAACAATCTACGTATCTACTTACATCTAATAAACTAGAGTGGTACTCAGCCTTACATTCAGACTTTGGCCGAGAGAACAGTTAGAGTGAATTAAAGGTAAATATGTTACTTGGAATAATTTTTAAAATATTTTATTGACTAATAAGTTACAAGAGGATAGGTAAACATAAATTTATGCTCCATGTAGCTTATGAAGAGGAGTAAGATGGATAAGAAATACACACAGCAATCCATGTCAATACAGGACTGTAATGGAGGCTGGGCAAGCCTAAGGTTTTCACTTATTGGCTTTTGGTTCAGAATGTATTTGGAAAGGCCAGACTTTGACTGGAGAGCTACTCGGTCTCGAGTTGGATATGACAGCCCTGGATTAGTCTTGGTCCAAATGTTAGACAGGAACAGTCATGTTAAAAATTAAGTATCCTTTCCAGGAAGTTTAGCGGCAGAGTATGGGTTAGGCCAAAGAGATGGGTAAAATGAAAGACTATAAAACCAGACTTGAGGATCTTAAAGGAAGCTTGAAGTCATTTGGAAATGTAGCCACAGTCACAAACAGAACAGCAAATCTGAGAGTCTCTGCTGGCTGGACAGAAAGGAGGAGAGAATAGTGGAGTTGGTTCAGGGGTTGGAGTGGGATCCTTTGTTAAACCAGACGGCCTCAAAGGAGACAGAGAGGCAGTCACTCTTCAGCACTGTTCTTCTCACTCTTATCTATCTTTCCTGCTTCTTTAAGTAAGAAACAAAAGCCCAGTGAAGTAGTAGTAACTGGATGGCTTGTGTCCCTAAGCCTACAAAGTCTTCCATTTAACAAATCCTGACCTAGAAAATATTCTATTATCAACAAAGGGAAGTCCGCAGGCTTGGTGGAGTTTCGAAGCCAGCAGGCTCTGTAGGTCATTGTAAGACTCAGTGTTTATTCCAGCAGCGCTGTCAACAGATTAAACAAGTATTGTACAACCAGGAAAAGCAGTGCGCCATGTTTATCTTTGTGGCTGATCACTTTTAGCACTGCTGTGGGAAAAGGACGCAAACAATGGTAATCTGCTCCTTAACGGGAACCCAACTAGACATTCTGGACCAGTGCATAAAATCTAAAGTGCAGCCATGACGACAGTAAAATTAAACCCTTTGCTCCACCTCCCAAGTCCTTTCCAATTTGTGGTCAGCACCAAGTGCAGCCATCTCCCTAGCGTCCATCTCATTTCCACTGAGCGCATGAGCAGGCTAGACAGAAAATCCTTTCTCTTGCTGCTCTCCTTCGCTTCTCATGTTCTGTAAGGCGTTTGCATCCTCCCCAAGAAGATAAAGCGTTGCAACAATTTAGGATTACAAAGTAACAGACTGCACAGCTCAGACTCTTTAGAGCATCAATCTGTAAGTTTTTAGCCAGGGTTTTATGAGGCGGTTTAGTTGTATTTTTGAGTGTCTGATGCTTAAGAAAAAGAACTGTCAAAGAGAGTTACCAACCATTATTTAGTACACTGACTGCTTTATAGGTTGAAATTCGGACCTCAGAGACTGTTCTTTTCCTCAAGTTAGAAATAGACAGAACACTGGCTGATTTCTGATCCTTCAGTTCTCTCATCCATTCTTCATCCCAGTGTAAAAGGAGATATGAGATTGTCTTTTTTTAAATTAAATTATTTATTTACATTCTAAATGTTGCCCCTTTCCAGTTCTGTGTCCCTAAGCCCTTCACCCCATTCCCCTTCCCTTTGCTTCTGAGAGGGTGCTCCTCCCAGTCACTCCCATCTGCCCCCCACCTGCCCCCCCAGCATCCCTCTTTCCTTGGGGTATCAAGTTTCTACAGGATTAGGTGCATCCTCTCCCACTGAGGCCAGACAAGGCAATCCTCTGCTACATATGTGCTGGGGCCATGGACAAGCCCATTTTTCCTTTTTGGTTGGTGGCTTATTCTCTGGGAACTCTGAGGGGTCCAGGTTAGTTGATACTGTTGTTCTTCCTATGGTGTTACCATCCCCTTCAGTTCCTTCAGTCCTTCCTCTCACTATTTCATAGGGGTTCCCAACCTCAGTCAGCTGCAGGTAGAGTCTCTCAGAGGACAGCCATGCTAAACTCCTGTCTGCAAACACAACTTGGCATCAGTAATAGTGTCAGACTTTAGTGCCTGCACATGGGATTGATCTCAAGTTGGGCCAGTCACTGGATGGCTCTATTTTTGTTCCTGCATTTCCTTTAGACAGGAACAATTCTGGGTCAAAAAACATTGGTTCTGATTTATATCTTATCCATTTAAACCAAGACTTCCATTTCTGTTCTGTTGCCAGACCTTTGGAGACCCTCCAGTACTCAGCACACGAGGCTGTCAGCTCAGCTGACAGTACGTTCAATACGCCAGTCAAGCTCCTTAAACCTTTCCATATTGCACTCTCCCCCGCCCCCGAGACTGACAGTCAAGGAAGTAACACTCTAAAGTCAGGCCAAATGAAGGCAGGGCTGTGGATCCTGACCTCCCGCTTTGGTGCCAAACCAACTACTTGACCTGGAATTTTTTTTTTCATATTTAGAACCTCTGCTTCGATGTAGGAAAAGAGAATCAAACCAAAATAGAAAATTACTAGTACATAATTAAATGGTAAGGGGGAAAATATTGGCTTACAGTCCGCTTGTGTGTACGAACGTGTATATTCACAAGTCTATTTTGATGACAACAGACTCCAACTCTTTAGTTTTCCCATCTTTTTATTTTCAGGGTTACGGTCCTTTGAATAACTCTTAGGCGCCATCACAAACCATAAGGACATAGTATGCCTTACTATAGCTTTGTTCCTATCTTAATTTCACTTTAGGAAATCTAAACCTGAGCAATGGGATATTTAGAATTGTTATTATATATATATATATATATATATATATATATATATATATATATATATAATTGTTATGGGATGTTATTCACTGGGAAATGTGGGTAATTTTGGGTACTTGTGTCAAATGCATTGTGGTCAAAGTATGAAGTTTCCTAAGTGATTCTATGGTTGGCTGTGGCTTTCTGTGTGAAAGAATTACAAAGACCTCTAGTGGCTTCCTCAGTATTCATTTTGAACTCCTTCGATACCAGAAGAATCACAGTTTTGTCTGATTGTCAAACAATGTCACTTTTAGAAATCTTTTGCAGATTTTCGTGCAACTAGTATTCTCTGCATTCATTGACCCAGGCCATTGACTCATAGCCAGAGATACTGTGTGGCTTTCTAAGAGAAAAGCTCTTATAAAAAAGTCTGACTTTTGTCTTTTAATTCATCGTGTGACCCCTAAAGATGAAAATCACAGTCTAAAGAGGACAGTCAATAGAAGTCACAATGATTGTAGTCTGTATTGTAGCTTCTGAAAGAGTTTAAATTGCTGCTCAGTTTATTACATCTAGACTTTCTGTTACCAGAGAAAACAATAAAATTGGTTACAAGTTTACAATGGGATGGAACAAAATACTGGTTTAGGGGTCAGTGGTTAACAATGCTCACCCCGTTGCTGAGGATCTGGGGTCCCCAACACCCGAGTCAGGAAGCTCACAGCTGCCTTAACTCAAGCTTCCAAGGATGTGATGAGTCTAAGTCACCTGCACTCACGTCTCCACATACATATATTTAAAAACATGGCTTTAAAATTTATAAAACCCCAGAGCAGCCAAATGACTTTTGCATTATGTTGTAAAAGGCATTATTTTGTGCCCTGCAAAAAATATTGTGTGTTTCATCTGTTCGTATACCATTCTAATTTAAAATATTTGCAAATATTTAACCTTGCTTGTAAGGCATAGAGTTTCAAATGGGATTTTCTGATAGAGCCATAGGCTGATGATTTATGTCACTGACCCTAGAGCTGGCTCAAAGCCTGGTCAGCTACTTCCCAGCTGTGTGACTTTGTATACATCTTATGGAACTCTCTGCGGATCAGATGCCTCACTTCTGAAGTTCCTCAGTGTAACAGCTGGACACAAGGACATCTTCTTCAGAGTTATACTTGATATTAAGCACAGTAGCAAACACTGTTGGATAGTATCTTCCTGTTCTCGTCTCATCAACACTTGGTATGTAACTGGTAACATTTTCTCCTGTATCTTGTGGAGAATGGAAGTGGCCTTGTGAATGGAAGAGAGTCTTCTGGATACAATGCCTCATTCTACTGGTCGATCTTTCTTTCAGGACTTAAAACAAGAGTTGAACAACGTTGATTCAGCATCCTGTGAAGACGTGAGGGTTTTGTCATATCATTTCGCCACTGGTTACTGCTGATGCCTCTTGTCCCTGAACACAGGGTAGGGTGTGTGGACAAGAGGACAGTGCTGGCTTAGACTTTTGCTTGTGGAAGATTTTTGAGCCATCAGCTAAAACAATCCATCCTCATAACTTGCTCTCCATGAAGTCTCTACAGAAGACCAAAGATATAAGTATTTTCAAAGTGATTATATCTGTTGCTTCAATTATATGCCCACAATGGCAACTCTTTTTTTTTCAAGTCAAATTGTGTGTTCTGTTAGGCTGTTTATGCATCAATTTTGATAACTGATGTGGACATGCTTAACTGGCTTAAGTGAATCACGACTTCAACATCTTCTTCTGCCTTAGGTAATGGTTATTGTTTCCTCACAGTGCCTGCTTCTGAATGTGTGATTTTTACAGAAATTGTTTCCTGAAGTGGAAAGCTGGGCACAATGATTCAGAGAACAGAAGAGTCAAGTAGGGGAATGCCATGGAGTAGTTCACATGGAATAGTTAAACCTTTTCGTAGAATTTGATCATTTCACCCTCCCCCAGCTCCTCATAGATGTTTCCCACCTCCCTATCCATCCAGGCTCCCTCTCCCTCTTTCTCCTTCCTTCCCTCCTTAGTTGAGGTTTGGGTCAGAGACACTTGCTGTAGGAAACAAACTCCCAATAATAATAATAATAATAATAATAATAATAATAATAATAGACCCTAAAAAGCTTCAGTTTTGGCAAAGCAGGTAGTCACTGATGGAAAATCCTAGTCTTTTATCCTGGCACAATTCCGAGGGTAAGTCAGTACGGATCCCAAGGGCTGCAGGCAATTTGATGCTTTACACTTGGTAAAAGTTTGCTGCCAAAGCCATTACACCCAAGTTACTGAAATCTTAGTGGGTGTAAATTGCATCAACTGTCATTTATCCTTGTGAGAAACTTAGGGGCATGCCTTATAATGAAAGAAAAGATTTAACCTTCTTATCCTATTATGCAGAAAGTAAAATTCTAAAGCCTATGGAATGCTCTCATGATATAGTTTGGGACAAGTTAACTATATATAAATGTGTATCTTTACCAAATGGAGAGTTTGATTGCAAAAGTACCTCGCATAATTAAACACATTTGGAGACATTAGAAATCTTACGTTACATGTTTTCATCCTTGTGTGCAGTATATTCTTTTAATGTGTGTTCAACTGAGCATTGTTCACTGAGCAATGCTGGTTTATAAAAGTCTTTAGTGTCAGTAAGGTAAGCACAGTGGTTAATAGAGAATTTCCTTAGGGGCTGTTAATCAGGAACAGAAGCTGCTTCCAATTCCAGAGAAGGTGTTATTAATGTTCATTCTTTAGGGAAACTTTAGGCTGAGAATGTGCTGATCTCCTCTGTCTTGGAATCATGGGCCCCTTGATAAGGCTGGAAGCATACAGAAAAGAATGGCTGAAATCACTAAGGAACTCTGCCAGTTCAGACTAAGAGCTGCTCCAGGTCTGCGTGTTTGGAGAGTAGGAACCTGATGGCTCACTGTGTGTTGATGTATACTGGGAAGGGAGGGGCCATACTCAGTCCAGCCTTAAACTGTAGGTTCACAACCTGATGTAGGGATCATCCGAGTGTCAGCATTACTTTTAGAACTTTCCGTGTGCTGCTGAGGTTGAAAAGGACTGACTGACTATAGATGAAAATCACATGGGTAAACTTCATTTTGCAAAGTTTGATTGTGGGAAATTTCTATATATTATTAGGGTTAGATCTAAAACTATTTTCTTAAAGCATCTTTGAAATTCTGTTAGGTTTTTTCCTATGCATTTTCCAAAACCAGGGGACAGAGGCAGCTCTAATGACCTTCTCGTGCTTGAGGGAAAGCACTTTTGGAATCCCTGCAGTGTGCATGGCCCAAGATGCTTTAGTATTAGGAGACAAAAGCTGTGCTTAGAGATGTGGCTTACATTTCCACACTGGATACCAGAGGCCATTCCCACGAATCCTTCCCCTCAGTGGTACCTGGGAGTGTAACAGCGAAGTGTAACAGTAACTGTGTCATCTCGGCTCACATCTTCACGTCCCTCTATGCTGTCACAGAGTGCACACCCTCTTATGTCCTCCCCTCGTCTTTTGTCACTTGCCTTATCACAAGATCTCATTTTAATTCACCGTCAACACCTGCAATCAATCCTCCTGCTCACAGAATACAGAGCTTGTATTAAACTCACTTGTTGCTCTCATATATTTTAGTGTTTTAAATTATTAGGATGTTTTAATATTTAAGACATTAAAATACAAATGCATTATTTGCAACATTTCACACAGACAGTGTTTATAGGAAAGCTTTCAATATAGGCATCACTTCTCCTTTAACTCCTCTGTTCTTGAGTTACCCTGTAGAATTTTAAATCAGATACAAATTGGCTATTCCTATTTTAAGTAATAAAAGGAAGCAAGACTGGAAATAATGCACAACCTAAAACTTATGAAAATATCAACAGGCTTCAAAATTTGCTTTTAAAGGTCCCAGGATTTCATTATGGAATTTAATTATTGCTTAGCTCTTTTGTCATTGTTAAATGTGGTATTTTAAATAGTATTATGAGAAGCTTCAGGTTAAAACTATAAACTGCGAATCTGTTGGAGCTAACACATTTCTTACATTGGAGAAAAAATCCTTTTCCTTGCCACTCTCATCCCAACAGTAGGTTTAGAGAGTTAAAATAACCACTCAGAGGCGTCTAAATCATTGGTTTGGATTTGTTTTTACTATGAGAAGAAAACTGTTCTAAATTTGCATTGAAACTTGAAAGAGTATAAAATGTGCTCAAAGAAAAAACGGCAAGTTTCATTTATGTGACGTGTAAATTGGAAATTATTCAAAGTTTGACATACTTCGAACCAAGTGACATCTATGAAAACATTTCTTTGATATAAATCATGATACAAGTGCAGCATGAACTAGCTTTTGTTAAAAGTCAGTGCATCTTAAATAATATTGCAGAGATTTAGATGTCAAGGCAGTGGTGTTTAACATCCTTTCAAATTCCTCCTGCTGGCTCATTTCTCTTCCTAGATCTGCCTAGTGTCTCAGTGTCTGTCAAGCTCCTAGATCTTCAGCCGTGGGTGCCTGCACACTGTCTGACTTTAAGGCGTTCATGATGGACGTGCACAATAGCAGCGGGTCTTTATGCACGCTTAGCTCTATCTCACAGTCTGCCAATGCCCAGATGGATTCCAGGCAGTGGTGTGATGGAAAAAACAGGCTCAGTCCAAAATACACACCTGACTATGTCATTTCTTAGTTCCACAACTTAGCCCAAGTCACTAACAATTCTCAACCTTTATTTCTTACTGGCAAGTATTGAAATAATAAGAGCTCGTCCACTGGGAGATGATAGTGGAAAATGAGCAATACAGTGATTTCTAAAGCAAACCATCAAATGCACATGTGAGCTTTCGCTTTTCTCATCATCTGCTGGCCACATGATGTCATTATTGAGAGAGTCACATGGTTTAGAGGACTGAGAAATGGAGCTGGACACTGTTGGCTCCAAGTCAGCCTGTGAAAGGCACATGCCACACGGTGATTGAGGCTTGCCTAGAAAACAAACCCAGACAGTGGGGTCATTGCAACTGTGGAGGAGACATGGTGTCACCCTGCTAT
This sequence comes from Grammomys surdaster, assembly GCF_004785775.1. Taxonomy (NCBI): domain Eukaryota; kingdom Metazoa; phylum Chordata; class Mammalia; order Rodentia; family Muridae; genus Grammomys; species Grammomys surdaster. Next base: position 4,905,208 of record NW_021621185.1, read on the forward strand.
GGTTACAAGACACATAAATTTATGTTTACAATAATAGTTACTTTACAATATTTTAAATATATGCTATAGACTTTCATTATCAAGCTCCCCAGGTACTTGGGGAGAATTTTAATATTTTGGGTGCTCAAATTATAATTATACACAGAGGAAGAATCAGAGGTCTGGGGGAGTTAGAAATGGGACAGACAAAAAGCAATATCTAGACAAATAGATGAGGAATTTCTCTGTGACATAAAATACATATCTACATGTCTAAATACGTGTCTATATATGTAAGTAGTCATAATAAGTCTGACCAGAAAGCAGGTGAGACAATAAGCAACATGTGCCTTGACACATGTTTTAACCAACACCGTTTATTTTATTCTTTTACTGGTAATCCTAGTTACAATCAGTCATCAAGTGGTTTCCAAATTATCAGACTCCTATAGAAATAGGGAATCATTGATGTAACATCCAATTTCCTTACATAGAAAAGAAGTAACCTATGTGCTACCATTTGAATATGCTTTACCCTAATGAGTCGCATGCTGGAAGCTGATACAAAGTGCAATGGGATCTTTAAGAGGTGTGGCCTTGGCAAAGTTACTTAGGTGTAAGACAAAAGAGCTGTCTTAATAGTCATGTCATTTTGGACATATTTATCAAGTTGTTAAATATAAGAAGGGGTAGTTCAAATTGTTTTAGCTAAGAAAGGTTTTTGCAGTCAATTACAACCCAAGAAGGCCCGATCAAGAAAAACACAACTCAAATATTATAAGTACAAACTGCACACCTAGGTTGGGCAGAATTACCAGCACACTACTCTATGCCCCATCCATGAGATCCCCCACTTGCAGTTTTTCCAGGCCACTTGCTTCTCCTCCAATGTCCTTCCACCTCCTCCTTGGTTCTCTTCCTCTCTCTCCCCGAAAACTCTCCGTCCCACCTCCCCTTGTACTGCCCAATCACTGGCTCTAGCCTTTATTTTACCAATTAAGATGGGCAGGTTCACAAGTCATCAGCATACTGATTCACTCCTCATCTGCAGCCCCTCCCAGGAAAGAAGAATTAGCATCAAAACACAAGACTAGGGCTATCCACAACAAAAGGTTATCTATATCCTTATCTCAGAAGAGGTTAATGCTCTGAAAGGGAGGGTCAAATATCCTGTGTCTGGAGTAGTTCTCAAAAGAGTGGGCTTTTAAAGCCACTCTGTGCTGTGGCTCCTACTACATATAGCTATTGATAGATGCTTCTGTGTCTGCTGCTCTATGGTATGATATAGCTAGGGGCACCTCCAAGGATTAAGGTGTTATGATGCCACCAGACTTGTGGGCCAACTAAAACCTTTTGACATTGTAAATTATCCAGACTCAGGAATTATGTTCTAGCAATGTAAAATAAGACACTGGGGAAATTAATGACATAAATACTCTAATCACTATGTCTGAGACTATGTAGCCAATAACACAAAAGAGCTGTTTTAATAGTGATGTCATTTTTGAGATATTTATCAAATTGTTAAATATAAGAAAAGGTAGTTCAAATTGTTTTAGCTAAGAATGGCTATCTATACCAGGTCAAACTTGACAACCGTTAGAAGGATGGATGCCAAAAGATTTGCTGCTATTTTCCTTAGTACTCACAATAATGGAAATATACACAGATACTATTTGTCTGCTCTACTATTCTTTGTCCGGTAACAGAATTTCATAATTTCCTATCATACTTCCATTAACTGACCACAATCAACCTCACTCTTACATAATTATTCTTGCTCTAAAGATGGGCTTATGACCTAAACAGCCAATGTTATCAGTTATCTTAGTCATAGTGGTAAGTTGATGGCTGGATAGTGACCTAACATGAAAATTTCTACTGAGGATTTTTTTTGGGAACTCTGGAAATGAGAATGGATTGGAAGCTGAGCACCCAACATCGTGAAGTGGCCAGCTGGCAGGCTGCCATCCGGAGGCAAGCATCCTGTAGAACTGAAATGAACCTTGCACATGCTTAGATAAGTCACAATGCGGTGACATCTTAAATTTCCAAGTTTAGCAATAACTCAGAGCAGCCATTCATGACAAACCTACCTAAACATACGGGCTTAAACCGTGGCAGGTTGGCTTGGATTGTTGGCATTCACATTCACATGAACTCTATGTAACTTAATTTTGCTTCACAAATATAAAAACACTTTCTGAACTGGCATAGATGTTCTGTGCAAGACTGCTTTGTAAGAGAATCCGTGTGATTCTTTCATAAGATATTTACGATTAACTTTTTAATGTGTTTATGTGAATAAATGGTTGCATTTCCCTTTTATTTGATTTAGAGCAAATTTAATAAAAAAGATTTATAAATGTATCCTCACTAGAAGAACAAAAGCTGCCTTTCACATGTAAGAACTCAAATCAAACATGCCGAAGTCCATACACCAAGTAGCATGAAGCTCATCTTTTGTTTGCAAACCTCTCCAGGACTACCCAAACGCCATCGTCCGAGGGTCTGCTATGCAGATATCCAGTTCCATCTCTAGTTCTCCAGGAGCACAGTCCATGGAATGGCTGTCCTGTTCTCAGAGGGTCAAGAGAAATGTCTGAAAGACTCAGTCACCTCCAGGTATGTGAGAGCTGAAAGCACACTAGAGATCTGCAGGACAGCTGGCCAGCAGAACTGGACAGAACAGAAGGGGTTAGGAGATGCTTGGTGCTAACTGAAACTTCCCCTTTCTGAAGCAGTATTCTTGCTTCTTCTCCAGACATTGTCTTCTTCTCCCTAACAGGCCCAGGACACAATGGTAAACACTGGGCAGGACAAACTAGAAACTTTCTCAATTCAGCATAGGTCGCATAGATCTTTGATTTGTTTTCTTCTTCTTCTTTCTTCTTCTTCTTCTCTTCTTCTTCTTCTCTTCTTCTTCTTCTTCTTCTTCTTCTTCTTCTTCTTCTTCTTCTTCTTCTTCTTCTTCTTCCTCCTCCTCCTCCTCTTCCTTCCTTCATTCCTCCTCCTCCTCCTCTCCCTCCTATTCCTTCTCACTCCTCCTCTTCCCCTTCCTTCCCCTCCTCACAGGAACACAATGGTAAATGATAGTCAAGGCAAACTATGTACCTTCACAGTATGGTGGTTCTTTGGTTTTGGTTCCTTCTTCTCTTCCTTTCTAAAGGTGTGCTACACATAGTCTGTACCAATGAACAAGTAATGCTTACAGTTGTATTCTCACTAATAGTTCAGTTTGACTGACAGGAAGAGAATTGTAAGTTTTTACTTGCAGTTTTCAAACTGTAATTTGCATTTGAATTCTTTGATGATTTCCTCACAGTCTGTAGAGGGCATAAACACCCTCTGTAGAGGGAACCAAAAATTAGAATTTGCAACTGAAGTAAGTCACAGGAAGACCACACATTGCCAAACATCTTAAGAACCATTTCACATCCATTTCACATCCATGTTTACTTGCGTTGTCGAAATCCATTTAAGAACAATTCACACTCCTGGGGTATGTCTACAATTCGATGCTTCTTTTTTAAAAAAAATCAAGAACTGCATAAGAAAAAGAAGATAGAGTAATTATTCTGGATGGTTCTTTTGTCTGCCACCACCTCAAATGAAAGCAGAAGCTTTCACACAGAGACACACAAAGCCATGCACACATTTTAATTTGGAAATCCATCATGGTGTCTTGGGAGGACTTAGCTTTTATTCTAATTTTAACATACAATTGCAGAAAGTTAGCTATTTTCCTTTACATGGAACAAATTTTGTCTTGCATAGAACAAATTTTGTATCCTGTCTGGTTTGATAGCCAATAAACTAACAATAAGAGAGAAGACTCTTAATGAAAAAAGTATGCCACAGAAGGAAGTTTAGCCTTCATCACCAAATAAAGCAGCCCCTCACATATCATACAAGTGCACAGTGTAAAATATGTTTGTAGTAAGTGATTTGGTTTGTTTGGCGGCTCCTAGAGAATGACAGGTGGTACGACATACAATCAAACTTTCCAAAAGAGCTTTCGTGGCAAAAGTCCTTTCATGTGTCCTGAACATGTGTCCTGTAAGCATCCTGTAGTCTAGAATCATATTAAAGCCCTCTGCTCTGTTCCTTTCTTCTTTCATTGGCTTCTCGTCATCTCTCCCTATCACTGGGGCTAATACTAAGAACCACTGTGTTACAGCAGCTACAGTATCTGCTAGAGAGTACACAGAAGGGTTTTCAAAACACTTAAACAAAGACTGAAGAAACCAAAGAATGAAGAAATGAATAATCAAGCCTTTTAGCTCTTCATCTGTTACTCAGTCTATCTATATAAACTGGAGTAGGTAAGAATATGTTTTCAGCATTTCCTACACAATGCCTACAGTTCCTCAGTGTTGAGTTTTTGAGGCTGAGATTGTGGGTGTTTCTTTTTATTAATGATGCAAGGAAAAGAATGGTCATATTTAAATCTACCCAGCCAAATAGTCAAGAGCTTTCCCCTTCTCTAGTTAGTGAACAGCACAGAGTTTCATCTACCAGCCCAGGCCATATCATACTGGAGCTGATTGCTTCATGTTTTTCATTATTTCCTCATTATAGTGGCTACTTTTATGTCAACTTGACAACAGCTAGAATTATCTGAAATGAAGGAACTGCAATTGAGAAAAAACCTGCCTTCATAAGATCTGGCTGTAGCACACTATCTTAATCTTTGATTGATGCAGGGGTAGAGGATGGGGCCATGGTGGGTGGTACTGTCCCTGCACTGGTGGTCCTGGGAATCTATAAGAAAGCAGGCTAAGCAAGCCATGAGGAGCAAGCCAATGAGCAGCATCCCTCCATGGCTTCTGTATCACCTTCTGTCTTCAGATCCACCCTTGCTTGAGTTCTTGTCCTGACTGCCTTCAGTGATAAATTATAATGTGAAAGTGTAAGCTAAATTAACCCTTTCCCCCTGCAATTTGCTTTTTGTAATGGTATTTCGTCAGAGCAATAGTAACCCTAAATAAGACACTCGTGTTGTTATTTGATACCTAAATAAATAAAGTCCCAAGGAGAGAAAAGCTACACAAACACTGACTCGGGGCAATGGGACGTGCCACAAGACTGTGTAAACAGAAAGTGATGAACAAAGCAGCCAACGGTAACTGAAATGAAGGACGGGGTCTTGGACTTCTGGAAATCAACTTCAAAGTGAGTATAAGATTTTTAAAGCACGCCTTTAATCCCAGCACTTGGGAGACAGAGGCAGGTGGATTTCTGAGTTCGAGAGATCGAGGCTAGCCTGGTCTACAGAGTGAGTTCCAGGACAGCTAGGGCTATACAGAGAAACCCTGTCTTGAAAAACCAAACCAAAAAAAAATTTTTTTAAAAGATATTTGAGAAATTATTAATTTTAATTTATTAAAGGAAATAACACAAATGAGTCCATAGAAACAAGTGTAAGCTGTGCAAAGGAGAATAATAAAACACTTCTCAACTAGGCTAGAACAGGGCATCCAGCAGTTCTAGGAAAGCTGAGAAGGTTTTTTAGGTACTAGAGGGGAAATGAGATTTTATTAGGGAATAAGCAGGAACCTGGTCACCACAAGAAATGGCAGCTGAGAAGGGAGAGGATGCTGGTTCTGAGAAAAGAGAATTGCAGGGGTCATCAAGCTATGCAGGCCAGTATTCCAAATCTTACAAGTGCATGGTAAGTGAAGGAACAGAAGAAACATCACAAGTGAGAAACACTGTGAAGAAGAAACAAAAAGAGCTGTTAGGCGGGAAGAGCGGCTGCTGGGGATGGAATGAAGGTCAGCTCAGACACCTGGGAGAATTCTCGGCATCTGAAGGCGACTGTGGCTCATTTCCCAGAAATGAAAGCGTTTGAGTCGAAATGACTAAATCAGTTAACTGCTAGTACAGTCAAGAGAACGCAATTACAAACTAATAAAACAGGTTTGTCAAGTGTGAGAGACCATTTCTGTGAGCACAGCTCCTCCCCTCTTCTCATCCGGATTTATCAAGTCTAAACAGGGAACTAAGTTATTACAGAGAACAACTGGGAAGGAGGCTAGTGAGAAGACAGGGAAAGCTCACACTCAGACATTCTAGTTGCACAGATGAGGACTGTTAGACTAGCACACACCATTCCAATATGCTAATTCACAAAAGGCGTTCAGGAAGGCAAATGGCCCAAATGTAACAGCATTCCAAAGAGACAGGAAACACTGTCCAGTGACATTTCCTATAACCTACAGGCAGTGAAGTGTCAGTCTATTAGGGAGATTAGGACTAAAGGGAAATTTTGTTTATGAAATAAAAGAAGATAGACAGAAAATTGTGAAGAGAAATTGGACCGGGGTGGCGGGGGGGATACAAGAACTGTAAAGGACATTTTTTTTTCCTTTAAAATATGACAATAGATACATTTAATTGCTTTTCTTTATCATTGTAATAAAGCAGCTATAAAACAACTTGAACGAGGAGGGACCTCCAGTGGCTTATGTCTTTAGAAGGCTCAGTCTCCCATGTCAGGAGCATAGGGCAGAGCCCCTTTCAAGTCGTAGTTGACCAGACCCTGGAGAATGGAAATGGTGGCACTCTCCTGGATTCCAGCCCCTGCTTTCTTTCTGTCTGGTCCCTGCAACCACCATTAGCCCAAGGGACAGGTTCCTAATGAGAACATTTTTTAAATTTAATTCTCTTCCTTAGGATACAAAATACAACAACATTTATAATAAATGCAAAACAGATTTACACGCTCTGATGTATGTGCACACACATAGAATAAATGAATAGAAACAAACGTGATAGAATTTTGTAAAGTGCCATTTGTCAATTTTTCCCATCTACAAATTCTAAGTGATCATACTTTGGGCCAAAACACGTGTAGAGCGAATTTGTATGAAGTACAAAGAGAAGGGCGCCCAATAGCCCAACCCCACTCATTCCCCAGAGAAAGGACTATTGGCTGTTTTTTCTAGAAATATTTACTTCTAACACAAATTTAATTCACTAAAACATGCTGATGCCTCTTTCTAAGAAAGATCCACTAATTAAACGGCAAGAATAAGTCAGTATTAGCATCCAAGGTCAAGCAATGTCTGACACTTTGGTCTCACAGAAGTTACAATACAGCTCACAGCACTCTCAGAGACATTACTTTGCTTATGAACTAGGACATAAGGGCTGGAGCAACGGCTCCGTAGTTAAGGGCACTGACTGTTCCTCTAGAGGATCTGGGTTTAGTTCCCAGTACCCACATGGCAGCTCAACTGTCTGTAACTCCAGTTCCAGGTAATCCAACACCCTCACACAGATATACATACAAGCAAAACACTGATGTACATTGAATAAGAATATCTAAATCATTCAGAAAAGAGCTAAAATTTAAGAGAAGAACACTTTAAGGATTTAGGTTGAAGAGTCCCATAGAATGAAAAGTGGACCCTGAGGTAGACTTTTCAGATGGATCACATAAAGTGTCTTTGTGTCACGGGACGAGCAAGATTTAAAATATTCACTTTGGAGCAGTTCTGATGCTTAAAAATATCTTTGGCCTAAAGTCTTTCTTTTAGTTTTGGCCCACTAAAATATATTTGAAAGAGTGTAAACCCAATTGTCCTATTTCCAAATATTTCAGGACTCAGAGGAAATAGAGGCCTCTTCTGAGATGTATAAATTCATCTGCACCAGCCATTCGAGTCAATGAAATTGTGCCTCTCAGAGATCATCTGCTCTCTGAGAAGAAAACACAAGCTACAGTCCAGCCTTTGTGTGTGTTCAGTTTCCTCTTCCTTTAGAAGATGTGTGTTCAGATTTAGGCTCTTTTGATCCACCCAGATCTCTTCATCCGGGAGCCACAGTTTCTCAGAAATGGGGAATGAGATGATGACTCAGCATACAGGAAACCCAAGCTGCACTCAGCGTCATGTGTGGCTACCTGCTCTGCTCTTCTGCTACCATCTAAACCAAGAAGCCTTTACATGCTTTCTTTTGTCGGGTAGGGGGCATTCAGGTACCATGAGGCACACATAGAGGTGAGAGGCCAACTCTTTAAGTAATTCAGATTTTAAAAGAACTGTAATTAGGACCCATCATGGGCTGAGTTTATGAATGAGGTGGTAGGATGTTTATAGTATTATTAGGGTGACTTTGATATAATCAACATGCTTTTTTCTATAATGTCCTATAATGAGGTCTTTAGTGGACCTCAGAAATCCAAGTAATTTGTAGACTTTAGACACTCATGAGGCCAGGAGAGATGGTTTGACCATTAAAGGCAAAGGTTCACAACCAGAAAGCTTGAATCACATGCAATGTGGATTTATAATTCCTGTAACTGTCTTTAACCTATTAAAGCAATTTGTATATATGCACTTAATCTTCTGATTGTGTGTGAGAGAGAGGGGGGGAGAGAGGGAGGGAAGTAGGGAGGGAGGGAGGGAGAGAAAGAGAGAGAGAGAGAGAGAGAGAGAGAGAGAGAGAGAGAGAGAGAGAGAGAGAGAAGGGGTAGGGTGTTTCTTATCTTAGCTGTTCTGGAATCTATTATGCAGACCAGGCAGGGCTCGAACTAACAGAGATCCACTTGCTTTGCTTTCTGAGTGCTGGCATGTGCCACTATGCCAGGTCAAAATTCTGATGTTTTTATTTTCTTTTTCCCTTACTCCATGTACCTGAATGAACAGACAGACAGACAGACAGACAGACACAGACATACACACACACGCACACTCAGAAAATTAAGAGCATAAATGTAAATGTGCTCTAATAGTTGCAGGAATTGTTTATCCACTCCATTCAATATCTTAAGAACTGAGCACAGCTGGAGAGATGGCTCAGCTGTTAAGAGCACTGGCTGCTCTTCCAGAGGTCTTGAGTTCAATTCCCAGCAACAACATGGTGGCTCACAACCATCTGTAATGGGATCTGATGTCCTCTTCTAGTGTGTCTGAAGACAGCTACAGTGAACTCATATACATAAAATAAATAAATCTTTTTAAAAAGAATTGATCATATCTTTATAAACATGCAGTGTTTAACTCTGGTGCAGGAATGGCTAATCAATCTCTCATTTGCTATTGAAGATGGAAAAAAAGAGAAAAGAAAACCTTAGATTTAATTTTTAAAAATGCTCAAAACTTTATAGCTTTAACAAGAAAATTTATAAACATTTTTTAGTATGTGAGTCAATTGTTATTAACTGTACAGTAGAGAAAATAGTGGCTTGTGTGCACATTTGGAATAAAACAAACTTTGCCTTGGACTCTCCCAGGAATCTTATTTCATGTTAAGGGTATTATCAATGAGTGAATCTTACAGTACTTCCAAACTCAACATAGACCTTGTCTGATTCCAGTTGTTTCCAACAGGGTCACTACATGCATCCCAAGCCTCTGGTGTTGAGTTACAATGCTGGACTTTTTGCAACTGAATCAGAGGAAACACTGATGGTTATGACTTCAGACATTGGTGCCTCATTACTTCACAGAGGAGCAATCAGCTGTAGATCCTAGAGTGGGAAGCCATAGCTGCAAAAGACTCATGCCTGGAGGGGCCTCAAGGAGCTGACAGATGTGAGTGTCCTACGCTGCTATGCTCCTACGCTTGCCTAGCAATCAGGAAGCCTCGAGTTCTAGCTCCAAGACACATGAAGCAGATGTATCAGTGCATGCCAGTAACCCATCCTCTGGAGGTGGAGTCAGGACAGTCAGAAGTTCATAGTCACTTTCTGTTACACGGAGAGTCTGAAGCCAGATTCCACGAGCCTCTCTCTCAAAAACAAATCTACTCAGGAATAGGCAAGTATTTAACTGTAGTATGTCTTATAAATAATAAAATGGGAGTGTTACAGAAGAAGGAGGAACATAGTTATTTTTCTGTAGGTTTTTGAAGAGGACTAATTAGAGTAGGCAGTCTTTGAACTAGACACTAAGGGTTGAGTGAAAAAAAAATTCACAGGGAGCCACATGGAATATATCCAGCACAGTAAGCATAGCCAAGGGTCCAGAGCAGTGTGCTACAGATGTTCTACTGCAAAATGGCTTTGAATGAAGGGTAACTCTGTTGATTTGAAGTTGCAGTTCACAGTGAGCTTCTTTACGTTTACCCAGTTATTAGTCTGTATTTCCCACTATCTATGTTATGTATTTTGGCTCGGACAGGGTTCTGTCCTTTTCCATGTTCCCCATCTCAGCCTCTTGACTGTAGTGGTGAAACACAACCTTATCTGGGAAAGCACTGTGCTCTTCATACATGCTCTGCTCTAAGTGTTTAAGGATCTACCAGAAACATCCCAGATAGATGCATAGCAACTTTGTCATGAGCAACATGACAGGAGCAGTATGGGCCAGGGCCAGGTGATATAAAAGCATAATCTGAATGAAATCCTGAAATCCAAATAATGACACTCAATCCTTTGGTCAGATTTTGTAGTCTGTTATACTAGAGATGCTGAATTGAGAAAAAACAATGAAATACTTCAAAATCTCAAAACTCTGAATCTGAACTTCTTCTCCCATGACAAATTTCAGATCAGGAACATCCACAGTGTAGATGAGGGAGGTCAAGGAGGGAGATCAAGAACGAAACATTCTCAGATGATGTTAAGTACTGAAGGCTACACAGTCGGAACATACAGTCATAACCAAGTACCAGCAAAGCATGTCTCTCTCACAAAACATGTGAGTGGAGACGGATGGACCATAAAGCTAAGGAAAGGAGACTCTTCAGTAGAATCCTTTCAGAAGAGGTCCTAGCAATAAGCTCAAGTGGGCAAATATTTTTGATAAATTTATACTTAAATATTTTAATTGCAGTCCATTAAGGTCAATGTATTTTAAATCCTAAATTAATTTTGTCACATTTTCTGCAGTGGGTGGTGGCGGCAGAATGATGAGTAACATGGGAAGTGACTGAAAAGAAGGTCAGCCTGGGGTCAGTCTGCTAGAACATATGAGATAGATTCATATGGGATGCTGACAGCTTCATTTATATTCACCCAGAGTCACTACTCACTACTCATACCTTCCGGAGTAACAATAATAAAGATGAGTGGGCCAGAAACTATAAAGTAATATGGAAATACCTAATGAAGTTTATCATGAAGGACCATGGAGGAACAACAGGCTTAGGATACACAGAGCCAAAAGATGTTCCAGGAAAAGGGTTTCCACTTGTCAGACCCTCTGTAGTCAGAGATATTGTGAATATACTAACAAACCTTTAGGACACTTATTTTACTATAAAATCTCACAGGAGTAGAGTTGGTGAGAATTCTGTATTTGCTAAACAAGAATTGTGGCAATACTACAAACAGTAATAAAAAATTCCACTGGACTATGCTTTAAAAAATAATGATCTATTGCTCAACTTTCTCTATATAAGGCATTACCAACTAAAACCATGCTATGAGATAATAACAAAACACAGAAAGAGGATAAAGATTTATGGTCTGAAGAAAAAAGCAGAATATAGAATACAGATGATGTGAAGGAAAAAGGAGTAACAGGAAAGGTGATTTAAGAGGAGAAAAGGAAGTAAGAGAGGAAGAGGAGTCAGGGGAGGGGAAGAGCTGATATGAAGGATTTCTGAGAAAGCTTTGTGAACTCTTACTATTCTGTAAGGGTGTGTGTGTGTGTGTGTGTATGTGGTGTGTGTGTGTGTGGTGTGTGTGTATGTGTGTGTGATGTGTGTGTGATGTGTGTGTGGTGTGTGTGTGTATGTGTGTATGTGTATGGTGTGTGTGTGGTGTGTGTGTGTGTGGTGTGTGTGTGGTGTGTGTGTGTGTGTGTGTGTGTGTGTGTGTGCATGCGTGCATTCATAACAAAGAGTTTAATTGGATTGCCCTGCACATGGGATAATGCCTTTCCCAGTACCAGATAGACGATCTCTCTTCTTGAGTTGTTGACCCAAGTTGTACTGGAAACCCATAAAAAGATGCAAGCAATAGCCACTGTTCTTGGTTGCCCACCAGAACTTGACAGTAAGATCCTATTGCTGAATACACAACATACTTGGATTACAGAGCTAGAAGAAATCCAGTGATACGGACCACGGAGCTGCTTTCCAGTTGGCCAGCTTTCAAGGTAACAGAAGATTTTATGCAGGCTGCTGGGGGCAGGGTCATCAAGAGTCTTAAGTAGCTGGGAAACCTAGAAGCTACAGTAATAAGTGTGGCAAGATAGTCACATGGGTACAATAGTTGCATTAATATTATGGGTGTAAGCAACTGCTTTAGGATTTCATTTAAGGCCCATTTACAGGAGGAAATCTGCTTGATATTGCAAATGTAGTCAAGAATCTATGTGGGGAGCTCGTAGGCCCAGGAGCAAATCCACAGTGCTTATACTGCTGTCTTAGGATTACTATTGCTTTGATGAAACACTATGACCAATAAAGTTTGGGGAGGAAAATGTTTATTTGGCTTACACTATTCATCATAAAACAAAGTCAGGACACAAGCAGAGCAACAACCTCAAAGCAGGAACTGATACAGACGTTAAAATGAATGCTGCTTCCTGGATTGCTTATCATAGATTGTGCAGCCTGCTTTCTTACAGAACCTAGGACCATCAGCCCAGGGTGGTAGCACCTACAATGGGCTAGAGTATGCCCTCATCAATCACTAATCAAGAAAATGCCCTATAGCCACATCTTATGGAGGCATTTTCTCAATTCATACTTCCCCTTTTCAGATAACAAAAGCTTGTGTCAAGTTGGCATAAAATTAGTTGCTAAATAGACAGAGTCTCAAACTGCCCCCTAAATTCATGTATTTATATGCACAGGTTACTGCAGCTCTCGGACTTCATCAGAGATGTTTCTTTGTACAGTGGATGATGGTGAACACAGAAATTCACAACTGGTCAACGTGTAGTAGATAAATATCTGTGGAATGCCTACAAATGGGACATCCATATCACACTCCTCCCCAAGGCTCGGGGACCATTTTGGAAGAAGTTACAGAAAGATTATGTAGAGCAAGTGGTTGGGCAGGACCAGAGCCAAACAGTATCTTCTGGAGATGACCAAGCTGATGTTCTCATGAACTCAGAGCAGCTGTGGCTGCCTGCACAAGACTTATACATCAATAAAATCAGTCAATATTCTGACACATAAGGCTCATGAGCCCCCACCTCTATTCGAAGAGCTATTGACAGTTGATGGATTCTGGTGGAAGGAGTGTCAGTTTTCTTTTTCTTTAAGGATGTGGCATCTGGTAGTTGACCACAGCCTAGTGGCTGGCCTCCCACTCAGGAGTCTATGGGTCACACAAACTGGACTTTGATACACAGCTGAAGACAGGTGGTAGGAGGTGGGGTGTATCTAGAAGGTAAGACGAGTAAATATATACATATATATATATAATTTACATGTATGAAATTTTCAAAAAGTAAAAAATATTTTAACAGGAAAAAGCATAGAGACAATAATCATGGAGAAAACCTTAGATGTGTACTTAACAGATAGTACTAAAACTATCAGGCCATTTTCCTGGATTTTGTATGTTTATGATATTTGTTGGATTGTTAAATGTAAAATTTATTGTGACTTTTTTCTCTTTACAAAAATACTTATTTTCCTATCTACTTTCAGATTTCTGACTCTGAACACATTTTATGATGGTCGGTTCTTTAATCACAGAAGGCTCTGTCCCTCCGAAGGCTGTGTCTCTCTTAGATTTATCTCCTACAGATATACTACGTGCCCAGTGTAAAATATTATAAGCATATTTACCCCCTGTAATACTTTTGAAGATCTTAAACATTCAAATAAAATAACACTTGCATGAAGATGAATCATGTTTATTCTGTAACACTATTACTCCAGGTTGAAAAAGCATAAAAATCCAGGCCTTAAGTAGCTATTAAAGCTTAGCAAAACACTGGTTAGGAGCAATAAAATGCACCAGCTGCTGTGTATAAGGGTTGAAATTTTTTTCAGGGAACTTTAAGTCTCTGGAGAGCTTTACACAGGTTTGTGTTTTAAAATGAACTGTCAAACAGTGTATGGGGGCACGTCTGTAATCCTAGCAGTCAGCTATGAAGAGTAGGAAGCAGGAGGATCATGAGCCAATCCTCGGCTGTGTGGCAAGCTCCAAGCTAGCCTAGGATCTCTGCAACTCTTTCTTAACAAGCAAATGAGCTGTGATAATATCTAAGAAAAGTGATAGCATCCAGGGCCAATGATAAAACAGCAGAGAGAGTCTATTTCCATAGAGTCAGTTGAAGGTCTGTGGGGTGGGAACTGACAGGAAAACACGGACTTGAAGTGTGATCATAAGAATCAGTAACCCAGTGCCTAACAGGCCATGGGAGCAGGTGAACGGGAGCTGCAGGTGACCTAGCCTGAGCACGGTGGGACTACAGCTGCTGAGTCTGGGGAGGGGGAGGAGAAGGGGGGGAGCAGGAGAGGGAGGGGGAGGAGATGGGGAGGAGGAGGGGGAGGGAAAAGATCAAAACATAAGCAGTCTTCCCCCCCCCCATGACAGTAGATAGCAACAGCAAACAAAATGCAATGGCAATGATTTCATATAATTTTAAGATATATTTGAAAATCTCCATTAAATTTCTTTCAAAGGATTTTGTGATATCTTTTTCTGCTAGAAAATAGCAATCTTGAATTATTCACCAAGTTTTATGTGCGATTTTAGTAACAACTAGGAGTTTCTTTTTCACTTTCTTTCCCTCCCTCCCTCCTTCAGTCCCTCCTTCTCTCCTAACTTCTCTTGTTTACTGACTCAGGGACTGGCAGGAAACACTCTCCCTCTGAGCCACACTCCCATCCAACAACTGGAATCAAAGAAAACAGCTCAACTGAACAGTTTGTTGAACACTGTAAAACCAGCATAGATAAGCTCAGAGTTGAAGTGAATTTGGAGGGACATAGAAAGTATGTCTCTCATGTATAAGAGTCAGTGTAGTACTTTTAAAACATATTTTGAAATGTATGTATGTATGTACGTAAGTACGTATGTACATACGTATGTATGTATGTATGTATGTATGTATGTATGTATTTAGAGTTTACAAAATCTAAATTATGGGCTTAATTATACCATTTAGATTTCATTCCATTTCTAGCCAAGCCTTGGCTCTTCTAGTTGGTGCTCACAGGCCTCCCGAATACCATCTGCTCATCTGAAGAAAGCCATTCTTTGTCTGCTGGACTTGACTTTTACAGGAGATACCCCTTCCTCCTTCTCTCTCTCTGTCTTCCTCCCTCTCCCTCTCTTTGACCCTCCCTCTCCCCTCTTCCCCCATCTCTTTTCCTCTTCTTCAGTGTTCAGCATTAGAGAAACCCAAATTAGAAGTATGCCAAGTCCATCTCAGTCTAGCCAGATACCCATCTTTAAGAAAATGTGTGACAACAAATGTTTCTGAGAACTATGGAAGGAGAGCTCTTATACACTCTTGGTGGGACAGAACTGTGGGGAGTCAGACCCAGGATGAGCAGCTCAGGTGCATATTTAACCAAAGCAGACCTGACCTCCAGATTCTCCCAGCATTACAGGGCATGGCTTCCATACTCTGTCCACTGCCATGAATTTTCCAGGGGAGGGGCTGGGCTTCCCCTCCCCCAGAAGCTCTTCCCTGTGTAATCTAGACATCTTAGTCCCCCCACCCACCTGCCCTTCTTTCTGCATTTCCTTTTGTGTGCATGTGCCTTGCCTTCTCTCTTTCTCTTCCCCACCCCTTTCTCCCTCCCCATGGCAACTTCCCTACCCACCTTCCTTGAGACCACTAAACCTGCATGAGAGTTGCTCCCAATAATCTTGTCTTTATACTTTAATTTGGCTTGAATTGGCTCATTTTATCAGCAGAGAATAACTTATCAATAAGTTATTCCAAACACTACTGAAATTCAGTATAGAGGAACCTTACACAACTCAAAATACATCTACCATATGACCCAGTTACACACCTGTGTACATATGTGAAGGATATGTCTGAAAACCTGTATTCTCCTAGATGCCTTCTGAAAGAAGTGGAACTCTCAGCTCCTCCAGCCCCATGTCTGCCTGGATGGAACCATGCTCCTGCCTAGATGATAATGGACTGAATCTCTGAACAAGTAAGCCAGCCTCAATTAAATGTCATCCTCATAAGAGTTGCCTTGGTCATGGATTCTGTTCACAGCAGTAAAATCCTGACTAAGACAGTCATATAAAAACTAGCTCCCACCACAGGTGAAAGCGAACTTGTTGAGTCCCTTGGAACCATAGCAAGAAGCATGGGTTGTGGAGCTGTGTAAGTATGAAAAATACAAAGGAAAGAAAACTTAACTTGACAGATATTTGCTGGGTTGCTTTTCTGGGTGTGTCTGCAGGGGTTGTCTGCATGAAACTTTAAACTGTCAGACTGAGTGAAACAGGCTTTCAGCTTAGGCATAAGTGGGATAAACTCAAGGGAAAAAAATATAATCTATCTGGAGAGAGAGAGGAGGGAGAGAGGGAGGGAAGGAGGGAGGGAGGGAGGGAGGGAGAGAGAGAGAGAGAGAGAGAGAGAGAGAGAGAGAGAGAGAGAGAGAATGAGAGAGAGAGAGATCATCTTTTATACAATAGAGAACTCTACTGATAAAGTCACTGTGAATTTGGGACATCACTTTGTCCTCCCCAGTTTACCTGACTTCTCT
Source organism: Grammomys surdaster (assembly GCF_004785775.1). Classification (NCBI taxonomy): domain Eukaryota; kingdom Metazoa; phylum Chordata; class Mammalia; order Rodentia; family Muridae; genus Grammomys; species Grammomys surdaster. The sequence goes on from NW_021621185.1 coordinate 4,921,789, forward strand.
GCCAGAGTTCTAGAACCGATTGGTTCCCACAACCACAGAATCCAAGTCCTCCTTATAAGACATTTCTTTTTGTTCACACACAGATATATTCTCTAGGGCTGTTCCTCTGAACCCCCAACAACACACACCACATTTATCTATCAAATTACAAAGCTAATGGAAATCATAACCAGGCCTGGCTGTGTGCTGTGTAGTTCTTGCTTACAAGCAATGTTACCAGGACTGAAAATGCTTAATATGTCTAGATGCTAACCTGATAAATAAAGTATTTCTAAATGTATTATTCTTCAATCTGTAATTTCGATTCAGGGAATCTGATGAAGACACGTAACAGCAAATGTACTGCAGGCTCTGCAAATAGTAAACTGGGTGGTGGTGGGGGCAGATAATAAAGTCTGGTGAAGGAAAATGTGAAATACATTTGATAAATCCTACCCTAAGACCGAGACACAATGTGGACTTAAGTCACCCTACTGATAATTAGAATGATTAAGCAAAATAAAAAGGATGTGAAACTCCTTTATCCCAATGCTGTCTCACAAACCGAAGATAAAACCAGACAGACACAGTTCAATGACTAGAAATGCTTAGGCTAGGGTGAGGAAGACATACATAGCTCTTATTTTTAAAATTACATCCTCTTCCTTCAACAATTTCTAAAACAAATACTGATTCGTAGGCAAGAGCATGGCATGCTGTCAGAAGGAGCTCAGGCTACTGCTGACCCCTGAGCAGCTACAAAGCAGATAGAGACCCCACATGTGCAGTCGGGGACCCTCTGACTCAGCGGCGGCACTATGCTTGAATTAATCATATCCTGCTTGGCAAACTGTTTGCATTTGTGTGCATCTCCTTTTGCATTACAGATGTTTAGAGCAGAACTTCCTGTGTAAACAACCCCTTTGCTTCTTAAATGATACGCACTTGAACATTTGTGGTTACATGCGCATTTTCAGTTTTCCAAACGAGAGTCTCTGATTGCAAAATACTGTCTAATGGTGAGTTCCTGAAAACGAAAATGACTAAGCTTCTCATTTTATGCGTAAAACTGTTAACGAAAATCAGCTGATATGCAACCCCACAAACATCCCTTTCGTTATGTTTGGAGTTCACAACTGCTTGTTGTGTAATCCTCTATTCCACTTGGTATTGCAAACACCTATGTAACTAGTACGTTGAAAGAAAAAGCAACCACTAGTCTTCTTGATACTGCCTCTAGATAATTAGAAAGGAACACAGGCTGAGATTGTTAGGTAACACATAGTTTCTTCATTTTGACCTCAGGGAAACCAATTTAAATATTTTCAACATGTTAACTGTGCTATCCTTGCAGATAGAAAATTTAATAAGCACACAAAATAGCTCTTTAAAATAGTTTGATAGTTCATCTTATATAGTAAAATATAAATTTCTTTTAAAAGATATGTCAATAAGAAATAAAAGTTTAAGAAAAAATAGTCCTAATATATCCTATCACCTTACTTCTAATAATAGAAAAAAGGAACACGAAAAGAAATCAAAATAATTTTCAAATTTCTAAAGTTTCAAATATTTGGAAACCAACAAGAAAAACTAAACCACAGGGCTGAATAATTTATTAAAGGAAGAAATGAAAATGCTAAATAAATCAATGCAAAATTACTTAAATTCACAGGATTACATTAAGATAATCAAGAATATGCACTTAGTGTGATCTCTGAAACATAGTCAGACATTTAAGGAACTAAAAAATGTAATTGATAAAAATATATTTAAATGGTAATTATTTAGAAATATGTCAGATTCACAGCAATGTGAGGACAGAGGCTTTGTCATAATTAATGATTTAACTGTAAGAGGTTCATTCTTTAGAAAACCATCTTGATAACATCCCCTTTTCAACAGTAAAACAAATATATACTATAGAGTACAATAAATATTATGCATATAATTGCTGTAATTAGTTATAGATTAGGTATGTCTCTCTCCAAAGGGTATAGGTATCGGTAGCTTGGTCCCGAGGGTGGTGGTGAGAGGTAGGTCCTAGTTCAGAGTCCTTAGGTTACCTCGGGACATATACACAGAAGGATTGTGGGACCGCTGGTCCTTTACTGCCTTTTGTTATTTTTTATTTTGTTTTTGAGATGGTGTTTCCTTTCATTGCTCAGATCTGTTTTGCACTCCTTGGCCCAAGAGGCAGATTAGCCTGCTTCCATTTCTCAAGCACATAGAAGCATCAGTGGGAAACTGCACTTGCTTCTGCCTTCTGTGTGAGGGCTCAGTGAATTCCTCTGTGTACCTGTGCTACTATCATCACAATATGATGTAGCCTAAAGGGCATCACCAGAGCTACACATTACACTTTCATGCCCTGGACTCTCCAAAACTGTGGGAGACACAAGCATCTCTTATTTGTAAAGTTATTCTACTTGAGTGTTTTCTAGTAGTAATTAAAAGTGGGCTAAAACATAAAAAATGATCATTACCATGTTATAAAAAATGGAAATATCAAAAATTATAAAGGAACTGATCTTAAAAATACAACAGAACGTTATATGATAAATACCTTTTAATACAGAAAATAGTTTAGTAAATAAAAAGCAAATTGCAAAATAGTACTGTGGTATTTTATAGAAAAATCTGAATGTTTGTAGATGCTTACACCACTGAACTAAGATAGTACAAGTAAATACTGAAAATTTAAATGCATTTCCCCTTCTCATTTATGATTAAAGTGAACTCCAACTTAAGTTGATGGAAACTTCTGAGTTTCAGAAACATCAGACTAGGTTTCCAATTCAAATAACAGATTCTTGCAAGAGAAAAGGCTAAATATGATATCATTAAAGTTTCAAAATAATCGCAGAAATTAAACCAGAAAGCTACTCCTTAGGAATCCATACAATGTGTTTAACTTGTGTCTGATGAATTCCATACAACTACTACTACATGCCAGATACGCATCACAGACTCCCATGGCCAGTCTTCAACCATTATTCCCTCTTCTGTGCCAGGCACTAAGCACCCATTTTCCCAGCATACACCACACCACGTAGTCTGCAGCAGTCTCCTGACAGTTCTATCATACCTGTTCCATAGATAGAGACCTTCAAACACACAGGTGATAGAGTCAGGATTTGACTTCTGTTTATCTACCTTCAAAACTCTGTTAAACAATGGACAGCCGCTTAGTTTAACAAAAGAAACTTTACAATCACATCTTGATAAATATTTAGCAAAAGTTGCTCTGAAATATCCATTTAATTCCCTTAATACCAACACATGGTTGATCTTGCTAATGAGCCTATTGAATGCTAGAAAGTGGAGAGAATTTCAGACTTAAATCTTGACATTGAAATTTATTTGTAAATGTCAATTAACCATAAAGATTAAATAAGTATTTCTGTTCAATAATGATGCTATCTTCTGTATAGAGCAGGGTCCTGGACATGGAATGATTACAAAGTGGTACCTAATCTTTACCTAAATGCAGGATGTTGTAGGATCAGTTTGCCTGGCATCATATACAAAGTGTTCTGTGAAGCTAGTACTGCCCAAAGCTTGAATCACAGCACTCAGGAGGATCTGCAAGTTCAAGATTATCCTCAGCTGCACAGTAGGTTTCAGGCCAACCTGGATTACTTGCGAGTCTGTGTTTTAAAAACGTATTCAGGGAAGAAGTATTCAATGCAGAGAACAAATGAAGGAGGATTTCTTTAGCTATTATTCTCGATAAGTAACCTGATGTGATTGGAATGTTAACTCAATCACAAGTTACTCTCATGTTTGTCTTCTTGTGACAACTTCCACTCTCTGCATTACCTTGCTCCCACAGTGCTTCTCCACCTTCCTAATGCTGTGATCCTTTAATACAGTTCCTCATGTTGTTGTGACTTCAATCATAGAGTGATCTTGTTGAAAATCATAACTGTAGTTTTGCTACTGTTGAGAGTTTTAATTTCAATATCTAATATGTATGATAGTTGATATGTGACCCATTTGAAAGGGCCTTTCCACACCCAAAGGGCTTGTGACCCACACATTAGAACCACTGTGCTAGTGCCTTCTATACCACACTATCACTGGAACAGAGCTGTAGAGTACAAAGGCCTTGGAAGTTACACAAACTTGATTCTGAAGACTATACTCTAGATGAATTTCGAGACTATCAAATGCTATCAAATTATTTACAGCCACAGCTCTTGTCCACTAATAAGGAACTTCCTCATTCTTCTCCAACGTTAGCTAAGCCAGGTCACTCTCATGGGGTCACTTAATGGAAAATATGTTCATGATCCTCTTATAAAGGATGAGTCTTCTACTTCTGTTCTCAGTCCTCTGCTCAAGACTGAACAACATCTGCAAGAAATATATTTGTTTCTAGGTGAATACAGGCTAACAAAATGGTTCCAGCTTGATTCAGAAAGTTTAAAGGGACTGAATTGAACAGAGCTAGGAAAAGTTGTAAAAGGCTCCACAAAGGTTATTGGCGCAAATGGTCTCAAGAGGAATGGTATCCATGTTCTATAGAAGAGAAGAAAGTCTCAAGTACTTTAATAAAGTGCAAAACGTTGTTATTAAAAGAAGGAGGGCAGCATCATGAAAGAAGGCTACAGACCAAAATTACTTGAGAGTAGCAAATCAGAAATACTAAGGGAAATAAATAATAAATAAAAATAATCCTATCACATATGAGGAAGATACTATACAACACCCAAAAATTACAACAGACATTTTAATATTTGCTGTCTCAAATGTCTACAAACTAAAGGAAATAAATAAAGGATTTAATCGAAAAAATTTCTTAATTCCTTTGTCTTCAGTGTTGTCTTGTGAATGCAAGTTAAATTTTGTATAAAAGCAGTTTACGAAGAAGGATTTTATTTGGTATTTATAGTGGCTTTATTTAATATCATCACACTCCACATTAATGTATATGAAACAAATCATATGATTGCCTTCAAAGTTGGCAAAAATGCTTTCACAAATTCAACTTTCATTAACAATAAAACATTCAAGAATACAGGACTTAAAAGACACTTCTTCCTTTTATTTACTTGCTTTATTTTATAGTCATATGGACTAATCCATAGATTCCGATCACTGAGAATTGGGTATTTGAATGATATTCCAGTTCTACCAATGTGGACTTAGATAAGACACAAGACAATTTTACCATATATCTCAATCACCTTGAAGACATATTCATCAAATGAATACCATATGCATATCTTATTATAAAATTAGTATCTTGTGTAAGGCAGAAAATATTATAGTCACAGCTACTAAATAAAGAATGTGCTGAGAATGGTGCTATGCTTTTACTGAGTGAACTACAGGTATTAGCCAATGAAATCATACAATAGAAATCAACTAAGAGGGAAAGTCCATGTATAGTTGAAAATGATAAAGTTGTATCATGAAAAATTCCCAGGAAGTCAATAACACTCCATAAAAGAATATTATAAAGGATAAATAATTTGCAAACAGAATCAATGACCTTTCTGTTACACAAAATATAAAGGAGTTCAATCAAAATGAGTGAACATTTGTCCACAGTGCTGTGACGTAAGACAGGATGTAGTCTTTTATAGAGTTCCTGTTGTACAGGTTGCAGTTGTAAAGAGCAGGATCCAGAAACTAAGAGTAGCCAGAAGGACACAAGTCAAGAGTGTAGGTGGGTGTGTCTCAGGGAGATAGAGGGGTAGTCTGAGAAGCTCAGGTTGCTTCCCAGGGACTGAGATTGTGAAACTGTCTGAAACACCCTGAGCATTAGCAGAATGGAATGAGATGCAGATGTACAAAATCTGATGCACAGCATGTTTACAAGTGAGTAGTTCAAGAAGCTAACAGGTCATTGAACAGTGCTCTAAAACATGCTGTGCTTCAAGAGTATCCCTGGATCTTCAGGAAAACAAGCTAGATGCTCCCAACTCTTATGTTCCAGAGGGTTCTTGCTGCCCCAGATACACCAGTATCTGGACTCATACTTTATTAACTAGCTTATACTGAACAAGTTTGGAAAATAGCCACAATTTTCCTTGGGTTGTCATCTTCTTGACAACTACAAACAACATACTGAAGAACATTATAGGAGACACAATTTCTCTTTAGCATCTGAATGCTTGGGAAATGCTAGTAAAGTTCTCTGTGTGTGCATGTGCACGTGTGTGTGCATGCACTCAAAGGTAACAGTACACCCCCTAGGCCAGCAATCTGTCAAGAAGTGCTGACATCATTCCTCTTCTTAGATGTATAGTTGCTCTTTTTAACCCTTAAACAACAAGTAAAACAGGCTTCCTGCATTTATAAGCATTTAAAAATATTATCATAAGGTATCATATTTCCTATAGAGAACAATTGCTACTACTTAGTTCTAATTTAGAACATGAAGATATATACTCTATGATAATAACATTTTTCTTAATGGTGTTAGAAAAATTAGATTGTTTCTGGAAACTGAACAATTTGTAAGGTGGATAATTCAGTTCAGGGCAGGACAATGGGAGTAGGTAAGAACCAAGATTTGTTAAAAGAATCTAAAGTAGATCATGAAACTGGACTTCTAAGAACTCTGAACATAATCATAACTGAAGAAATATTTATTGGATGTGAACTGTCACCAAAGAGAAAAAGCAAGCACTTTGAAATCACAAACAGTTTATCACCATTCTTACATCAGTTTTGCTATTATTGATATTTGTTAACATGTTAGGCTCTTGATGATTGATTAGAGGAAGAAATATTGAAACTAAGAACCCATGGCTGTACAGGTGCCAGGTCCAAGGTCCCAGTTGAGAATCTACCTATTATTGTGGCGAATGGACATAGTAGTAAAACAACTTTTAATGATATCATTATACCCATAGATTGGTGCATTGCTCAACCCTCATTAGAGAAGCTTCTTCTTGCAGAACATGGTAGTCAACATGCAGACCCATAATTTGTCAATGTAAAGAAAATAAGATTATGTAGTGTTCAACTCTAAGCGGAATGCCTGTGCCACCTCCACACTTACCTCCATGCAGGCCCAGGTATCAAAACAGAAGAGGAAGCCAAAAGATTTTAAGAGTCAGAAGCAGTGAATAACTAGAAGGAAAAAATGTTTTCTGGACACAATACAGGACATGGAATTACGAACTCACTGTGATATTGACAGAATTCACAAGACCTGCACAAGGTCAGGCCAGGCCAAATCCTATTACAGAAAGGGTGAACTGGTTATGAAATGTTATGCTCACATGAGGAGCTATTTGCATGTGATAGCTGCTGGGAGGGGAGAGTTGGTTGTCTTTACTATTATGACCTTTATTAGGCTGATCTCTCTCTAAAGCAGGCAGCACACCCAAGAGTCTTTGGGAAGCTAAATTATATCTGAAGGTTTTTTTCTTTTTTCTTTTTAAGGGTAAGAATGTGAAGTCTTGAGGGCAGGGACGTTGGGGTGAATCTGGTAGGAGTTTGACTTGGGGAGTGAATATGATCAAAATAAATTGTATAAAATTCTCAATTAATAAAATATTTTAAAGGAAAAATATAAGAAAAAATCAAGACAAATGATGTCATCTTCATCTATAAATGGCGTACATTTGAAACTTGTTCTCGATCACTCTATCCACAAGTTTTCACATGAGTTGGGTCCCAGATTAATATCTAATTCTCATTTTGAGACTGTATTCCTTACTTTTTTGAGACTGCATTCCTTACTTTTTTTTTGAGACTGTATTCCTTATTTTTGTTGCTGTGACATAATATACTGAGAGTGACAGAATCACATTAAAGAACAGTTTATTTGGGCTCAGAGTACAGTCTATTGTTGTGTGAGAGTCATGGTGACAGGAGCTTGAGGCTTCCATCTCCATCTATATGTGCATTCACAGTCAGGAAGCAAAGCGAGACGGACACTTACACTGCATTCTTTTGTGTTTGGTCTGGGATCCCTGCCCATAGAATGGTACCTCCTACATTCAACATGAATACTTCTGCCTCAGTCAATCAAAAGTTGGTAATATCTTACAAGCATGGTAAAAGTTTGCCTCCAAAGTGATTCTAGAGCCTGTTTAGTTAACAACCATTAAACACTACCCACAAGACCATATTCTTTTCATGGCTCTGAATCCGTTCTAATATTTTGTATATTTTCCTTCAGTTTGTTTTCTTTTACCTGTAGTAACCAAAAAGCTAACCTAAGAAAAATAGATGCTGACTTCTAAAGGCACCTAGCATCAGCCACTTAACTGAGACCACCTCCAGATGCTGATGTAGTCAATGGCCATAACCCAAGGGGGATTTATTTGCTTTTGCCACTTCTGAGTTAAGCACCAATCCACCATAAACTGTAGCAGGGGGGTGAATATTCTTCTAATAACTGTGAGTAGAGTGTGTTTCCCCAGAAAGCCACAGAATCATTTGATTCAATGGCAAAGAATCAAGTATAAGCGTGTGTTACCTTCTCTGTGCTATGGAAGAAAAGCACATTTACAACTTTATAGCTCTTTGGGCTTTTCTCCAAATGAGATTGTGTGAGTTAACTTAGCTTCACAAATTCATTAGTCATGCCAAGTTAGACTTTGATCTTTTATGCACAAAGAAAAATTAATTTCTTACAAGATTTGGTGACTCCTGTGGCATTAAAAATGTTTAGATATTTAGCACTGTTTGATGGCCTCCAGGTATATCACAGTTTCTTAAACTAATTATTATTGACTTAGGCAGGGAATACCAGGCAAGAAAGAGAGGGGCTACAGAGAAGATGAGGGAAAAGGTGATGGATATGGAGGGAGATTAATTATGTAGAGAGAGAGCATGAAAATTTTTGCTGAATTCTCATTTGTATGAATTTGCATTGGCGTGTTAAATAGTTTCTTTTTCCTAGTTCAGCTCTTTTCACTCAAGGAAAAGTCAAACCCATCACATTCATGAGTTCATCCAACCATTATGTATCTGTGATTATGCAGTGATGTCCAGATTGAGTCTCAAGTTGCCAAGCTGACACAAACAAGAAGTTTTAGTATAGTATCATTGACACTGTCACAAGATTCATGAATGAGAATGAATCTACTCAGTCTCCTATACAGACTAGAGGAGGTATGTTTCACTCTGAGGATAGGTATTCAGAAAGTTGGTATTTAAGTTGTCACTCTGATGAAGAAAAATACTGATGTTCTAAGTAAAGGAAAATAATTTGAGTTACAAAATATATAAACATTAAAGAATGTGACACACACTTATCTGTAAAGGGTAACGAAGGAGGATGGTTTCAAGCAGTGATCTCAGAAAGTGGATCAGCAGCAGTGTCCAGTGGTGGTGACATGCTGAACCATGACCAGAAAAGTTCTGAAAGGCACACGCTGGGATTAAAACATCAACAATTTGGTGACTATTACAACATGAAAAAGTGACGAATAAGGAAGTGTGTTAGGAAACTTGGCACACCAAAGATAAGAGAGGGTGAAGCACAGCCATAGTGGTAAACAGGAGAAGATTAATATACAACACACACTAGGAAAAGCTATGAATTAAGAGTTGGACTGGAAAACATTTCCTGCTTGTAGAATGTGGGCAAAAAGAGACAGAGCTTCAAGTTCACAGCCATATGTGTGTGTGTGTGTGTGTGTGTGTGTGTGTATCTATATTATCTATATCTGTATCTGTATCTAATCTATATCTAATCTATATCTAATCTATAGCTATATGTATGTGTGTGTGTCTCATACAAAATAATGGGCTTCATTATCACATTTTCACAGGTAGATATAATGTGTTTACATAATTGTGCCACTCCCACATATCCACCATCCCCTTGTCTTCATTCCTTTCTGCTCCTTCAGTAGTCTCCATTCTTCCTGAACCTTCACCACTAGTTTCTACTGTGAGAGAAAGCATGTGACTCTTGTCTGTGTCAAGTTTTCACTGGAAAATCCCAATTCCTAGTTCTACCAGTTTTCTGGAAATGGCCTGATTCATTCTTCACAGATGAGTAATATTCCGTTCTGCTAACATAGCTCATTTGCTTCATCTGTTCATCTGATGATAGGTACTTGCTTGATCCTATGACACGGCTGCTGTGAATGGGGCAGCAATAGTAGAGGCAGGCCATTAGTGCCCCTGCGTGCTGCTGTCATCCTTCTGGGAGATATGCAGGGGTAAGGTAAACGGATAACATGGTCAATTCTAGTCTTAAGTTTTGAGAAACCTCCAAACTAGCTTTCATTGTCACTGAACTAATTTATATTTCTGCTGACAATGCAAAAGGGTTCCCTTTCTCTCTCAGCCTTAGCAACATTTATTCTTATTGCTTCCTTGACGATAGCTGCTCTGGTTGGTATGAGTTGAAAAAAAAAAATCTCCACATAGATTTAACCTGCATTTCTATTAGTTCATTTTTTAAATTCTAGATATTGGTTAACTTTGCATCTATACACACACACACACACACACACACACACACACACACACACACACACTCCATAGAATCTATCTTAAAAATCCTAACTAGCCAAATAAAATACCTTGTATAATAGTCATCTTCCCAACAGGGGCAACTAGAAAACACGGATTAAAATTAATCAAAATGGAACAAAAAAAAAAGTAGTGCTTGAAGGCCCTGGAAGCAAAGGCTTGAGACCCCAGCATCTTGTGAAGAAGAGTTAGTTCCCTTAGATGAACCCTGTATTCTGCACAACACATTCTCCCTCAAGACCATTCACTAATTCCTAATGGGAAGCAGCTGTGGATTTAGGATAGACGTGGGACTGATGGGGTAGAGGTGGTTTAGTGACTCAAAAGACCCAAAAAAGCCCTTTAGGAAAGAGAACTTGTAAGAACACACTATGGGCCAGTGAGCTGGCCCAGCAGGTAAATGACCTCTAAATCCAACCAAGTGAATTCAATCCCCAGGACCCAGATGATGAAAGAGAGAACTGAGTCCTGTAACATTGGTCTCTGACCTTCATTTGCAAGCCATGGCTTGCTTGTGTGCACACCTACACGTATACATGTGTACACATAACCTCCACCCCCACAATGAATGTAAAAGAAAAAGATTACAACACAATACCACAAGAAAGTAGGTGCAAAGAAATTACCAAAATATTTAGAAATTTTCCCTTGAGGTATTTTCTGCTTCCTTGGAGAGTAACTTAAGAAGATGCAAAGCGATATCCAAAAAGAAAATTGCACCTGGTGTCCCAACAGCAGGAGAAGCCTCAGTAAGTACTCCAGTCTCCCTGACTAATAACGCTTGCTCAGGACAGAGAAGTGGGGGATAATGCTATGAATAAAAAGAACGGAAAGAAGAGATCGCGGGAGCTTATAAACGGAAACATGTGCTTGGCTAGATGAGGTGGAAAATTCATGGGGAGTTGACAAATTACCACATTCTTAAAACTAGAAAGAAAATACGAATAGTGAGATACTTTAAAGAAAATACAATGTTAATTACAAGCAACCCTGCTTAGAAAGACGTTAGGTGTGGATGGTTTCACACATGCTGTCTTCTAACATTCTAAGAAAGACATTGGACATCAGGTGTCTTTTTAATGAAATCAACATGACCTTCAATTTGACAAACTGCTAGAGAACTAAGAGCTTTCACATACTAAAGCCTTAGACGTTTAATTACAAAAATCTCCTCACAAGAAAGCAGTTCATAATGACCAAGCCATCGCTGTTGAGAAGGTAACATCATGCATTTCACACAATAAGTTTCTACCAGAACCCTTCAAGGCAGCATGCTGATGTGATGATGCAGGCTTGCAATACCTTAATACAAATAAGAACTCGTGTCTGCCCTTAGGTTGAGACTGTAGCTCTATTGGAAAACAATTCTTTAAAATTTGAGTTTGGTGATGAAGAGGAAAGTTGTATGTGAATTAGGGAGAAAAGAAATTACAGTATAAAGGTTATCCACTTTGGGTCTACTAATTCTAACTATTAAAGCCAGCCAGAGAGGTTAGTGGGCCTCTTACTACTATTGAGCTGCTGGCAGACAGCAGGTTTATTTTTATTTCTTTATTTATTTTTATTTTATGTTTTTTAGCTTGAGAAGATTCGAATTTTAAGAGAACGTTCTTTCAGACATCCTGTGCAGTAATTCTCTGACAATCATTTTAGAAGCATCAAGAGAGCTTCTTGGACCACGAGCTTCGCTGTTATGGTTCACATTCGTCAAGGCTAGGAAGGTATATAATGCATTACTAAACCCTTCCCCAAACAAGTCCTGCCTGCCAAGGAGTTCATAACAGGAGCTGTCACCAGCCCCAGCCCCCACCATCTCTTGACTCACAATCCCTTTGTGTTTAACAAAGAATCATGTAGAAACCTTAAAAATTAACTTGCACATCAAAATTTAATAGCGAACTGTGTTTATGGTGATTTTTAAAAGACACTCTTTGCTTTCTTCTAGGATTTACATGAATAAAATCCAATACCGTAACATAATTGGTTTAAGAGGTTCCTTTTCACTCAATGAAAAAATAAAATAATTATAGATATAAATAGCACAGCAGTGCATGTCTGCACATTTGAACTTGAGTCACATGGTTTGCCACTGGCTGCGTATGTGGCAGCATTTGTGTCATGGCTGTGAATGTGTGGAACACCTTCTTGCACATTAGTAACAAGTACATATCAAGTGTTTAACTGTTCAGAAGCAACATGATGTTAGAATGCCTTCTGCTTACACAGAGCTTTATCTCTCAACTTCCACAGCTATTAAGTAACTGATATTGTCACAAAAACCTTTGAAGAAATAACAGGTAACACTGTTTTCCTGAGCTTGAGAGTAGGTTATTTCCTATTTCAAATGTTGCTTTTTCTCTAATTTTCATTTGAGCAAGCGAGAGGGTTAAGCTTTATAATCACAAGAGTGTTTTTGTGGATTTTTTTTTCAGTAAAAGGGGCTAAGTGGTCCTCAAAGCAGCAATATATTAGGTTCACTGTGTGTGTTCCTGTGTGTGTGTGTGTGTGTGTGTGTGTGAAGTATTTCAACTTAAGATTACAAAGGGTTAGCAAGAATGCCTAGGAGAAACACCGTCTTGCTGCCACGTTCATTATAAATACACCGTCTGACTGTATATTTGGTATTTAGGCAACATAGGAACAATGATGCCCACTACTCTCTTAGCTCCACTGAAGACATACAACAGCAGAATTTTTTTTGTATTTTTTAAAAATAGCATTATTATAAATCACTTTCCTCTAATAAGAGTAGAAAATATGCATGACTACAACATTTTATTGTGTTGCTAAAATTTGATTGCTTCAGAATTCCTTAGTTAGTAGTGCTGAGCTATAAAAGAGAATCTCTTCTTTCTGTTAAGGCACAAGCAAGAGGCAAAATCCACCCTTGCTCTGCTCTCAGCTCTACAATCCACACAAAGGGGAGAGTATTACTGGGAAGGACCACGAGGCTGTTTGGGTAGAAATCTGCAATATTCAAGGTCATAAGTCAAACTTGCAACTAGAAGGACTGGTTGCAACCTGACCAGGGAGGTTAGTTTCAAAACACTTCTCCACTGGAGCAGAGTCAGAACTTCAAGTGTGGCATTTCAAAGATGGGTTCGCTGTGTCTTTGGCTCTGTCAGACTCTCCTGTCCCTGTCTCTTTGGCTCCATCACTATCTCCTGTTCCTGTTGATGATGTCTCGTGTGCAGAACAACAAACTAGGACAATGCTGCAAATGCTTTGCCCAGTGATGTAACTGTGTTCTCCTCCATTCCCCCATGCTATACCCTCGTTCTTCTTTAGTGTGTTTAATGCACGGAGCACATGGAATTGGGGCTGGAGTGTTGGGCTGAGCATTCATGGTGAAAGAGTAACTATTCCCTGGATCTACACCTTCTCAGCCATCTCACCCCCACTCCCTCCATGTCTCACTGGCTTTGTATGGACCTGTAATGCGCCACACCATCCCTTATTCAGTATATGCTGTATGTGATGATTGGTGCTTTCTTGTTTTAAAGGAATACAGAACTCTGTAAGTAATATTACTCCACAGGCAGAAGCAGCAGACATCCCCAAATGTGTGGAAGCAGCTAGAACAAAGGATTAATCTCTGGGTCAAGACTCAAGCCAACGGTAAAATTTAAGATCTTTTTTTCTTCTCTTTTTTTCTCACAGAGAAAACACCAATGTGTCTTTATAAACGATCCTTGGATTTTACCATCATGCCTTTCAAATTTGTCCAATCAATGCTCCTTCACTTCCTTCTGAGTTGAAGAAGCATCTGACTACTGAAAAACTTTCAGTAACAATCTAAACAAAAGAAGTGAACATCTTCCCAAATGTGATACAAATTTATTCTTTAATGCAGTTTTTTGAAGTTTCTTTTGATGTTTATAAACCTTTTGCGAATTCATGCCAACTTTTTGTTCATTTGTTTGTTTGTTTTAAGTAAACTTAAAAAAGACTTCAAGCTTGAAGATTAAGATCTTTGCATAGTTTAACACTGAGTCCTGTGGATACTTAATTCAAGAAATTACAATTGCAATTTTTTTATGAAACTAAACATGTATTGTGTTCTCTGCAGATGAACTCCCAAACCTGCCACCTGAAGGTTCTGTAGACTTAGACACCAAGATGGTACCGTGAGCACAGTCTAATTCAAAGGATGATGCACAGCTTCATCGAGAAGACATCAAATGGGCTTTATCTTTTCCACGTGAGCTCAACACCAGAATTCCCCACTGATTCATTATCAAGTTTCACGTCATTTGACATGTCACACACAAATGTCCAATCTGGACAAACTGGAAGACTAAAATGCAATCTACTATTGGCTATTTAAAACCTCTCACCAGAGAAAACTGGGCTTCTCCAGAGGCAATGGTTTACATTTAAAGAATAAATGAGTAAGGAAAGCGCAGCCCCAGATGGTGCACCAGGAAGGCAACAATCTCCTGGAATGTCTGCACTTAGACTTCACATTCTGCCCGAGCCTACCGTTAGTGAGGAGAGGAAACAGTTCCTTTTTTTTTTCTTCAGTAAAAGTACAAAAGAACTAGGAAGGCAGTGGGCTGCCTGGACATACTCACAGGTCACCATGAATGAGTCCATAGATCTGCGGCATGCTTCGATGATAGATTCCTCTCAAAATAACTATGAGGAGAATCACCACGAAAGATGGAAGCCCCCAGCTGAGAAGGCAGAAGAGCAGGCACCGCCTCTCCGTGTGCTCATCATTCACCACCAGCACATACCAGAAGTTCACAGACTAGGGAGGGAAACAAGACGGCCAGGCTACGCATTAATGGCACAGGACACGACTCAACTGGTGTAGACTACAGACTCATTTAGTTAACAATGGGAAAAGACCAGCTCAGTTGAAACCGTTTGAGTTGGATTTTTGTTTTAGCTAAAACATTCCTTTATTTCATATCAGGGCATTATGAAAAACAACTCTGGGATGTAGTGGCATATTGGGAGGAGCTAAGGTGGGAGGAGTAAGGAGAAGAAGAAGAGAAGGAAGAGGAGGAGCTAGGGGGAAAGTATGAGAGAGAGGAAAATGACTGCAGGTGTATACGTGTCTCTAGCAGCCTAAGTTATAATATCTAGGTAATATTGGGTTACACCTCTAATTGTGTGGGCTTCTTGTTATTGAGTTTTACCAAATATATAAAGCTATTGGATAATCTTTAACCATTAAAGTCTCATTTCTACCGGGTAGCACGTGGGCGGCGAGATGGTCTGGGCTGAGCTCCGCCTTGTGGAGATAGTGTGGAAGATTGGCAGAGCCACTTCCCACGCTGGCATCTCATGGGTACCAGCTCTGGTACTTCTGGCTTGCCTGAGCCAGTAGCCTGAGCTGAGCAGCTGTGAGAATACACTGCTGCTGCTCGTGACCTCAGGCTTAGCCTAGGCAGGAACATGGCGGCCCCGTAAAATCAAGCAAGATTGGGTGCACTGTTTTAAAACATTACCACCACACTAAGATCATAAGGAAACATTGTTCTTTTCCTCTTCCCTATTTTGTTCTGCCTTGAACTTGGTCATTATCTGCTGAGACTTTCTTGTAGCTCTGACTCTGAGAAGACAAACACCGTCATCCAAACCATCTTTCAAGGTGAACAAATTAATGATGAGAATAAAGAAATCGATGGCTATGGGCTGTTTTTGACACCTAATACATGGGAGGACCAGCCACTGCTCTAGTGGGTAGAGATTCCCATGAGGCGGACCAGGCTCTATCTCGTGTGTGTGTGTGTGTGTGTGTGTGTGTGTGTGTGTGTGTGTGTTGTGTGTGTGTGTGTGTGTGTGTGTGTGTGTGTTCGGGGACAGTTGTGCAGTGAAGAATCAAAACCACAATGTGACTATGAATGGAAAAAATGCAAACATGCCCCAGTCGTGAAAGACGATGATCTATTTTGTTTTGTCTGTGCTTTCTTGCTCATTCACTTCGCTAATATTTACCAAGAACTTAGTAAGTATCAGATATCAGGGCAGCCACTAAAGATGGAGCGTTGAAACAGACTGGGAGGTATTCACTATCCTGAACCATAGATTCTAACAAGGCACCATCCAATAAGTAAGAGAAACATTTATCTTCTATTAAAACCATATCACATGACTTTGAATTCTTAAGATAAAAGTATACAGAGACCAGTGTATAGGAGGAAGCTACAGGAACAGATTAGTTAGATGGAATAAGGAAAGTAAAGCATGTCAATGCCATTACTGGCTCCAAATACCACATCAAACACATGCCAAAATCAAACCTAGAAGTCATGTTTTCTGTCTTCTTTCAATCCCCCCTGTTAAACTAAGCCTTGCTTAGCTGTCATTTAGTACAGTAATGACATGGGCTGTCCCATTATATACCATAATATCTACTCTCTGAAAAATTCATCCTCCTCAAGTTAATATGGTGGAAAGTGGGCATAAATGCATCTCACACACGTGTGGCACGAGGGGGGATAAGCTGGGAGAGTGGCAGCCTTGTATAGGCTCTGCTTCCTTATGCACACACAGTGACTGGGAAGGAGGACAAGCGCATGCCAAGTGCTGAGGACACATTCACCACTAGGAAACTTATTCCCCAAACCAGTCACCATACAGTGTAAGCCCTTTCGAAGTAAAAAATAAGCATGTCTTCATGCTTGGGGGAAGGCTTTTAGACACTGTTTACTGAGGCTTCTGAGCAAGATCCTATCTGGACCATTTCAGCCTTGAGGGATTATACTATGCTAAACTTGGGAAGAATAAAAATATTTGGTTCCTTGGAGATTTTTGTCTTTGAATTTATTTCCTTATCTTTATGCACATCTGCATATATCTGTAATTATAAAGCATGTTTTGAATTGTTGCTTATGCAAATTTGTTCTGACTCCTATTAAAAGTGATTAAAAGTGATTAAGCCCGAAGCTTGTTGTGTTATTCCCAACCTCTACCTCCTTCTACTCTTAGCATAGGGTGTAGACTCAAGCTGGCAGACTGTGCTGAGTGCTGAGTGCAGTATGCTGAGTGCTGTGTGCTGAGTACTGTGTGCTGAATGCTAAGGTAGTCAGTGCTGGCTACTAGAGGATGAAAAGTCACCCAACCTACCTAAAGATCACTACAGAAGCACCAGTTGTTTCTATTAGAGTGTGCCTATGGACATTCTCATAGTGAGGCATACTAGCACTGCAGAAAGCCAAGCGTCTGGGTGTCAAAACTTGGATATTTTCTAAATGTCTGCTTTTGCACAGGATGATTTCACAGTTAGGGTAACTGAACCTTCCAGTGACATTTCAGCCACATTTGTCACAGACACAGCTGAGAGAAAGATGAGAAGATGAGGTATTTTCTAGGTTCATCCTTGCTGTGTGCACGCAGTGTGGCTGGATTCTCAATGACCCGATTCAAGAAAGCAGCTCTAAATGGTATAAACTTTTGCAGGTTTGAAAAAATGCAAATGCCTTCTTAACAGGATCATCACTGAAATATACTCTGAAGGGAGCATCTCCTATTATGTACCATTTTTAACATTGCAGAATGGAAGTGCTATATTAAAATGCTTTAATTGTTCTAGACAGACATGTGGTCCACATGGAAGATTGTCTCTAGCTTTCCTGAATTTTATTTATTTAAACTGTCCTGAATTTCATTTATTTGTTTATAAAGTTATTTTAACATGTTTTAAAAAGATTATTTTTTATTTTTATTTATTTATTTATTTGTGTGTGTGTGTGTGTGTGTGTGTGTGTGTATGTGTGTGTGTAGATGTGTATGTATGCCTGAAGAGGCCTTGATCCACTGAAGTTGGAGTTACTGGGTCCCAAGTTCAGAACTATGGTCTTCTGCAAAAGCAACAGATACCCTTAAGCACCGAGCCATCTACCTCCCCAGCCCCAGTGGAGGGCTTTTGGAGACAGGGTCTAGTGTAGTGCAGGTTGATCTTAAACCCACTACACAGCCAGTGATGAACATGGACTCCTCATCCTCCTGCCTCTACCTCCCAAGTATTGAAATTAAAGGTGTGTGTCCTTACATATGACTTTAAATTTTATTTAAATATACTTAGGTAGGCATATTTTGGTACTCATGCCTTGGTCATGAACCCCCCTTCCTAAGCTCTGTCTCTCACCTCTCCCAATCATACACAGTATTGGTTCAGCAGCTCCATGTGCCACATGGCCCTGCTCAGCTGCTCATAGCTGGTTTGGTCAGAGATAGAAGCCTGGTGCTGTCTGGACCAGTCCCTTTCACTGACTCACCTTGTAACCCCATGATCATCTAAATTGTTCATGAAAATAAAGGGAAATATGAACTGTGTAACAGCCATGCCCCAAGCACAGTCTAGAGAGGAAAGGTGACTGCAGAGAAGACAGACAGACAAAGACAGACAAACTGCACTCACAGCTTTGGCTGAGTGAGTGAGCCTATAGATACACTTACCATTTTCATGATCTCAGTATTCATTAACAACTTTCTCTCTCTCTCTTTCTCTCTCTCTCTTTCTCTCTCTCTCTGTCTCTCTCTCTCTCTCTCTCTGTCTCTGTCTCTCTCTCTCTCTCTCTCTCTCTCTCTCTCTCTCTCTCTCTCTCTCTCTCTCTCGGGCATATACTTAAAAACTTGCTCCAAAAAAAGGTAGAAGACTTGATGGTTAAATACGAAACATGAATTTAACCTCATGAGTTACTGTACATTCTTCTAATGTAATTCAGAAAAATGTTGTATTGCATTTTAGTGCTTTCTGTCTCTGTCTGTCTTTCCTTCTCTGTCTGTCTGTTTGTCTGTCTCTCTTTTCTCTCTCTCTCCCTCTCATCATTCTCTTTCTGTTGCTGTTCTCCCCTCCTCATAGGAAGGAAGTAAACAAGACACACAAAAAAAGTACATTTCCAAGTACATTAATATGCTAGTAAGATGTAAAGGAGAAATTCCACTTATTTTAGGCTAAATAGGCTATTTGAACTCCACAAATTTCATCTGAACAAAGACTGTATCCAGGCTGCTGTATAATTCTTGATTATTAATTGTTCCACTAGAATCTGTGAGCTGATTTGTAGTATTGAATTTAATCTACATTATACATGCTACTAATTCTATCGCTATATGCTCTTAATCATTCATTTCAGATACAAATCTAAGAAATGTTCCCACATGTCCTTACTCCCTCTGCTTCCTCTCTCTTATTATGTATTGCTTTAAAAGAACGGCAGTGCTTTTTGAGGCTTGGTAATTCAGTGTTTCCTGGGTACATCATTTTTATCTCAGTAATTATCAGTCTTTGATACTTTTTGAAGTCTTGTCAAATTAAATCAATGACAAAGGAAAACCATGGCTAATTTTAGCATTTTCCTTCCTGTTGCTATGTTCCTGTACTCTTTACCAAGAGCCTGTCTGCTTCTTCATAGTCAGGCTATATGGAGAAATCAAAGTACATGATATGAATGCTCACATGTAAGTTACAGTGATTTCTAGCCTATTCTATCAATTTAAGAATACATTCTTCAAAGAAACTGTACTTTCACATTAAAACAATGAACTTTGAATTAAGCTGCAATGTTAGAAATGAGAGAAAGACATTTCAGAGTCAAGGCAAAACCCTCATGCCTTTTGTAATCAAATCAGATTGCCCTACAGTGGTTAACATGGTGACTCTAACGACCAAAAAACTGAGCCAAGTGAATACACAAGACAAGTTATATTTCCATTTACCTCTACTGCATATAGATATTGTAAACAATCACAGTTTACATCATACTTCAATTAATCCACAATCTGATAATCCAATTATAAGTATGCCTTTTGTCACAATTCATAATAAAGGCATAATTTTAAAGAATTTATTCTATGGATATTCTCTAAGCAAACAAATATATTTTATATACAAAAAAATGAACTACTATTAACCAGAATTAGAGACTACAAAACCAATTACAGAATCACTGTATTGTAGCATAGAAAAGAGCTGGCCATTGTGAAAATAAAGATTTCTAAACATAAATATGTACATACATTCACATAAGAAGTGTAAACAATCACAAGGATGCACATGTGTCCTTGTTTATGGATTCATAAATATTTGTCTATTCATAGGGTCTTTGTAGAGGCATACACAGGAAACTATTAGCAGTGTTTACCTTTGAGCACGGCATTAAGGAAAAAGCAAAAGAAAAGTGACAAATAAGCAAAATAGCAAGAAAGAGATGTACTCTTTGATTTGACATCATCTAAGTGCTTTTGTTTTATATTAGGACATGCTGTCTCCAAAATAAAAGAAAACGGAAGCAACTAGTCAGCAACAGCGAAGAAAGATATTCCAACATTCTAGATTCTCACTGTCAATCTAACTTACAGTAAACATGACCCTGGTGTCTTAGGGAAGTAGGAAATGATATCAGTGTTCACACAGAGTGATCTTACATGAAGCCCAAACAGAGGGGAAGGTCAGTTATCCTTGACCAAACAGGGAACTTGTGAGTTGTTTGTTTCATACCAAATAAGCAAACTTTGCTGCGTCTACATTCCCACCATGAGCTTGCCGCCTGTGCTGAGTAGGCATGCACTCCAAGAGGCCACAGATTCTCCTTGCTGAGGTCTTGAAGCCATTGTGTGCCTCTCTTACAATCACGCTTCCTTCCACATATCAAACACACTCTCTCTTCATAAAAAGATATGGATTATATTGGGAAACTAGATATCACAGTTCAAAATCTCTGCTATTTTAGCCAACTGTGTTAGCCTCAGCGGCACTATACGTGAATGTGCATGTATATACTCTAGGCCAGGCACAGGGCCAGCTTCCTGCATGGATTAGTTTCATATTTTCACAGTTTTCAAAGCTGGTGTAATGCTAACCTGGTGTGCAAGATAGGCTCAGGCAAGTTATATAACTTGTTTATCAATAAGAGGTTTCTCCCGACAATGTAACTATACTCTCACTTCCCTATAACAGGGTTGAAAGCTTGTAGCAAAGTAAAGCGAGGCCATTAAGTATTTATCAAAACACTGAAAATATGATGCAAAAAAAAAACCCAACAAACAACCCCCCAAAAAAAAACAACCAAAAATCAATGGTTTGTTACCTCAGAATGTTTGTTTTAAAGACATCTTTATTATCTTTATTATGTGTGTGTTAATCTGTGGATATATGCAAGTGCACGTGTGCCACAGTACATGTGTGGAAGTCGGAGAACAACTTACTGGTCAGTTCTCTCCTTCCAGCATCTGGGTCCTGGTCATTGAACTCAGGTTTTCTGTATTGCCAGCAAGCATTTGCCCACTGAGCGATCTTGCCTGCCCACACTGATAACTCTGGTGCTCTTAACCCAATGATTAAAAATGAATGATTAACTCAGTCCTATGTTACTCATATATAACATCTGATTCCTTCCTGTATTACTAAAAAAATATGAAGTAGAATCCAGTGTTGATATTCTTTCATGGTTTTTAAATTTTTCATTTATTTTATGTGTGTTGGTGTTTTGCCTGCATGTATATTTGTTTCAAGGTTTTATGTGCTCTTTCAAGGTTTTAATCAAATTTGACTCATAGGATTGGACTAGTCCTTTTAAAGATAGACTTAGGTTTTTAAAAAAATGGTTTTAGCATATGGCATTTTATAAATGGAAAGTGTAGTTTGGTAAAATAACAACCTCTGGCCGCAAAATCATTTATTAGAAGTAACGTACCTAAAATTGAGAAGTTATTGGATTTTTCCCCTGTGGTCACACCACAAACCATGAAGGATGTGTGGTGTACCATCTGAAACGTATTACATTTCTCTGCCATTTGCAACCATTTTCCTAAATCATGAGCCACATACAAATATAATTAGTCTACTCAGTAATCATCAGACACAGTTAGGCTTTCTTGCTGACCAGAAAAGCAGATATGGAGTAAGCTGATCCTCACTAACTTTGGTTAATATCCACCAAAAGAGGGACTCCACTGGAAATACGTTTCTGTTTGAATGTACTTTGGTGATTTGATCACTATGCTTCTGGGAATAGTCTCTTCAACTCCCAGAGTATTACTCCTGCATTGAATGGCTTTTTCATTTCCTATTATTTGATCCATTTGCTCTGGTTCTTCCAAATGCAGATATCTGGTCCAGCTTTTCTCTGCTACAGCATGTCTCCTGATATTGTACACAGAAGTGTCTCCCCACACTCGTTCCAAGCTACCACCTTCTGAATGCTCACATGCTCACATGAACTGTGAGTGTGGTTCCTGTGTGCGTCCGATGCCAGTGCAGGGTAGGTTACGATGGAGGCACAGCTGCCTTCATACTGTTAAATGGAACCTGCACTGTGTGAACTTCTGCTCACACTTTACATTACCACTGCGCTTATCATAAAGTAAAATTCTCAGCCATTTATATCATGTTTATATTATGTTTCATCACTGATATAGTTCACATGGTATGTAATCTCTGACTACAGGTTTTCTCTGTTGGTTCCACCTTGCGTCTTAACGCAAGCAGCTTCCTGTTGTAAATATCCTGTTATCTCCGAATATCTTCAAATCTGATAAGCTGTTTCCTGTGTTTTCATCTAAATCATTAATTAAAAACTCAGGATATGTTAGGGACAGGGACAAAGACCTTCAGCATACCACTGCAGAATCAGTCCAGGCAGACAGATAACAACCTACATACTCTTGTACTTAAAAACATCAGCTTACAGCAACTCCTAAAGTAATCTTGCTATCAGAAAAAAATGTAACACATTTATTCTAATTTCAGGAGATGTTTCAGTTTTATATCTATGGCTTAGACTTATTTTTAAGCCCATTGACAGAGATATTATAGAAAACGGCATATTTTCTATGATTAGAGGTGCTGCAAGTTTTACAAAGCACTTTTTCAGGAGTTAGAAATTATCATCCCCTGTGCAGCTTCAGAGCCTTTCCCTGGAGAGAGGGAATCATTTATTGAGGTGTGTAGAAAGTGGCAAGGCCAGAGCCCTACTTCATGACTGTCCTCCTGTGTGAGCACACCACGGCAGCCTCTGTTGCTAATGACTGGGAAGTCTTTTCTTCTGTGCATCAGCCATTCATAGCAAATATGGGGAACAGGGCTTCCACCTCCTGCATGTCTGACAATCCACCTCCACGTCCATATGCTAAAGTTCTGAACTAACAAACAACAAACAACCATGCTGTTTACTTTGTATCTACTGACAATTCTGTTTAGTAGGAGCATCCTCCCTCCTCCTGGTACAACTCACACTAGTAGCTGGCTTTCTCCAGAAACTCTTTCCTACCTCCAATTACACACAAATAGAGTTATCTCTAAATCTAGGTCTAATCACATCATTCTTTTTCTTGAACAAATTCTTTGATGATTCAGAGAAAATGATTCAAAAATCTTCTTCCACAGGGCCCATATTCCAAGCTTCTTCTACTACCTTTTGGTTTTCAGTCTTACTAGATTTGCCTCATTTCTCCACACTCTGCTCTCTGGAGTTGCATAGTTACTAGAGGTATTATTACATCTGCTCCCTGGGACAGCTGTGATGGCTACAGTGGATTATTTATATTTCAGTACAGAGAATATCTGGTACCAAGACCTCTCCTAAGGTCACTGGAGGGGAGCCGTGGACAGGGAATGAGCTACCAACCTGAATGAGCATCCAGCTAAACTGGCAAAGATACAGGTAGTGTGCTACTGCAGCCACAGCAGAACAGCTCTCCTCGCTGAGGTGGGGACTTGCGTATGCAGACGCCAGGAACAGAATCTGGAAGAAACAGGAAGTTCTACTTTTAAGTCATGCTAAGATAATGAAGAGCATCCAGAAAGGAAGTCACTTTCATCTGAATGTGTGATTGAGTGAGTCAAAGGCAACCCCAAGGCGCACTGTGTGAACTCGTGTTTCTAAGAACCAATAAAAGACAAAACATTATGTTAGGTGTTGCTCTAAGTCTCTCAAAAGCAAATTCTCAAAGTAATCCATATTCTTGTTACTGCTAGACCAAGACCGAAGTGTTGACATCCATTTGCTCCAGGTAGGTAAGAAAGAGAAGGCAGTAGGGAAATGCTGTTCCCAGCTAATGAGACAGAGAGATCAAGAGAATCTTTGACTTTCTCTTACCTGCAATCTCTTGCCAAGTAGTAACATGTGGAACAAACATGTTTCAAGTATGTTTAAGTTTTCAAGTCTTAAAATTACCTAACCGGTGGGATTTTATTATCACTTTCATATCTCTCGCCTTGCATCAAAGATGACTATTTTCACACTATTTAAATTGCACATCTATTTTTCTCTTTCCCAACACAATTTAATCTTCACTCTTTTTATGAAAAGAATCATCATACCATCTACCATACTGTGAAATCATCATCATCACAACCACCACCACCATCACCACCACCACCACCACCATCATCATTTTACACACTAGAATACAATCTGCTTAAGGAGAGAAATATTTGCTCTTTGATTCTTTGATGATTTTCAAACATCAAGTCTTTGGCACCTAGTAGAACTAAGACACTTGTTGAATAAATGATCAAATCAAGAAAAATATCCTTGTATTCTTCCACTATAAGACTACTGTGGGGCAGTGCCACCAGACAGAAGAACTGTTCAGGCTGTAGTGAGTCCAGAGCCCCGATATATCTCATAATTGAGAATGGTAGGTGGTCAAACTATCTCCCAACCAGGTTCCAGTCCTGGAACACGTGACCACAACACCCCATTAAGAGGACTGTGATAAATGCACACGTAGAATGGGAAAGTCGAGTTCTCCATGTTAATGAGGCATCTAGATAGGCCCTGAGTGTTCAGCCAATGAGCTTCCCTCCCTGGGCATGCCTTCTTGCAAAAGATATTTAATCTCTGGTCCACCCTGAGTAAGAGGTATCCATCCTCATCCGCCCTGAATAAAACAGTTTGGACAAACAAGGACTGCCTCCTTTATCAAGGACCTGGGAGGGGGGGTTCTTTGTCATACAGAGCCAGGCCTAAGTGTCCCATAGAAGGCTCTCTTCCAGCCTCTCTGTATTTCTGGCATTCACTCAGAGCTCAGCAGGATGCTGCCTGTCCGGGGGTGGGGGGTGGGTCGGAAGGGGGCTTGGCATGGGCCTGTGGACTCCCATTCTCAACTCCTCATGGTCCTAAGGGACACAGGAGGATGAGAACTACAATTTCCAACTCCTCCTGGTGTCCAGAGGCATCTGGGCACACAGGAGTTTGAGAGCCACAGCACCGATCCTAGATCTCACTGTTTCTTGCTTGGAAGAACGTAAATTTGGACTCCTATCCTAGGCTGCATTCTGCCTTCCCTGAGCAACATTTCAGCAGCACTCTGTTCCCAGCGGCAAGGCAGACATGCAGCCTGTTGCCCGTGTTTTTACCTCGCCAAGCGATCTGTCGGAGGCTCAGCATCCTAGTGGCGAGGCAGAAAAGCAGACCAATAGACTACTACATCAAATTTTATAATGAAAAATTTACTTAGCAAAAGAAAGGTTGGAACGACAATATAATTCTATAACATCTGAACAAATAAACTAAGGAATTTAAATGCTGAGGTGAAACAATGTAAAATGATACACAGTCTTCACATAGCTCACAGAACTCTAGGGCTGTGTTACCTAACATCAGTTGGGCTCTTAGCGCTCTTCTTCACCAGTGCACTGAGAGACACCAGGATAAAGATTAAGTTCATAGCTGCCCTTTGAGACCAGTTCAAGACACTGTAAGAGCAAAGGAAGGGACTCTTCAAAGGTTTTTTGTCATTTGTGGGCCAACCCTAGCTGTGGTTAAATACCTGTTCCTCTTAGAGCACTGTGCTGCACAAGAAAAGTGCATGCAATGCCAGAGAAGACTGTGTACCAGCATGATACCATGTGCCATCCTGTGTGATGATACCATGTGCCATGCCATGTGATGATACCATGTGCCATGCCATGTGATGATACCATGTGCCATGCCATGTGATGATGCCATGTGCCACCCATATGATGATACCATGTACCATCCCATGTGATGATACCATGTGCCATCTCATGTGATGATGCCATGTACCATCTCATGTGTTGATACCATGTACCATCTCATGTGATGATGCCATGTACCATCTCATGTGATCATGCCATGTGCCATCCCACATGCATGCACATTCAACTTATCCATGAATGTTGTCCAGTTATAATGCTTTTACTTCAATGTAATAAAGCTAAAAGTAAGTCCTAATTGTATCATCATAGATCATTGGAATTCAGAATCTGGTGTTCATATTTTAAGACTAGCAGTCTTCTTAAAGTTGACATGATGTCTTCTCTAAGGCTGAACCAGGTACAAACCCCATCTTAAACTGCTGAAATTCTATTGATTCTCAATTTTTATTAATTCATGGCTTACCACCAGTTCCTATTGGTAACTGAAACTAATGCTAATGACATACACAATGCTACTCTCACTCCATATTGGTACAACATATGTACATCAAAACAAAAGCTAAAAAATAATATCCCCCTAGAACAGTATCTGACATATCATTCATTTAAAATGAAATAAAATTTTCTTTTCCTTCTTCTGGTAAATGGCAGTTTCACTGTGCCAATAGGGAAATACAGATTTATTTGTCTCCGCTTGCTGCTAAATAAAATCTAATAATAAATACTGAGTTTCCTGTTTACTTTAATTCTTAGTACTTCTTGACTAGTCCACTTTGCTGTGAGACTCACTTTTCTCTGATCTCATTCTTCACATGACTTTTCCACTCCTTACCTGTCCCTAACCTACTCAGTGTTGATGGGACCTGTCAACTCGGTGCACACTAATCACAGTGATTTTTTAGACGCTTTAAAAAAGAGGTCACTAATATTAAACAAGTCAAGAGCAGTTCTTTCTTGTAGTTGGCTCCCTATGGTGAAAAGCAGCTACATGCATTATGTAATAAAAATGTGGCAAATGTTTACAACAGAACAGATTGGATCTGAGGGAAATGTAGAAGATGGTTAGCTCAGTAAGCAAGAGCCCAGGGCCTGTCCAGAGAGAAGTCTAAACCCTGTCTGCCTCCTGCTCAAATTCCTTTAAATTCATTCCCTAATGTAAGTTACTTACTTGTTTTTCAAACATGTTTCCTTTGTTCTTGCTTATTTTAGCTAGAATCTCTTTCTCATCTTTCCCAGGTGTGGTGGTTTAAATGTGCTTGCTCTGGGAGTGGGACTATTAGAAGGTATGATCTTATTGAATAGGTGGGACTTTGTTGGAGTAGGTGTGGCCTTGTTGGAGGATGTGTGTCACTGTGGGAGTGGGCTTTAAGATCATCTTCTTAGCTGCCTGGAAACCAGTCTTCTAGCAGTCTTTGGATGAAGATGTAGAACTCTCAGCTCCTCCTGCACCATGCCTGCTTAGATACTGCCATGTTCCTATCTTGATGATAATAGGCTGAACCTCTGAATCTGTAAGCCAGCCCCAGTTAAATGTTGTACTTGGTCATGGTGTCTGTTCACAGCAGTAAAACTCTAACTAACACACCACACATACTTCCGTTGTCAGCACTGCAATCAACTTGTTTCTATTTAACTTAACTAAACAAACATTATGGATGCCAGACAAACGCTCCACCACGGAGTTATAAGCTCCCGTTCTCTGCATTTCTTAAACATACGAGAAATAGGTGCTCTGCAAAGCTCAATTCTCAGGTGAAGAAGACAGTGATGTCTCAGAAAATTCTTGTTAATAAGAAGAAATCCTGGGTCACAGCCTACGCTCTTAGGAAACGAGTTGTGTAATGACATGGGACATGGTAACCAAACAAAACCAAGGACAGAGTTCTCAGGCCATGTTCAATCTTGTGGACACCAGAAATTCACCCAACACGTTTCCCCTTTAAACCTACATAGAGGAGTTTTGTAGTGGCAACCCAAGGGAAACAGTGTGTTATTTGCTCCTTCTTTCTCCCCCTGTAGACAGTTAATTCAGTTGGGATCATTCCCTTCTATCCTTGTTTAGTGGGAATTTGTTCTGGGAATAGTTGTCTATTCTATTTCTATGCCAAAATTACCATTCTTTCCTATTTTAGTTTGCTAATATAGTAAGTAACATTGATATCTGAATACTGCATCAATCTCACACTGCTGGATAGCTATCTTTAGTTGTGGTGCGTTAGGCTTTTGATTTCCTAGCTGTGCGAAGAGGTTCAGAATGGTGTGTTAGGGGCACTGGCTTACAGAACAGCTCTTCCTGGGCAGCATAAGAATTCAACAGTAGTCTAGTAGAATAGTGTTTATTCTGACCTGTTATTATTAACAGACATCTTACATTTACAGACTGTGTCTCACTTTTATTGTTACAATAAATTCTTTTGTTCTAGGGATAGTTACCTTTAAAATATATTTAGATAATGTATTTTCCTCTGCATTTGCCCTGATTCACCTTTCTCTGGTGTTTCTTGTGTTTGTGAAAGTTCACCTTCCCATCTGGTGCCATTTCTTCTACCTGAAAGATTTCAGTATTTCCCGTAGTGCGATACTGCTGGCAATACCTCCCTTTAGCTTATATATTAGAAAACATCTTTATTTGAAAGATTTCCTTGGAAAGCTAGCATGGTCAGCAGACCATGAACACATAACCATACTGTCTCCACGTTTGCACTATTTCTAAAAGGGAATCAGCTTTAATTCTTGCATTAAATTGTTGGTTATATATTTGAGTTTTAAAACTTTTTCTCCTGTGACCAGCTTTGAGCAATCTAATTATGACAGATGTACATATCCCTTGTATTTCTGCTTGTGGATTACTGGTTGATTAAAGGCTTTATAACTTCAGAATGCTTGGAAATTTCTTTTCAAATATTTTTCAATGTACACGCTCTTCGGCAGGTGTGTCTATAATCTCAGTTACAAAAATATATCAACCCTGGACCTTTTCCCTACAACGCGTTAATTGATGTTTTCTCCATCTTTGTGAGATTTTCTTTCTAATATCAGTTTTAGACAACTATATTACTATGCTTTCCTAATTTTTCTTTCACTATTTCTAACCTGTAACATATAATGTTTAAACTTATATCTACATAACATGTCATAATGTTCATTTGTGGATTTGATTCATTTTAAATATTGTTAAAATGTAGACTTTTTAACAATAATATTAAACATAAATCCTCAGGAAAAATTTAGAGTTAATTTTTAATTTCTTATGTAACAAGTTGTTGCAAAAACAAAACAAAAGAATCCTCTTAGGGCTTTCAAGTTTTCTTTTCCTAGCTACTCAGACAGTGCCCAGAGCCTGTTCTATAAGCAAAGTACCTGGGGAAACCCCATACTTTATCTCTTTCTTTCATTCCTGTTATGCATATAGCATGTTTATTACTCTTGCCTCTGTGGAGTGACTATCTTCTTCATCTGTGTTTCTGATGGAGAATGTTCAGGTGGCAGGGATGTTCTGTCAACATCAGATCTTAACTTCTTCTATCACTGGGATGTTTTGTTGAACAGAGTAGCTGATTTCACATGGCTACTCAATATCTTCCTACATAAGCCAGATAACTTCCAATATACTTTGCTACCTACTGTGTTTCTCATGTCAGAGATGCACAATCCATACCTTTACTTTTCTGTCTTCCTTCCTTGATTACACCTCTACTTCCTCTCTTCCTTCTTCTCTAAAACACATCTCATGATACTGCAATTCAACCCTAGACTGCTTTGGGAAGTGTATGGACAGATTCAGGTGCTTTAAAGACCCCCAAACTTTAAACTGAACAAGGCTCTGAGTGTGGCAGGTGGGTCAGGGAGCTGATTTATGTAATGTTGAGATTTTGGATAAGTGTTAAACAACAAAAACAATGTGTTGATGATGGTTATTGCTTATAGTTGCCATGGTAAAATACAACACAAGAAACAATCAATATAGTAGCAATTTTTAAATGCATATTTGGCTTGTGTCTATTCCTGAATTCTCATCCCTGCACCTATGAATAAAAAGAGGGCAATGGTCTCCTACTCCTGCTTTTACTGTGAGGACATTAAGCATATTACTTGTCTTCTTTATGTATGAAAGTGGAAATATACAAATGCACACAGTAATGAATTCAACACTAGAACTGGGTGCCAGAGAGAGGTGGATATTGGGGTTTTCCCTTAGGTATATAAAATAAGAAACATGTTTGTTTCAGTATTTGGCTTAAAATAAGTCATCCAATCAAATGTTGCCATTACTCATTATATTGTTGAGTTTGCACACATTTCCTTCTCTTGGTAAACTGCTTCTAGCAGACGCCACTCACAAATAAAGGCAGAGTTAAAGGTGACTTTACAAAGCTCAACTACTGACAAACAACAACAACAACAAACAAACAAACAAAAACAAAACAAAACAACAAAGGTCTTTCCCAACATGCTTACGGAGGTATTTTCCTGAGGTTTTATTTTGTTGTGGTTAATATTTCAAAAAACGCAGCTGCACGGTCCGACCATATAAGCAGTAGTGGCTCTGCTTAGCTCAGGCCGCGTGTGCCACAACTAGATCCACCAGACTGTAGCTCCGACCAGCCAGAAAAAGCCAGATATGTCAATCCACCACACTGTCCACAATGCTCGACTGAACCCCAGACAATACCCTTCATCCCCACGGCTCCTGGTAGAATGAAGACTCACATGCTTAATGATTATCCAAAGGCTGTATATATTGGTAATGCTCAATTAACAAGATGCCCACACAATTAGAATGTTAACCCAATTAACTAACCTAGATATGAATAACTATCTGAGACTGCTAAAGACACAAGGCTGTCTCTAGCCATCTTCTCTCCTTCTCCCCCTCCTTCCTCTCCTCCTTCCTCTCCTTCTCTCGCTATGCTCCTCCCCAATCACCATGCTTATTGCAAATAATGTAGCAACAGCAGGAAACCATTCTGCTAAATTATTTCTACTTTTATCTTTAAGAAGTTATGTTCTCTGCCAGAGACTTACTGATACAGATGGGGATGCTTGCAGCCAACCACTGGACTGAGCATGGAGACCCCAATGAAGGAGTTGGGGGAGGACTGAAGGAGCTGAAGGATTTGCAACCCCATACAAAGAACAACAATATTAGCCAACCAGACCACCCAGAGTTCCTAGGGACTAACCCACCAACCAAAGAATACACATGGAGGGACCCATGGCTACAGCTGCATATATAGCAGAGAATGGCCTTAAATGGCATCAATGGGAGGGGAGGCCCTTGGTCTTGTGAAGGTTTGATGACGCAGCATAGGGGAATGCTAGGATAGTGAGGTGGGAGTGGATGGGTGGGGGAACACCATCATAGAAGCAGGGGGGAGGAGGTGGGATAGGATGTTTCCAGAGGAGAAACTGGGAAGGGGGATAATATTTGAAATGCAAATAAATAAAATAACCAATAAAAATAATAAAGAAAGAAATTACGTTCTCTGCAGAAAATGAAAAAGATTTTCATGAATCATTCATGAACTTCCAAAAGATCAAGACTAGGTTTCTATATCTGGAACACAGTCAAATAAGTGCTAACTTGTTTATTATTAACAATAATGTATTAGGTAGTGTTGTATGCTATATGCCCCTAGCTATTACTTCACCTTATCCTTTAATAACCTATACAATTTAGAGGCCCTTGCTTTCATTCTAGGTAAAGAAAACCCAGGCATCCAAAATGAAATTAGCTTAGATTACAGATGTAAGATAGGACAAAGTCAGAACATGAACTAAGCATATTGACTTCAAACCTTGTGCTCCTAACCACTTCAAGTACTTAAAACAGCCACTTAAAATGATGTTAGTCCATACCCCAAGTCACTAAGATCACACACACTTGGTATTTGTACAGGAGGTTCTCAAGAAGAGAATTAACCTTTTCATTTGAAGAAAGAATGCATACAGAGGTTGGATAAAATAATGACCAAAATAAATTAATTATCACAAAGATTCAACCAAATTTTATATGTAGCCTTCAATTTTTAAAGTTCTATTTCTTTGTTATTTAATGACTGACTTTAGAAGTTATGTAAAAACAGTAATTTTCTATATCTGAAGATCACATGATGAAACTATAAAGACATGGAACACTGAGGTGTGCTTCAGTAAGTACTGTGGTGGTTGACTGACAATGGTCCCTACAGGCCCATTACGTCTGAATATTTGGTTTGCAGTTGGTGGAACTGTTTGGGAAGGATTAGGAGGTGTGGTCTTCTTGAGAGTTTCAAACTGGGTTTGAAGTTTCAAAAGGCCATGAGATTCCCAATTAGATTTTTCTTTGTCTGCTGTAGAATGTGAGTTCTCACCTACTATGCCAACATCATGCTGCCAACCTCCTACCGTGTTCTCTGCCATAATGGTCAGAGATTCTAATCCTCTGGAAATCAAATGTTTTCTTTTATACTGTTGCCTTAGTCATGCTGTTTTACCACTTCAGCAGAAAAATAATTAAGACAAGAACTTTCCATATGTGACTGAGACACTATTCCAAAATTTCACACTATATATGATTTTGTTGTTGTTGAATCAATGTGAAATAAAACTCTATTCACTTTCTATTTCATTTTTATACACACACACACACACACACACATATATATATATATAACTTCAGATAAATAAAAATGTAGAAGTCACTTAAAATTATGTGAAAATGCATTTTAATATATAATGAGCAATTACCATTTTGTGATTTATTGATTGAAAATGAAAATATTATGCAGACTATCAGACTGGATACACAAACAAGACCCAGAATTTTGCTGCATACAAGAAACGCACCTCAGTGACAAAGACAGACACTACCTCAGAATAAAAGGGTGGAAAACAATTTTCCAAGCCAATGGTCCCAAGAAACAAGCTGGAGTAGCCATTCTAATATCAAATAAAATCGACTTTCATCCAAAATTAATCAAAAAAGATAAGGAAGGACACTTCATACTCATCAAAGGAAAAATCTATCAAGGTGAACTCTCAATTCTGAACATCTATGCTCCAAATGCAAGGGCACCTACATACATAAAAGAAACTTTACTAAAGCTCAAAACACACATTACACCTCACACAATAATAGTGGGGGATTTCAATACCCCACTCTCAGCAATGGACAGATCATGGAAACAGAAACTAAACCGAGACACTTTGACATTAACAGAAGTTATGAACCAAATGGACTTAACAGACATCTATAGAACATTTCATCCTAAAACAAAAGAATATACCTTTTTCTCAGCACCTCATGGTACCTTCTCCAAAATAGACCATATAATTGGTCACAAAACAACCCTCTACAAAAAGATTGAAATAATCCCTTGCATCTTATCAGATCACCACGGACTAAGACTGGTCTTTAATAATGACAAAACCAATGGAAAACCCACGTGCACATGGAAACTGAACAACTCTCTACTCAATGATGACTTGGTCAAGGAAGAAATAAAGAAAGAAATAAAAGACTTTTTAGAATTCAATGAAAATGAGGACACATCATACCAAAACTTGTGGGACTCCATGAAGGCAGTGATAAGAGGAAAACTCATAGCTCTAAGTGCCTACAAAAAGAAACTGGAAAGAGCACACAGTAACAACTTGACTGCACAACTAAAAGCTCTAGAACAAAAAGAAGCAAATACACCCAGGAGGAGTAGAAGGCAGGAAATAATCAAACTCAGGGCTGAAATCAACCAAATAGAAACAGAAAGAAAAATACAAAATATCAATAAAACCAGGAGATGGTTCTTTGAGAAAATCAACAAGATAGATAAACCGTTAGCCAGATTAACCAGAGGGCACAGAGACAGTATCCAAATTAATAAAATCAGAACTGAAAAGGGAGACATAACAACAGAAACTGAAGAAATTCAAAAAATCATCAGATCCTACTACAAAGGCCTATACTTAACAAAACTGGAAAACCTGGATGAAATGGACAATTTCCTAGACAGATACCAGGTACCAAAGTTAAACCAGGAGCAGATAAAACATCTAAATAGTCCCATAACCCCTCAGTAAATAGCAGCAGTCATCAAAAGCCTCCCCACTAAAAAAAGCCCAGGACCAGATGGTTTTAGTGCTGAATTCTATCAGACCTTCAAGGAAGACCTAATACCAATTCTCTTCAAACTATTCCACAAAATAGATACAGAAGGAACACTACCCAATTCGTTCTATGAAGCTACAATTACACTCATATCCAAACCCCACAAAGACCCGACAAAGAAAGAGAACTTCAGAACAATCTCCCTTATGAACATCGATGCAAAAATACTCAATAAAATTCTAGCAAACCGAATCCAAGAACACATCAAAACAATCATCCATCATGATCAAGTAGGTTTTATCCCAGCAATGCAGGGATGGTTCAATATTCGGAAATCCATCAATGTAATCCACTATATAAACAAACTTAAAGAAAAAAACCACATGATCATCTCACTAGATGCTGAGAAAGCATTTGACAAAATTCAACATCCCTTCATGATAAAAGTCTTGGAAAGATCAGGAATTCAAGGTCCCTACCTAAACATAGTAAAAGCAATTTACAGCAAACCAGTAGCCAACATCAAGCTAAATGGAGAGAAACTTGAAGCAATCCCACTAAGATCAGGGACTAGACAAGGCTGCCCACTCTCCCCCTACCTATTCAATATAGTACTGGAAGTCCTAGCCAGAGCAATTAGACAACAAAAAGAAGTCAAAGGGATACAAATAGGAAAGGAAGAAGTCAAAATATCACTATTCGCAGATGATATGATAGTATACTTAAGTGACCCCCAAACTTCCACCAGAGAACTCCTAAACATGATAAACAACTTCAGCAAAGTGGCTGGTTATAAAATCAACTCAAACAAATCAGTAGCCTTCCTCTACATGAAAGATAAACAGACTGAAAAGAAATTAGGGAAATGACACCTTTCACAATAGTTGCAAATAATATAAAATACCTTGGAGTGAATCTAACCAAGCAAGTGAAAGACCTGTATGACAAGAACTTCAAGTCTCTGAAGAAAGACATTGAAGAAGATCTCAGAAGATGGAAAGATCTCCCATGCTTGTGAGGCGCACATGTAATCGTCTCGCCAGCAAGAACGCACACGCACACACATACGGATCCTTCCATAGGAACACGTTTATTCCCAAAAACAAAATGGTGGAAGAAGACGCCCAGGCCCGGGAAAGCACTGCTTATATACCCTTAGAGCGGTGTATTCACCTCTGATTGGCTGCTTACTCGTTGTGTGCCAAAACGCCGTGGGATGGGCTTTAACTTTGGCGGGCTTTTACCATGGCACATGCACAATTTACTTGTTTACTAGGAAGAATCCCGGTCGCCATCGCCATCTTGTAATGGCGGATTCTGCTAGCGCAAACGCGGCTTCCTACATCTCCAGAAATGAACCCACACTCCTATAGTCACTTGATCTTTGACAAAGGAGCTAAAACTGTCCAGTGGAAAAAGGACAGCATTTTCAACAAATGGTGCTGGTTCAACTGGAGGACAACATGTAGAAGAATGAAAATTGATCCATTCT
Organism: Grammomys surdaster; assembly: GCF_004785775.1. Lineage (NCBI taxonomy): Eukaryota > Metazoa > Chordata > Mammalia > Rodentia > Muridae > Grammomys > Grammomys surdaster. The sequence goes on from NW_021621185.1 coordinate 4,957,666, forward strand.
TATCCCCTTGTACAAAGCTCAAGTCTAAGTGGATAAAGGAGCTCCACATAAAACCAAATACACTGAACCTAATAGAAGAGAAGGTGGGGAAGAGCCTTGAATACTTGGGCACAGGGGAAAAGTTCCTGAACAGAACTCCAATGGCATATGCTCTAAGATCAAGAATTGACAAATGGGACTTCATAAAATTGCAAACTTTCTGTAAGGCAAAGGACACTGTTGATAGGACAAAACGACAACCAACAAATTGGGAAAAGATCTTTACCAATCCTATATCTGATAGAGGGCTAATATCCAATATATACAAAGAACTCAAGAAATTAGACTCCAGACAACCAAATTACCCTATTAAAAAATGGGGTATAGAGCTTAACAAAGAATTTTCAACGGAAGAAACACGAATGGCCGAGAAGCACCTAAAGAAATGTTCAGCATCCTTAGTCGTCAGGCAAATGCAAATCAAAACAACCCTGAGATTCCATCTCACACCAGTAAGAATGGCTAAGATTAAAAACTCAGGTGATAGTAGATGCTGGCGAGGGTGTGGAGAAAGAGGAACACTCCTCCATTGTTGGTGGGACTGCAAGATGGTGCAACCACTTTGGAAATCAATCTGGCGGTTCCTCAGAAAATTGGACATAGCATTACCTGAGGATCCAGCTATACCACTCCTAGGCATATACCCAGAAGATGCTCGAACATATAACAAGGACATATGCTCGACTATGTTCATAGCAGCCTTGTTTATAATAGCCAGGAGCTGGAAAGAACCCAGATGTCCTTCAACTGAGGAATGGATTAAAAAAAATGTGGTATATTTACACAATGGAGTATTACTCAGCTATTAAAAACAATGAATTCAAGAGGTTCCTAGGTAAATGGATGGAACTAGAAATTATCATCCTGAGTGAGGTAAGCCAATCACAAAAGAACACACATGGTATTCACTCACTGATTATTGGATATTAGCCCAGAACCTTGAAATGCCCAAGATGCAACTCACAGGCCACATGAAGCCCATAAAGAAGGAAGACCAAGTGGGGGTGATTCGGTCCTTCTTAGAAGGAGCAACAAATTACTCAAGGGAGCAAATATGGAGACAAAGTGAGGGACAGAAACTGAAGGAGGAGCCGTTTCAAGACCACTCCACCTGAGTATCTATCCCATGTGCAATCACCAAAGGTAGAGGCTGATATGGAAGTCAGGAAGTACATGCTGATAAGAGCCTGATATAGATATCTCCTCAGAGGTCTTCAAGAGTCTGACATACTCAGAGGCAGATGCTCACAACTAGCCATTGAACTGATCATGGGGTTCTCAATAGGGGAGTTAGAGTGAAGACTGAAGGAGAGCTGAAAGGATTTGCTGCACCATGAGGAGAGCAACAATACCAACCAACCACAGCTCCCAGGGTCTAAACCACCAGCCTGGGAGCACTTAGGGAGGGATCCAGCGCTTCAGTTGAATATGTAATAGTGGAGGGCCCTGCTGGGCATAGGTGGAAGAAGAGAACTTTGACCGCATGAAGGCTGGATGCCCCAGGGGGTGGGAATTTTTAGGGTGGGGAGGTGGGAGTGGGGGGGGTAGATAGAGGTTACATCCACAGAGAAGAAGGAGGAGGGGTGAGGGGATTGGGGGTTCCAGGGTGGGTGGGGGATGGGGTAAGGGGACAACATAGGAAATGTAAATAAAACATCCAATAAAAAAAAGGAAAAGAAAATAAAAAAAAAGAAAATGAAAATATTTTGTTTAAATGCTCATGCAGTTCTTAGACATAAAAATATAATCTAGAAAGGAAACAGAATTGAGTAGAATTTCAGAGAAGCTGAAGAATTCTAACAAAATTTGATAGAACTCTAACTATAGTGTCCATTAACTCAAAGGCCAGAACGACCTTACTGTAAACATTCCTAAGTTTATATTTCCTCTGATTAGCATTATGAAGGTCAACCCCTGCCCAAATAACCAACCAAGTTGAGACCCCCATGGAGCCCAGAGTGTGTGGGACCCCTCTACTCTGCTTGAGCCCCATCTATCTTTTGGTCTACACCTCTGAGGGGGCAGATCAGTGTGTCTGTCCCTCTCCCCATTCAATAGCCTGCCAATCTCCCAGGAGATCTGCTACAACCAAGGACACAGGTTAGACCCTGCCCAAATAACCACCCTAGCTGAGATCCCCATGGAGGAAGCCCATCCCTCCCTTCTGCTTGAGCTCCAACTCCCTTCAGATCTGCACCTTCTCTGGGACAGATCAGGATCCCTGCTTGTCTCCCACACACCATAGCCTGTCAGGCTCCTAAGAGAGATACAACAACCAGAGACACAGCCTTCCTGTCTCAGGAAGTCTGCCATAAGCAGGTCAGGAGAGGACTGTCCTAACCCAGGAACAATGCAGACATGCTCTAATCAGGGACACAGGAGCCCCCGCCCCAACCAGAGACAGCACAGCCTGTCTCCCAGGAGGCCTGCTGTAACCCAGGTCACAGAGCTCTATCTGCCTCCAATGAAGCAGGATCCAGTCAGAAACACCCAGGCCAGTTAACACCAGAGATAACCAGATGGCTAGAGGCAAGCACAGGAGCATAAGCAACAGGAGCCAATGTAATTTCAGACCATCAAAACCCAGTTCTCCTATGACAGCAAACCATGAATACTCTAACATGCCTGAAAAGCAAGATCCTGACCTAAAAGCCCATATCATGAAGATAATAGAGAAGTTTATGGAGGATATAAATAACTCGCTTAAAGAAAAACAGGAAAACACAGGCAAACAGGTAGAAGGCCTTAAAGAGGAAACAAATAAATCCCTTAAAAAAAAAAAAGGGAAACTCCACCAAACAGGTGAAGGAATTGAACAAAATGGTCCAAGACTAAAAAATGGAAATAAAAACAATAAAGAAATAAAAAATGGAAGCAATTCTGGAGATTGCAAACAAAGGACAGATGTGAAGAGCTACAGATGCAAGCATCACCAATAGAGTACAAGAGATAGAAGAGAGAATCTCAGGTGTAGAAGATACCATAGAAGATATTGGCACATCAGTCAAAGAAAATACAAAGTGTAAAAACCTCCAAACAAAACATGTAGGAAATTCAGGACACAATGAAAAGACCAAATCTAAGAATAATAGGAATAAAAAAGAGCAAAGATTCCCAGTTCAAAGGGCCAGAAAACATCTTCAACAAAATAATAGAAGAAAACTTCCCTAACCTAAAGAAAGACATGGCTAGAAACATACAAGAAGCCTACAGAACACCAAACAGATTGACTCAGAAAAAGAAAATCTTCCTGTAACATAATTATAAAAACACTAAATGCACAGAACAAAGAAAGAATATTAAAAACAGTAAGGAAAAAAGCCAAGTACCATATAAAGGCAGACCTATCAAAATTACGCCAAACTTCTCAACAGAGACTCTAAAAGCCAGAAGATCCTGGACGGAGGTCATGCAGACCCTAAGAGAACACAAATGCCAGCCCAGGCTACTATACCCAGAAAATTCCAATGCAAGGAGGGAACCTACACCCAAGAAAACACAAGAAATTAATCATCTCACAACAAACCCAAAAGAAGAGAATCATGTATACTTACTACCATCTCTGACAACAAAAATAACAAGAACAAAATTATTGGTCTTTAATATTTCTCAACATCAATGGACTTAATTTCCCCAATAAAAAGACATAAGCTAACAGACTAGATATGCAGGCAGAATCCAGCATTTTGCTATAACAAGAAACATACCTCACTGACAAAGACAGACACACCTCAGTGTAAAAGACTGGAAAAATGTTTTCCAAGCAAATAGTTCAAAGAAACAATCTGGAGTAGCCAATCTAATGTCCAATAAAATAAACTTTCAACCAAAAGTTATCAAAAGAAATGGGGAAGGAGACTTCATACTCATCAAGGAAAAAAAATCTACCAAGATGAAGTCTCAATTATGAACATCTATGCCCCAAATGCAAGGGCACCCACATTCATAAAAGAAACTTTCCTAAAGCTCAAAACACACATTGAAACTCATGGGCATCTTATTCCTGAGACACACATATCAGAGGCTTATCAATTTACCCTTCCCCCTTTCCCTCTTCTAATATCTCAACGCCCATATTCAGCTTGAAGAAATTAATGAAGAGTCAGTGCCCCTATTCCCTGGGCTTAGGGACTGAGGTGGTTAATATTAGGCTGTCTTTCTAAGGAAAAGTAATGGTTTTATTGGAACAGGGAGGAATAGCTAGAATTGATTACACATCCATAATCTATTGGTAGAAAACTTTATAATTGATACAAAGTTGAAGTTATAATCTCTTACATTGGTACAGAATTTATTTTGTACAAATTTAAAGCTTTCATTGGTAGGAATTTCTTACTGATATAAAATTGGGATTAATATTGTCACTCTCATATAGGCATTGTGCCTATTATAATACCTTTAAGAATATAAGGCTTAGACCCATTTCTTCTGTGACTGCTATTATAAACTGGTTTTAGATGATCAGGCAATGTGAGTTAAGGGCCTAATAGCAAATTCATGGCTCTGAGTTCATTGTTAGGGTGTTTTCTAGATTTACATCAGAAATAGCTGAGAGTAATTAATGGACAACAGTCCAGATTGCTTTACACAGCTAGCTGGTTTTCAAAAACATCAGAAGTTCACAGAATTGACGTTACAAACATTTCTGTATTAATGTTCATTTTGATTAGAGGCCTGTCTGCTCCTGACAGCTTCCCTGTCTTGGATTTTAAGAAGAAATTGAGCATCTTTGAGTTACTTCAGTTGTGGTGAGACAGCCACTAGGCAAGAATTGCCTCTTTTCATCTACAGACAAATTACTGTCCAGAAAAGGACATACTTGTGGAATAGTCAACTGATTATATCTGCCAAGACAGAGTGATCAGCCTTTAAAAATTCTTCATTACTAGATCTGTCAGATGATCCTGGGCCAGATGTTCTAATCTTTTGAAGTACAGGGGCTGTCAAGGGGTCAGCGGTCTCTATAAATTGGCTAAGATTTGGAAACTTTGCTTTGTGCTTCCCATAATTTCAGTTAATTCAGTCATTCTGGATTTCTGATGGGGTTGAAGACTTATAGTCTCATAGCCAACCCAAGCTATTTAATTTGAGAGAAATTTATTTTATTTTATTTTATTTTATTTTATTTTATTTTATTTTATTTTATTTTATTAGGAAGGGTGATATGTAGAGGCATATTTTCCCTGAAAGTTAGGAGGAGCTAAGGTGGGAGGAATAAGGAGAGGAAGAGGAGAAAGGAGTGGAGGAACTGGGGAGAACAGGGATGTAGGAGGATGGAGAACTACGCTTGGATCAAGAGCAGTCCTGTGTAACAATTTATATTTAGGTTAGTTAATTAGGAAACACCTCCAATTGTGTGGGCATCTTGTTATTGAGCATTACCAAACATATAAAGCCTTTGGATAATCTAAGCATTAGAGTCTCATTCTACCAGGCCTGTGTGAATGGTGGGATGAACTGGGCTCAGCCCAGCCTTGTGGAGACAGTGTGGAAGATTGGGAGAGCCATCTCCCAGGCTGGCCGTTTTTAGCTGTGGCACGCTTGTAGCCTGTGGCTGCTTCCAGCTGTGGAGCACTTGGATTCTGGCCAAGGAGCATGGTGGCTTGAGCTAGGCACTTAGATGCCCACGCAGCCCCAATTATTAAATATTCACAGCAACAACAGCACACCCAAACTTATAGGACACAATGAAAGCAGTACTAAGAGGAAAACATATAGCACTAAGTGCCTTCATTAGGAGAAATCCTACACTAGCAACTTCATAGCACATCTGAAAGCTCTAGAATGAAAAGAAGCAAACAAACCCTAAAGGAATAGAAGGTAAGAAATAATCAAATTTCAGACAGAAATCAATCATTAGAAACAAACTGAATAATACAAAGTATCGATACTGGTTTTTTGAGAAAATCAACAAGGTAGATAAACTCTTATCCAAACTAACTAAAGGGCACAGAAACAGTGTCCAAATCAACAAAATCAGAAACAGGAAGGGAGACAACAGAAACTGAGGAAATTCACAAAATAATCAGATCTTAGTACAAAAGCCTATACTCAACAAGACTGGAAAATCTAGATGAAATGGATGATTTTCCAGACTGTGTATCACATACCAAAGTTAAATAAATATCAGGAAAATTACCTAAACAGTCCCATAATCCCCAATGAAATAGAATCAGTCACTGAAAGTCTCCCAATCCAAAAAAATAAGTAAATAAATTCCAGGGCCAGATGGTTTTAACACAGAACTCTACCAGACCTACAAAGAAGAGCTAATACCAATATTGCTCAAACTATTCCACAAAATAGAAACAGAAGAAATACTACCTAATATATTCTATGAAGCCACAGTTACTCTGATACCTAAACCACACAAAGACCCAACAAAGAAAGACAACTTCAGACCAATTTCCCTTATGAATATCAATGCAAAAATACTCAATAAAATTCTCACAAATCTAATACAAGAACACATCAAAACCATCATTCACCATGATTAAGTAGGTGTCATCCCAGAGATGCAGGGATAGTTCAATATAAAAATATCCATCAAGATAATCAACCATATAAATAAACTCAAAGAAAAAAATCACATGACCATATCATCAGATGCTGAAAGTCTTTGACAATACACGACACTCCTACATGTTAAAAGTCTTGAAGAGATCAAAAATTCAAGGCACATACCTAAACATAATAAAAGCAATATACAGCAAACCAACAGTCAGCATCAAATTAAATGGAAAAAGCAATCACACTGAAAAAGAGACAGAACAAGGCTGCCCACTCTCTCCCTATTTATTCAATATTGTACTCAAAGTTTGAGTTAGAGCAAGTAGACAACAAAAGGAGATCAAATTGCAAAGAAAGAAGTCAAAGTATATATATATATGTATATATATATATATATGCTTCCTGTGAATTTCTTAACTCTTTATTGGCTTGAATTGATTTTTAATTTTGGGTTAATTGTTGGATAAAAAATGTCAAGACAAATAAGCATGTAAGTTTATTAAAAGTGTGATAACAATGGACTAGATTCAATAAGAAAATTCAGTTATTCTAAAATTACAAATATGGGATTATGAACTCCAAAACTATCGTAAAGTACTGTGTGCACACTTGGAAATGTTTGGTCTCTAACACATGGGGAAAGATTATTTACTTAATGATTTTTGGTTTTGTTTTGGTTGGTTGGTTGGTTGGTGTGGCAGTCGACATTCTATGGATTCAGCATAAAGCTTGTTTCTCATCATCTTTCAAGACATTTCTCCCTTTGTTATTGCTAAAGAAACAAACACAAAGGCCTCGTGGGTAGCTGCCAAGGAATCCTGGGCTGGGCTTACTTGGCTCTAACTCAGTCACCTTTTCCTATTCTCTACTACTTTTGTTCTTTGTTGGGATGCAGGTCCCCATGAAATACTGATTCTCTCTTTCAGAAGTCATTAATTGCCTACAATTCTTCACCTAGAGGCGGGACCTTGTAGGATTGCCCCATCTACATTTGTATGACAAGTGGTGTTTTTGTTGTGTAGATCTTGCTTAGGTTACCATACTGATGAGATTTCTTGGGTGCAGTCTTCCTGTCCTATATAGAAGATTTTATCTCAGTGCAGGCATTCTGGTCCTCTGCTCTTACTATCTTTTTGGCCTCTCTTCTGTGTTGCTCTGAGTCTTAGTTTAAGTTGCAAACTTGTTTATTTTATTACTATTACCATCAAAAGATGTTTGCTTAAAGCATAGCACTAACACAACAAATGCTTAGAGTTGTTTTCTAAAAAATGTGAGTTAGAATAACTTAAGGTAAATCCTAATTAACATAAGAAATTAAAGATATGGGTGAAATAAAACTTTAGTCTGAAGCTCTGGTTGTGATGAATAATGAATTTAAAATTTATGATCATATTTTCATTTTACTTTGCAGCTGCATAAAATTCCACTTAGCATATGTTTCCCATTTTATTTATCCAGTTATGTAGGCTGACTTCGATTCTTAGCTATTGTGAACTGTGTGTCAGTAAGTGTGGATATGGAAAAAGATCAGCAGAAGGGGATGGAGGTGGGTGGGACTAAGAAGAACAATGTGTAAGGAACACACGATAATGAAGCCTGTTAATTTATATGCTAATCCAAAAAACTAATAAAAATGTAAGATTGTGCTAGTTTGGATCTTAAATACCTACCAAAGCCAATATATTAAACACTTATTTGCCAGAGTGGTGGTATTGGGAACTGAATGTACCTTTAGGATGTAGGGCCTCCGAAAAGGTAGAGACATTACCCATTACTTCTCTTTCCTTCCAGTCTTGAGAAGCCCTTTCCAGTCACATTCTCCTGCCATGATGTGCTACCACATGCTCAAAGCAATGACACCAAGGGAGTGGAGGCCACATGAGGCTTCTGCAACCTTGAGCCCACATAAAACCTTTCTCTTTGTATATTGCATAGCTATTTACCACAATAACAAAAAGCTGACTAACACTCAATGACAGGAAGCCAAAGTTTCCAATATTTAAGGACCCACAATAATTACAATATCTTCTTCATTATTTTGTCAGTAAGATAATTCACAGGGGTCTTTAAACTTGGTATCACTTTTAAAATGAAGTGTAATTCTTACTTGTCCCAATACAAAACGAAAAACTATAATTCTCAGACCCTCTGTATAGTGTAATCCAACTGGCTCATTCCTCAGACACAGATGGTTATCCAGGAGCCTGTGGAAGACATTCAGGAAGAGTGGACAGCACACGTGCAGCAATTGGCATGCCCCAACCCAAGCACCACCCCATCCAAACACCACCCCATCCAAGCACCACCCCATCCAAGCACCACCCCATCCAAGCACCGCCCCATCCAAGCACCACCCCATCCAAGTACCGCCGCATCCAAACTCTGCCCCCTTCCCTCCTCTGTTCTTGCCTCCCACTTTCCAGCTACTTCTGTTTTAACCATAGTTGTCATAAGATGATTATTGCTTTGTTACAAAAATAAGAGTAAGGCATCTCACTTTAGATATCAGTAAAATGGTATTTTTCAATGAATTGCATTATCCATGGCAGTAAAGGATATATTAATAAGAGGACATTGCTTGTGAATTAGTAATCTACAATTATGAGAACATGAAATGAATACACACCAAAGCACTGCCACTCCCTACAGAGCTTCAGAAGGATTATTTTCCTCTCTTCATCTAACATGCTCCCACTGTCCTATCATTTTATATAAATTCAGGGATACAACTTATTTAAGGAGTTGACTCCTTTTTTCCTTCATCTTTGTGCAATTAATTCTCAGATTCTACCTGATGTATTTTTAAAACACCACTTGACAAATCCAGTCCCTCCAAACTCGACCTTTTCTGTCTTCAATGAATATTTGTTATAACCATATTAGTATTAAGTAATCTGTGTATGCTCATGTACTAATATGTCGATTGATGTATGGCATATGAGTATAGAAGTGTTCAGTGTGTGTGTGTGTGTGTGTGTATGTGTGTGTGTTTTCCTCTGTGTCACCTGTGGAGGACAGAGTTTGAGGAAGAGAGGTCTCCTTCAGTTGCTATCCATCTTATCATTTGAGACAGGTTCCCCTTACTGAACCTGGAGCTCTGCATTTCAGCTCTGCTGGCTGCTGGCCAGGAGTTCTGTAACTCTGCCTATCCTAGCCCCTCATCCTGCGGTTACAGATTACAGACATGCCAAAGTTTTTACATAGATGCTGGGGATCTAAACTCAAGTCTTCATGATTTTATAAAAACTATAGTCCCCAGACCCACACTCACATATTTTAAGGCAAAAATATCATACTCCACATTTCTGGGAACTTTTAAAATACTTTTTTTAGAAAAAAACTATTTTCTTCTTTCTGTTTTCTCTTCTTTGAGATCTCCTACTGCCCAGTCATTGGACTCCTGGCCTGACTCACCCATTGTACAACCATCTTTAGACTTTATTATATCATTCTCTTGATATACTACTTAAAGATATTGAAGAAAAATATTCATTTAAAAGTTTTAAATTTTTGTTTGTGACCCTAGCCTTTAACAGCTGAGCCATCAGTCATGGGGGAGGGGCAGAAAAAAAGGGGGACCTAGGTGGGTGAGGGGACAGGGAGGAGAAGGGGGAAACATGATCAGGTACTGGAGGTAACAGGACTGAAGCCCAGGGGGCCAGCAGTATGAATGTAAACAGGAAACCTGGGAGGTAGGTGATGGGGAGACCCTCTAGAATGTACCAGAGGCCTGGGAGGTGAGAGACTCTTAGGACTCAAAGAGAGGGATCATAAATGAAATACCCAACAGTGGGGAGTGGTAACTTCCAGAGTCCACCTCCAGTGGAAGAACAGGACATCAAGTGAGGGATGTTGTTGCCATCCCACAGTCAAAAACCCTGACCCAGAACTGTTCCTGTCTGAAAGAACTGCAGGGACAAAAATGGAGAGAAGACTGAGGGAAAGAAGGTCCAGTGACAGGCCCAAATTGGGGACCGCTGTGGCTGAATTGAGGAAAAGCTGGAAGAAGCTGAGGATGAGGGCAGCCCTATAGGAAGACCTGCAGTCTTAACTATCCTGGACCCCTCTGGATATCTCAAACACTGGACCACTAACCAGGCAGCATACACCAGCTGATATGAGGCCTCTGACAGATGTACAGCAGAGGACAGCACGGTCTGGCCTCAGTAAAAGAAGATGCACCTAACCTTCAAGAGCTATGAGGCCCCAGGTTGTGGGGACATCCTCCTGAGATGGGGGTGGAGCGGTAAAGCGAAGGTGTGGGATGGGGAGTGGTGAGGGAGGGTAGACCAGGAGGGGGATGAAGACTGGATTGTAAAAATGGATTAAAGAATAAAACCAAATAAATTTTAAAAATAAAAGTTTTAAATTATAAATTTTAAAAATGTGTAGAACTATGTAGCCAAGGCCAAGCTATAGCAGAGCATGAGCCTAACATGATCACCACATGTACAAACATCACTACTGCGATTGTTGTCTCTTCTCGGGCTACAAATAAATGTTAGTCAATAGCATGCACAGTTTTATGCGTGGCAGATTTCTCTTGTTAAACACTTGTGAGATTTGTCCCTGCTGAACTCCACTGATACATTTTTAAATGTATTTTGCATACTTCTGCTAGATATAGCAGTTGTTTACAATATGTGGCTTCCATTAAGAAAGACTCTTAAGTGTTTCCTAGGTCTGTATTTTATAAATTACTTCTTTTGGGGTATATAACCAGAAATGAAACATAAATGTAGATGAAAATGTGTTTCTGTGTTTAACAGTTTGTATGTAGCAGTGACCTATCGTAAGCACTTAATGCTGTGTGTTATCCGCTTTAATTTTCATCAGTTCAGTTGAACAGTTGTATATCATAGTGGCTCATATATGTGTATGTAAATATGTGTACACACACACACACACACACACACACGGCAAACATACAGTGTTAGAGATCAAACCCAGGCCCTTCCACATGCTAGACAACTAACTGTTCTACCATGCTAGGCAAGAGTTCTAGCACTCAGCAGTTTTTCACCTTTGGTTTTATACAGCAGGATTTCACCATGTAGCTCAGGGTGGCCTTGAACGTGCTTTTAACTTAGACTGCACTTGAGCTCCTTCCTAAATTTTCTAGGTGCTGGATTACAGGTGTCAACAACTAGGCCTAACTGTCAACTATTTTTAACTGGTTCAATACCCGATCCCTAGAGATTAATGTCAACCTGACTTTTTACTACTCAATCCATATCCATTTTGATAGTCCATATTCTTACATATGCTTTCATTCTTCATATTAGGTTGTATGTGAGGGAGTGAGGAAATCTTTAGTGAACGTGTAAGACATGGACAGAGGCCTGAGTGAATGTCTACTGTTGACATATGCACAGATATGTCAAAGGCACCAATGCTTTCAGTGTTAGGGAACTGCCAAAGCCTTCTGAGTGAGGCCCAAGCAATGGTAAAGTCTTGCTCTGGTCCAAGAACACATGTTTATGAATAACTGATGGGTGTGTGTAAAAATTAGCAAATGCAGCTTCTTCCTCTGTGATGACTGCAACCTGAGCCTGCTCCTTTACAGAGGCCCCCTACCAAGACTAGCTAATCCTGCCTTCTCCTGCTCTGCATAATAACTCAACAGGTTCCAGGTTATTGCCCATCAGTCAGAGTGAGCACAGACCATCTGATCCCAGCTTCTCTGTGCATGTGTCTCATGTCTGTCCTTCTTTACTTCCTTGTCTTCTGAGTCAGATGACCCAGATCAAGCTGTGCAGAACATGACAGTTGTACTTGGTTCATTTGCTTCTCTACTATAAAGATTTCAGACATTAGCATGAAGAGTCCCAAATTTAGTTCTTACATCACCAGTAGCTAATAGTACTGTAGAAACTAACTAAGGTTTTATGTATCAGTATCTATATAGTTAAATATTAATTACCTTATAGGGAAACTATGAAAACTAGATTCTACCATATCTAATATATGTCAAACTTTTCTATGAGAGACAGTGGTTCTCAACCTTCCTAATGCTGTGAACCTTTAATATAGTTCCTTATGTTGTGGTGACCTCTAACCATATAATTATTTTTGTTGCTACTTCATAACTATAATTTTGCTATTGTTATGAATCATAATGTGAGTATCTGATATGAAACCCCTGTGAAAAGGTTATATGACCCCAAAGGAGCCACAATGCACAGGTTGAGAACTGCTGGTTTAAGGAGATACTTGGGATAAGGACATTGGTATTTATTTGATCTGGGGGAAGTCTTGAGTAATATATCTTGGCAAAAATATGTTACATGGGTATGTCATAGAAAAATCCTTAAAAGTTTATGTAAATTTTATGTTACTCTATAATACTATGTTTATTTAAATCTAAATAAATATTAATTTTATCATGCTATAAAGTAACGTCAGTGCTTGGTGATAAAGAAAGTCAGGGCATGTGTGTGCTCTTTTCCCCGTAAACTCAGCTCTCTGGTAAATATGTAATCCTTTGTATACAAGAACACAGAGTGTCAGGACATGCCTACCCACCCTCTTCCTTTCCTACTTTAGAACCTGTCTTCTGTCTGCACTCGTCCTCTGGTGGTCTGTTGCTGAGTTTCCTCCCAAGTGTCTCTCATAATCCCATTTCCATCTCCCAATAAAACTCAGATGCCTCATAAACCTGTACTTTAGCTTCATTCTCCCTCTTGAGAGCCATACTGACATTTTTAATAATCTACTCAGCAAACAATAACCAAAGATAATAAAAAAATATTATAGCCAGACCTCAATTCATTATTTTTCCTCCCACAAAAGCTCTACTTTCCCTTTTTCCGCTGCTGGAGAAACTTATACCGTAATAAAACCTTCTGGCCACGGTCTTGCAATGCCTGGACGGTCTCTACTGTATCTTCTTGTGTGACCTCATCTTACACTGCTCTGCTTGCCCCTCACTCTGCCTCAGGCTCTGTCCAGATCCTTCAGCATGTCAGGATGTTTGCTGGATGTCCTTTGTACATGCCACCTTCTTTTCTAAAACATCCTTCTACTGGATGGCTCTTGCTAATCTTATTATATATGTCACTTCAAATGTCATCTCTCCAGAGGTCTTGTCCCGACAACATTGTCTTTCTGTTTTATCTGTTTACATATTTCTCTCCCAGCTATCACCACAATTTCAAATTATCATAAGTAACCTCAGCATTTAGCATGAAGCAGAGTAGATGTTACCAAAAGATGGTAAAGGAATGAAGGGTCACACACCACTGTCTCTTCTCATTTAGCACCCTCCCTAGGTGGGGTGAGTTTTATTGTTTTGGTTATAAATTCAGCATGCACTGTATTGATATCCACTATAGATTAGACAAAGTTCTCCCAATGAAACTTCTTACCAATGCCTCAGAATTGATCAAGTACATGGATCCAATATCTGTAAGGATAATTGGTCCTGCTTGCTCAGAAGCCCTGTCTTGAATCACGGCCATGTTGAATGAGAAGACAAAGAGAGTAAAGAAGAGAGCTGGCTGCAGCTCTGCTTTTTCCTAGTGCCTAGGGCTCAACTTCCCCTTTCCTATTGGAATAATTGGACTGTAAGATTAAAGGAGAAGGAGAAAGAGAGGGAGGGGAAAAGGCACAGAGAGACAGATAGACAGCGACAGGGCTGTCTTTGCCATAAGAAGACACTGAGTTTTAAAGCTGGGGCTTATCTAGGCATCTGAAGTCACTTCATCCCCAGCAGTGTGCTCTAAGGTATCCAACATTTTAAATTTGGGTTCTGAGGATTGAACTCAGAAATCAAACTCTAGTCCTAATGCTATTGAGACAGCACTTTACCCAACTGAGCTATTCCGACCTCCTGGGGCATCTGAGTTTCACACAATACTCTGATCATCAGTGTCTGGATGATATTTCCAAAAGGATTAACAAGCTTTTAGTTTTGTTTTAGTTTTCCTTTTGTGGGCAGGGTCACATGCAGCCCAGACTGGCCTCAAGCTCACTATGTAGATAAAAATGACCTTGAACAACTGATCCTCCTGCTTCCCCATAAGTGCTGGAACTCCTGGCATGCACTGTCACCTTAGCTGTCACACAGCGCATGCTCTCAGACCAGTTCATCCGTATTACCAGCTCTATCTACATTCTCAAGCATAAAAGCTCACCAACAGTAATACCCCAAATATTGATATATTCAGATATCTTTTGTTTTTAATCATAAGTACTTATGAATTTTGAGGTTTCTTTCCTCAGTTTCATGCAAATAAAATCATGTTTTAATCTGAGTGATCATTTTCTCAAGGGCAGAACTGTGTGGATTCCTTTTGGGTTTTTGGCAGCATTTGATGTCCAAAGAGGATGCTTCAGCAGCATTGGATTGTTTAAAATGTCAAAACTGATAACACATATCTAGCTATGTGTTAGCTAAGTAATTCAATGGATAAGTTAACTTCCATAAGATATAATGCTTTTATCCTCCAATTCAAAAGATGTGACATATCCCTGTGGAAAATGGTGTTTATTTAAAGCAAAAAGGTCTTTTATATATATATAACTCACTGTAAACATAAAAGTAAAAGCTGAGAGAGGGCTATACCACCTCCTCTAGAGCACATCTACTCGGAGGAAGAATGTCACTCTAAATCGTATGGACATTGGAATCCTCAGAAGGTGACTTTATTAGAAATAGTCTTTTCAGGTGTAACTGGTTGTACTGGCTGGTTTTGTGTGTCAACTTGACAGAAGCTGGAGTTATCACAGAGAAAGGAGCTTCAGTTGAGGAAATGCCTCCATGAGATCCAACTGTAAGGCCTTTTCTCAATTATTGATCAAGTGGGGAGGACCCATTATGGGTGGTGCCATCCCTAGGCTGGTGGTCTTGGGTTCTATAAGAAAGCAAGCTAAACAAGCCAGGGGAAGCAAGCCAGTAAGAAACATCCCTCCATGGCTTCTGCATCAGCTGCTCTATCTTGACCTGGACCTGCTTGAGATCCAGTCCTGACCTCCTTTAGTGATGAACAGCAATTTGGAAGTGTAAGCTTAATAAACCCTCTCCTCTCCAACTTGCATCTTGGTCATGATGTTTTGTGAAGGAATAGAAACCCTGACTAAGACACTGGTTAAAATGAGGGAGTATTAGACATGGGTGGTTCTAACTCAGAAACTCTGGCCATATGAAAACGTGCAGAGATGGGAGGGCTATAGCTGTAACCCACCTAAGACTGAGGAATCTGACCCCCATGAAAAGCCAGGGTTTGATCACAATGGAAGGAATCTCACCCAGAGTTCTCCAGGCAAGGAAGCTCTGATAACACCTAGATTTCCACATCTAGCTGTCAAGAGCACAACAATGTGTCTCAGTGGCATCAATTTGCTACAAAGCCTGAGGAAAGTTGAAGTCATGGGAGAGCCTTAGGGACCATAGGTTAGATGAGGTTTTCCTGAGGAAGTGGCAATCTGGCTGTAACTTTTAAGGAAAAGAAAGTGACAGTAAACATGCCAAAGTCCCAAGATGAAATGTTTGTCGGGTCAAGAAGCCATGTGCTCTGTTCTAGGTCCTAAGGCCAGAAGTAGCAGAGTTTGGACTTCCTCCTAGGTCTTTGGATTCCAAGAGCAGAAATTAGAGCTTCCTCATAATTCTTCATTATGAAATGAACCACACACACACACACACACACACACACACACACACACACTGTTCAATGTGCTGGGAGATTAACGGCACAGCATATATGGCGTATGTGGTATCAATAAAAACAGAGGATACTGTTAGAGTGACAGTCATTCTCCTTAGATAAAGCACCCTCAGAAAGATGAGAGTGGCCAGTGTAATCAGCCATCAGACATCATGGCCTATTTGCAGAGCTCTTCTGCTCCCAGGTGAAGGGAGGGATAAAGAGGTTGGCTGAAATCTGCAGGTCTGGTCTTTCCTGTTCAAAATTGCCCACAATCATCGAATATTCCTTGTACCTCTTTCCTGAATAAAAAGCTGAGTGTTTCTCTTCCCTACCCTAATTTGACTGTGATGCCATGAGCTGAAATCATCCTCTAGACAGGTTTTGTTTGACTGTTTCAATACTCTAGATGCTTCACACAAGTGTTCAGATACTCAATGGCTCTGATAAAGTCAGAAGTCCATGCCATAAGGAAAAACTATGGGCTGAACAATGGCTTCCTCTTAGAAAGGGCGCAGATTCACTAGCTTCAGCCACTTCTGCTTGTGTGAGGTACCCGTCTTAAACAGCTTGTATCTACTCCAGCAGACATTTGGATCATCAGCAAGGATGAACTTTGCCATTTTCACCCTGACCTCACTTAGGGTGTGTCAGTTGTGTCAAGCTCAGACACCACTGCTGGTCCTAAGAAACATGGCAATCTTCCATTCCTATGCTGCCTGGCCCCTCTCATTCCATTCTCAATCCAGGTCTATCCTCTCTCAGAGAATGACTCCAGCTATAATCTTGTACTTAGATGCACTTGTTCTATTCCTCCAGAAGTAACTTTTTGTTACTAGATTTGCTCCTCAGAGTTCTGAGTATTACATGACATTGCCAGTTAAACGGCAGGCATATGTTTAGTGAAGCATGAAGATTCTCTTAAGTGTCTCTGCTATCATCATAGCACTTAGGAACTCCAGTACATATGGCTAGCTTTCATAACATGTCAACAGTGAAAGATGTCAATCACTCATCAGCAGAACAAAACTGTCAGGCCCAAGAGTCTATTCATTTTAGATTAGATTATCTTGCTTTGCCTCAACCTGTTACATCCAAACAGTCCATTGCTCAGTGACTGCCTATCAAAGACTTGAGAAAACAGAGCATCATGTCCTTGTAAATTTCCTTAGTATAAGGAATCATGACAAGAGGGGCAGAAGACAATGGTTTCAATTATTAAGTCTTTTCATGAGCCTGGAAATTATCATGAAAAATTGGAGATGCATCATTATATTCTTGTTAAAAATACTACAAGCTGATCCTGAATGGCTTCTATGACACAAAATGTGGAATAGCTACCTACTTAGAGTGCTGCTGTATGATACCACCAGCCTCTAAGGGCCTTTGAAATTGTGAGCATTTCCTTCAGAATCTAAGCTAGGCTATATCAGACACCCTTTCTGGATATACCCTGAAGCTTGTGTCTCGGCTCTGTACACCTTTTAGTTTTAGATTCAATTTTAGTTTTAGAGATTCCCTTAGAAAGCTAATTTAATGTGGCCCAATCATAACAATGTATACAGAATAGCAGCCTATCTATACCTAGTGTAGATATTTATAGTTAAACAGAACATCGCCCTGGAGCTCAGCGAACTCACCTGTGTACTGTTCCTTTGCCAATAACAGGAAAATTTGAATAAGAAGAAATATCATAATCATGGCTGATTCACAAATTCAGAGTAAATGTCAGCTATATCCTGCTTTATGAGTTATCTGGGATTTCCGGAGAAAAGCAGAAAATTACCTACAGGATGTGTTTGCTCTTTGAGTAATAGTTTAAACACTGAATGTGTTCTGGTATGTCACAAAGTTAAGTTCATTTCCACTTGGGTAAGACAGAATCAGATTTGCATCCAAGTACTTGAAAGACCAACACTAGACCCTTAACCCCTTTACATTCTTTACTTAAATTATTTGCAGGTCTTCTGGTGGTCTGCCAGTTGGAATAAATGCTCAGCACTGTTAGCAGGGATAGGTCATGAAGAGAAAACAAGACAACAAAGACTTTATCAGAGGCCTGAGGAAAATGAGACCACCATGTTGTAAGCTGAATGGCATTAAGAAGCAATGTGTGGATCAGAGTCTCTTACTTATATGGAAACTCCACTGCTCCCAGCTTTGCAAACTAGAATAAATGCATCGAACAGCTCTTAACCCCAGTGACAGACAGAATCATTCATGAAGTAAGGATTGCATGAGTCTGGGCACACAAACTTTGAGATTATTATTCAAGTACCAGATATCATTACCATTCAACAAGGTGAGAAACTACTGAAAACGTCCATTAGACCTCATCAAAATTTCCACTGTAAAGTTTTCCCATGAATTTTTGATATTATTTCTAGGTAAATGGGAGAGATGTTTTTTAAAAAATTATCCTATTTTCCCACATTTTCCTTCATAGAACTTTATATTATTGTCATTGAGAATGTTTTAATCACAAGAGCATCAACCACAGTGTCTCCACAAAGAGGGACATTCATAGTGAGTAGACAATAACCAGAGAGCTTGAAACCAAGTGTGCATTCCTGACCTTCAGTTTAGCATTGAATCTTATAGACCCTAATGTCTTAATAATAAATTCAAATTAACCTAATCACTACTACTCAAAACGTCATTCATTCTAGCAGCAGCTCAGAAAAACAATGAGCATGAATTTGCTTCCTTTCCTTTCTTTCTTTTCTTTCTTTCCTTCCTCCCTTCCTCCTTCCCTCCCAACTTCACCCTTCCCATGGGCTACAAATTCCAGCCCACGACTCTCACTGTCATCCTTGTGGGTACTGGTGACCCCAGGTAAGACACTGCCCACTGCCTAATGGCCACTAACACTCTTTAAAGCCCATCCAACAGGTCTGACTGCAGCCCTTCCTCTGGACTTCAAATTCTGGCCCACAACTCCAGTAAAAGTTTTCTGTTTTCTGGAGACCATGCCATACGAAGAATTCCAAAGACAGAGCAGGCTGTAAAACCCCGAGCAGAGACACCCTACTGAACCTGAAGAGTCGCTGGTCACCAGAACCACAGGGTACTCAGGTTAGGAGAACAGAGAGAAAACAGAAACTAAGGAGAAAATATCCAACTAACAAAGATAAAATAGAAATCAGCACATAAACATATAATAACCCCTAACCCAGATGACTAGGTGCCAGCATAAGAACATACTCAAGAGCAATAAAGAAAAGAAAGCCAAGAGAGTCCTGGAGATGGAAGTTTTAAGTAGGTGAACAGGGACTACAAATGCAAGCAACACCAACAGAATTAAAGAGACAGAAGACAGAATCTCAGACATAGAGGATATGACAGAAGAAAATGATGCATCAGTCAAAGAAAATGTTAAATCTAAAAAATTTCCAACACAAAACATCCAGGAAATTTAAGACACTATGAAAAGATCAAGCCTAACATTAAAACAATCAGAAGGAGAAGATTCTCAGCTAAAAAGTCCAGAAAATTCGGTCAACAAAATCATAGAAGAAAAACACCCTAACCTAAAGAAATCCCTATGAATTTACTAGAGGCTTACAGAACACCAAATAGATTGTACTGGAAAAGAAAGTCTCCCATAACATAATAATCAAAACACTAAATGTATAGAACAAAGAAAGATTAAAAGCTTCTAGGGAAAAAGACCAAGCAGTTGATAAAGGCAGACTTATTAGAATTGCAACCAACTTTTCAACAAAGACTCTAAAAGCCAGAAGGCCTGGATAGATGTCCTGCAGCTCGAAAATGCCACAGATGCCAGCCCAGACCATAGATGGAGAAAACAAGATAGCTCATGATAAAATCAAACTTAAACAATTTCTATCCACAAATCCAGACCTATACAGGGTGATAGAAGGAAAAGTTCCTCCTATGGAGTACATCCCTGAAAACAAACGAAATAATTTTACAACAGTAAAACTCAAAGAAGGGAGATGCATGTAAACACACACACACACACACACACACGCACACACACACACACACACGCAACCACCACCACCATCACCACCATCAAAATAACAAGAATTAACAATCATTGGTCATTAATATCTCTCGACATCAATAGAATCAATCCACAAATAAAAAGACTGCCTAATAGAATGGATGCTAGAACAGGACCAACCATTCTGCCCATACAAGAAACAACAAAGATAGACATTACCTCAAAGTAAAGAGTTGTAAAATGAATTTCCAAGCTAATGGACATAAGAAATAAGCTGGAGTAGCCATTCTAAAATCTAATAAAATAAATTTCCAACCCAAATTAAAAGACATGGGAAAGACACTTCATACTCATCAAAGGAAATTCCATCAGGATGACATCTCAGTTATGAACATCTGTGCCCCAAATACAAATTACCTGAATTTGTAAAAGAAACATTAGTAAAGCTTAAAGCACACATCAAACAGCACATGTTAAGAGTGTGAGACTTCAACATGGCAATCTCACCAATGGACAACTCATCCAGACAGAAACTAAACTGAGAAATAATAATGGAACTAACAGATATTATGACTCAAATGGACCTAACAGATATCTACAGAACATTTCACCAAGACATAAAAGAATATATCTTCTCAGCACTCACAGAACCTTGTCCAAAACAGACTACATACTCTGACACAAAACAAGCCTCCATAGCTACAAGTCTTATCAGATCATCATGGATTAAAACTGGATTTCAACAACAACAGAGAAATCAGAAAACCTACAAACTCATGGAAACTGAGTAACTCTCTACTCCATGACCACTGGGTCAAGGGAAAAAATAAGAAAGAAATTAAAGACTTAATGGAATTCACTGAAAATGAGAAAGCAACATATCCAAGCTCACAGGACACAATTAAAGCAGTGCTAAGAGAAAAGTTCAGGCCTTCATAAACAAATTAGAGAGGTCTCCTACTAGTGACTTAACAGCACATTTGAAAGCTCTAGAGAAAAATAAAGCAAATACAATCAAGAGGAGTAAATGCTAGGAAATGTTCAAAATCAGGACTGAAATCAATAAAAAGAAACAAAGAGAAAAATACTAAGAATCAATGAAAGAGAGTTGATTCTTAGAGAACACGAATAGGATAGACAAATCTTTATCCAAACTAACCAAAAGGCTGAGAGAGAATATCCAAACTAACAAAATCAGAATTGAAAAGTGGGACATAACAATAGACACCAACTAAATACAAAAAAATCAATATGCTTTCTACAAATAACCTAGAATCCACAAAATTGGAAAATCTAAAAGAAATGGACAATTTTCTCAATAGATACTACTTACCAAATTTATAAATCAAGATCAAATAAACAATTTAAGCAGAATTATAACCTCTAAGGAATTGGAAGCAGACATTATATGTCTCCTAACCAAAAATAAAAAATAAAAAATAAAAAGTAATGCCCAGGCCAGATAGTCTAACAATTTTTCAAAGAAGAGCTAATATCAATACTCCTTAAATTATTCCACAAAATAGAAACAAAAAAATTTACTAAATTCATGTTATGAGGCCACAGTTACCTTGATACCCAAACCACACAGAATCTCAACAAAGAAAGAATTTCAGACCCATGTCCCTCTGTGCATTAATGCAAAAACACTCAACAAAATATTTGCAAACCAAATTCAAGAACACATCAAAAATATTATCCGCCATGATCAAGTAGGCTTTATCCAAGAGATGTAAGGATGGTTCAACATGAAAATCTGTCATCATATAAACTAGATGAAAGAAAAAAGATCCATCTTATTAGATGCTGAAAAAGTCTTTGACAAAATCTATGATGATGACCCCTTTCATGATGAAAGTCTTGGAGGGGTCAGGAATACAAGGGAAATACCTAAATATAATAAAGGTAAAATACAGCAAACCAATATTCAACTCAAATTATATAGAGAGAAACTCAAAGCAATTTCATTAAATCAGAGACAAGACAAGGCTGTCTGCTCCATATCTATTCAATATAATACTTGCCATTTTTGCTACGGCAGTAAGACAACTGATGGAGATCAAGGGGATAAAAATTGAAAAGGAAGAAGTCAAAGTATCACTATTTACAGATGACAATATATACAGATGATACATAAGCAAACCCAAAAATTCTACCAGAGAACTACTGGAGCTGATAAACACCTTCAGCAAAGAGGCTGGATACAAAATTAAGCTTCCCCCCCCCCCCCAAAAAAAAAACCCCAGTAGCCCTTCTGTACTCAAATGCTAAAAGAGCTGAGAATGAAATTTTGGTGTAACTCTAAGCAAACAAGTGAAAGAGCTGTATAACAAGAACTTCAAGTCTTTGAAGAAAAATATTAGAGAAGATATCAGAAGATGGAAAGCTCTCCCATAGTCATGGATTAGTAAGACTAATATAATATAAATGTCCATCTTATCAAGAGCAATCTACAGACTCAACACAATCCCTGTCAAAATTCTAATACAAATCTTTACATATCCTCATAGAATAATACTCAACTTCATATGAAAAAAAAAAAAGAGAAAAACCCAGGATAGCTAAAACAATCCTGTTCAATAAAAAAGGTATGACCTCCCTGATTTCAAGCTGTAGTACAGAGCAATAGTAGTAAAAACCGAATGGTATGTTAGCATGAAAACAGCAATTTTGATCAATGGAATAAAATTGAAAACCCAGAAAGAAATCCACACACCTAGGGACATTTAACTTTTGACATAGAAGCCAAAATTATACAATGGAAAAAAAAGCATCTTCAACAAATGGTACTGGTCTAACTGGATGGCTATATATAGAAGAATGTAAATAGATCTATATTTAACACCCTGCACAAAACTCAAGTCCAAGTGAATCAAAGACTACAACATAATGCCAGATACACTAAACCTGATAGAAGAGAAACTGAAGAATAATCTTGAACACATTGTCACAGGAGACAACTTCCTGAACAAAACACCAATGGCTCATGCACTATGAGCAAAAGGTAATAAATGGGACCTCATGAAACTGAAAAGCTTCTGTGAGTCAATAAACACTGTCAACAGACAAAACAGCAGCCTAAAGAATGGGAAAATATCTTCACTAACTCCACATCCAACATATGGTGTCCAAAATATATAAAGAACTCAAGAAGCTATACATCAACAAACCAAATAATTCAATGAAAAACAGGGTACAGATTTAAACAGAGAATTCTCAACAGAAGAATCTCAAATGGCCAAGAAGTACTTAAAGAAATGTTCAACATCCTTAGTCATCAGGGAAATGTAAATCAAAATTACTTTGAGATTCTATCTTATACCTGTCATAATGGCTAAGATTAAAAACGCAAGTAACAGCTCATGCCTGTGGGGGTGTGGAACACTCCCCCATTCCTGGTGTGAGTTCAAACTTGTACAGCCACTTTGGAAATCAATATGGTAGTTTCTTCAAAAATTGGGAATTGATCTACCTCATGACCTATATATACCACTATACCACTCGTGGGCATATACCACCCCCCAAAGACACTTTACCATACCACAAAGGACATTTCCTCAGTTTTGCTTATAGCTGCTTTATTTGAAATAGCCAGCAACTGGAAACAACTTAGATGTATCTCAACTGAAGAATAAAAAAAAAATGTGGTACAGTTACACAATGGAGAATTACTCAGCTGTTAAAGACAATGGCATCATGAAATTTACAGGCAAATGGATGAAGCTAGAAAAGATCATCTTGAGTGAGGAAACCCAAACACAGAAAGACAAACATGGTGTGTACTCATGGATATACCTATATATCCATAATAAATAGTGGATACTAGCTGTAAAGCAAAGGATAACCATGGAACAAGCCACAGACCCAGAGAAGCTAAGTAACAAGGAGAGGTCAAGGAGGGACACATGAATGTCACTGTGAAGAGGATATAGAATAGACATCATGGGTGGACAGGGCGGAGGAGAGGTCTGGATGGTGGAATTGGGATGGAAACAGGAGGGATCTGTTTGAGGGAGACTCAAGGAGAGAATACTTGGAGAGACAGCTAGAATTGGTGGGTATCTTTAGGCTGAGCTAGAAACCTTGTGCAATGGAAACTCCCAGGAATCTCTGAAGAACAACCCAACTAAGACCTCTAGCAATAGGAGAAACAGAGCCTGAACTAGCCATCTCCAGACAAGACTTCCAGTGGAGGGATTGGAACATCAACCAACAAAATCTTCCACCTACAGTTTGTCCTGCCTACACAATGTACTGGGTAAAGGTAATACAGAAATTGTGGATGTGGCCAACCAATCGATGACAGGTCCAGCATGAGAACCATGTCACAAGAGGGAGACCATGCCTGAAACTGTCTAGAGGGTCAGGAACCTGAGGCTGGATAGCTCAGAGATCTAGGATAGAACAAAACAGGATAGACAAAAAAGTTAAATTAAAGTAAATTAAAGAGTCAATGAAATGAAAAAGATATTCTGCTAAACTTGTAGATCGGTGCCTAATCCAATTGTCATTAGAGGCTTCACCCAGCAACTGATGTAAACAGATGCAGAGACTCACAGCCAAACATGAGGTGGAGCTTGGAAAGTCCTGCAGAAGAGGGGAAGGAAGATTTCTATGAGCCAGAGGTGTCAGTAGAAGCTCACAAGTACTTAACTGACAACCAGGAAGTCTGTATAGATCTGACCTAGGTCCTCTATACATACATTACAGTTGTGTAGCTTGGTCTTCTTATGGAAGTCCTAATAGTGGAAGCAAGGGCTGCCTCTGACTCTGTTGCCTGCCTTTGGCACCCTTTCCTTCTACTGGGCGGCCTTGTCTACTCTTATCAGGAGAGGACATGTAAAGTCTTACTGCTACTTGATATGCCATGGGTAGTTGAGATCCATGGGAGGGTTATCCTTTTCTGAAGAGAAAAAGAGGAAAGGCGTGAAAGAAGGGAGGGAGGAAAAGGTAAAGGGGGATAAACTGGGAGGAGAGGAGGGAGAAGAAACTGAGGTTAGATGTTAAACAAACAAAGAAAACCCTGGGTGCAGCAGTGGCTGCCTATAATCAAGGAGCTGATAAGGAAGAATCAGAGGTATCTCTGGATGTTGCTGGCCAGCCAGTTAAGTGAGAGACCCCCTCCCGCGTCTTAAACACTAAGGTATTGGGCCAGTTGAGATGGCTAAACAATGAAAGGTACCTGTAGCCAAAATCTGGTGGTTTGATTTTGATCCTTGGATGCCAAATGTTAGAAGGAGAGAACTGATTTTTGATAATTGTCCTTGATATCCATACATGTAGCAAAGTATTTTTAATTTTAAATTAATTTAATTTAAGAAATTTTTAAATTTTAATTTAATTTTAGATGCATTTCTATGTTAGTTCAGAATATTAAACATGAAAATAAAATGTTTAGAAGTAAGTGACAATGAAAGCTTTAAACACCAAAAATATCAGTAATAAAAATGAATTTATAGACTAAATTGTACTTACTAAACAAAACAAAAATAAGAGATAAAAAATGCAATCAGCTAAGTAAATAGAAGGTAAACATACCAGGTAGACAAAACCAAATAGATATAAAGGAAAGACTAAAGTCTTTACTAGAAAAGACGGTTAACAGAAGTATAAATTTATTCATTGAAAATATTAAAACAAATTACCCTTATGTAAACATTCTGCAGGAAACAATGAACAACTAAATGGTCAGCACACAGAGAATAAGTACAGGGTACTCAGGCCTAAGTGAGACATCTCTATCACACCTTTCCCCACAAGGCTGAGGAACTATGAATGCCAGAGGCAGAGTGTGACTACAAGGAAACAGTTTTCCAGACACAGGAGAGCGGGTGTGCACGTCAATTCCCAGCAGCCGTGACAGCATACATAAGACACAAGCAAGCTCAAGCCAGCCACAGTCCCAACAGAGAAAGGAAGATTGCTATGAAGTCCCAAGCCTAGTTGAGGAGCTCCTAGCTGCACAGCTACCTGGAGAGTGAGAATCAGTTGTTAGATCCAGGGGCTGTCCCCACACACAGAGATATTTGGCTCACACAATTGGACTTCATGGGTTTAAAAGGAAAAAAGGACCACAAAAAGTTGTGGGAGAGCAGAGGTGGATCTTGGAGGAGTTGAGAAAGGGGAGGCGAAGATGATCAAAATATGTTGTATGAAATTCACAAATAAAATAGATTTTTTTAAAATAGGAAATATTACTAAAGTTCAATGGGTGGCATTCAAAATATCATAAAGAATAAGTAATTTTCTATGTATAAACTTGAATGGCATAGATACACAGATATATGTTTAGACTTGGGTATCCCTCCCCCTCTTCCCCCTTCCTCCCTTCCCCCCCTCCTCTCTCATACACACACAAAAGAATCAAACACCTTAAAATAAAACAAATAAAATGATATTTTCTGTATTTTCATCACATAGAGGAGACTGAGAAAGAGATGGTGTGGTATGTGAAATTACTGACTCTGACTGTATCACAAGCCGAAACATCTGACTTTCATCTTTCTTTCCTTAAGCATTCTTGACAATACTGGGAAAGCTTTCTTGTCCAAGCCGGTATTCTCTTTAACTAAATGATCATTGTGGAAGAAGATACTTAGAACCACCAAGAATACTAAAGTTAAAGTAAAAGAAAACAAAAGAAAAGTTATGAATTGAACTCTTGACTTGTAAAGTTCATGTTGCATAGTCTCAAAACCATGGTACAGTATCTGGAGACAGGGTCTTTGGGAGGTAGTCTAGAGGAAGAAATAATGGCAATTCCAGTATCCTGTAGCTTTAGACTTATACTAAGAACGCCCTGTCTTTTTAAAAATTATTTATATAATAATGCTTTATATATGTGCATGAGCCCTTGAATAGTCTTACTAGGGACTGTGAACTGCCCTGTGGATGCTGGGAATTTAAGCCAGGTCCGCTACAAGAGCAAGCGTTCCTAAGTGCTGAACCCCGTCTCCCTGGAGCCCTCCTATAGCCATCTGAGAAAGATCAGAAGTGAGGCACTCATTCGGGAACTTGTGCCCACAGTAGAGAGCTCGCTCAACCCTTCCCATGTGTGTGCCCACCAACACATGTGTGTGTAAAAGCATGGTGATATGCTGGCTGCTACGAGCCAGGAGGAAAAGCCTTACAACAAAAATTTGTTTTGATAGTTCTCAGATTGTCCAGACTCCAGATTGGTGGGACATGTGTTCCAGTTGATTAAAGAAAGCCCAGTTGTCAGTACCTTATTATGTTTAAGCTTGGAAAGCAGACAAAAGAAAGCAGTAACAACAATTGTAGCAAGAAAGGAAAGTCAGCAAAGAACAGAAAAGTTGTAGCCCTGGTACTTTCAGTGTCCCTGTACCTGAGAGCCAGAGCAACAGCTCAGGAAGTGATGGAACAGCAGATGATGAGTCAGAACCCAGGACATATACAGACTGCCTGGGGAGTGCAGGAGAGAGCACTTATCTCCTATGATGTAAGGGACCAAGAGATGCCAGCAGGTTACAAAACTGATAAGCAAGAAGGGCATGACAAGACACGCACAATCTACCAGCCTAGAAAGGATATGTGACAATACGAGTTCCTGAAATAACCAAGGTTTGTTTTCCCTCTGAATTTCCTTGCAATCTCGACCCACCCTGACCCCTTCAAATGACAGCTAGACTGTCTAGCGTTAACTGCCCAGGAAGGCATCAGTCTGAAGGCAGAATGAAGACAACAAAGAGATCAAAACTCTGGACTAACATCCGCAGAGGCAAAACATCCCACCTTAAATTAGGATTTCGAACAGGAAGAAGAAAAGAAAGGAGACAATTGCTAGCTCTCGGGCTAACAGAAGGAACACAGGAAGGTTTGGAGAGAGGTCACGTGGCAAAGGGCTACATTTTCCAGAACAGTTCTGGAGTAGAAAAAGCTACAGTGTTTGTAGTGACGCCTGAGAGCTCCTCCAGCCTCTCTCAGACTTTGTATGGTCCTGAGTTCTGCACACCTCAGCTCAGCTATGGGAAAATGACAGGGAGGCCAGAACGGAGAGTATTCCCACCACCCACCAAAACATGCCATTTAGGGATGGTCAGATATTTACGTTCACAGATCTTTGCATTGACTTTGATTCACACCTCAAAAAGCGAAGAAGATTCTAGACTACCAAATCTCTAAGATCTAATTTAAAGGAAAGGTCTCAGAGAACCTTCAGAGGTTAATGAATTGAGCTGAGATCCACAGGCAAAAAGAAAAAAATACATTTACAGAAATGTTTAATAAATGTACTGTAGCTGATATCTGACAATAGATAGACACTTGGAGAATAGTCTGTTAGCTTGTGTAATAAATAACCAGAAGCCACAGTCTTGCTTGGGTGAAACAGATGTTGTTACTTACGTGGGCAACTGAATGAATCAGCCTCACACAACAGTGGCCAGTGCCCCCAACATGCTCTGCCATTTGGTCCTCAAAACAAGTTGATGATACACAGTTCTCATTATCTGCACACTACAGTCAGCAAAGAGCTTCAGGAAAGTTAAACTTCCTCAAGTTTATGTAGAATCATTATTTGTCTGCATAATTATAAACCTTTTAAAATTAGCTTTGCCTCTTTGATCCCAGCCCTAGCCAGTCTAAGTTTCGTTCAGGAAGCTGATAGTTCTCTGAGCAAGAGTCCTTGACCTACTCTGCAGAGAGCTCTGCCAGCATTCTCTATGCTCTGCAGGAAAGCTCTATGAGGTCTTCTTGGAGCCCACTGATTTTTATGGCTATTGCTCTTGCTTACATTCTAAACTCTGGTCTCTCACTATTCTAAGAATAGATCTCAGGATTGCCCTCGCTTTTCTCGTTGTCTGAAATTTCTTCCAGAGCACAACCAATGGTTTCCTTTCTGATTTCCTTCAGATCTCAAACAAGGCTTTCTCAGAAAGAGAGTTCCTTCGACATCCCTGTACAAGATGTCCCCATATCTCTCAGTCCCTACCACAGCATTCCCCTTTTGCGCAGCACTGACTGTGCCCTACTGGTGATCATCCTTGCCTGGCCCTCCCTTAGAGACAAGAGCCACTTACAGGTTTCTGTGCATTCTGCGGTTGCTGTGAGAGAAATAACAAATGGGCTTTGAAGAAGAGTAAGTACTTAGAGAATGGGACAGACGGGGCCTACCTCAAGTGCCAACATAACAAGTTTAAAAGACAATGTTTTTAAAAGGAAAACAGCTAACTTCATCTGGAAGTAAATCTTAAACATTGTGGATATGACTATTTCTGGCATCAGTAATAACTGTAGATTAATTTGGCTTATGGATCATGTACTTGAGATCAAGTACCACTGTGAGGATACCAACAATGAACTGATTTCCATGGATCACTAAAAAATAATGCACGCTTAGTCACCTTGCCTTGGCTATCTCTTTGATAGGAGGCTTGAACTGAGTAATCACTGGTACACTTGGGCGTTTGAATGCCGATTCAGTATTTGACTGTTTCCAGATGGGGAGCTAATGCAAGTTCTAAGAGGTGTAGCTTTCCTGGAGGAGAACATCATCAGAGGTGGGCTTTGAGGGTTTATAGTCTTGCCCCATTCCCAGTCTGTGCTCTTAGCTTTATGTGTCTGATTGCAGATGTGATCACTTTGAATCCTGCTCCAGCTGCCTGCGGCCATGTGTCCATTACACCATGAATTCTCCCTCTGGAGCCATAAGCCAAAATAAACTCTCCCCTAAGCTGCTTCTGATAGCAGTGTTTCACTACAGTAATAGAAATATAAAACATTTGCATGCCTTCACCTCCTTGCTACACAGACACAAAGACACACACACATAGAGAGAGAGAGAGAAAGAGAGAGAGAGAGAGACAGACAGACAGACAGACAGACAGAGACACAGAGAGAGACACAGAGAGACACAGACAGACACAGACAGACAGACAGACATAATAGCACACACTAATACTTCTCTGAGAGGTTTTAATCTAAAAGCTTTCCCTGAAAAAAACAGTTTGCTCTGTGATACTACATTTTATTGTGACTTAATATTCTCAGCTCTTCATAAAGGACGTACTCAAGAATTTATGTGGTTTTGCATATGAGAAGAAACTGCAAGGTTTACTGGGAAACATCGCTGCTGTGGGAAGGAGCCTTTGCGAAGAGCGCCTTCTAGTGGTGAGATTTATATAGACTTGGGGAAATGGAAAAGTACCTTTTACGTGAAGATGAAGTGGGATGTTTGGGAAATCATGCCTCTGATGAAAGAAAAAAAATCACAGCCTTGCAAACTCATTTCCTAGCCAGTCACCACTTCCTTGAATTCTCTCACCTGCTAAGATAATTACACACAGATTTATCCAGGAGGAAAATAAGCTGAACTTCACTGCCATGCCGGAGAAGGCCCTTCTAGCAAGTGGAAAATTTATAACTATATGAGGAAGGAAAATGAAACAATAAAACAAAACAAAGAGCAAAGTTAAAAAAGCCCGAAGCTGGCTGTCTTCACGGCCGCCTGCTACTTCAGCTTTACACTGATCCTTTGGGCCAGCTATAGCCACCAAGTATTCAAACGGGTCTTGAGATTTCGGGTGCCCAAGTTTATATGAAACCACTTGCTCCTTTTCTCAGTCAATGCATAGCAAAGGATTTTCGAGCATATGCCTAACCACACTGGCATTTCTTTTGGTTAATTGCTTAGGAAATATGTTTAATCATGAACTATAAGTGAAACAGGGATGGACGAACTATGCAAACACGTCCCTTAAGAGCATCGATGGTGATTACAACTGCATGTCTGTTCAGCTCTGTTCTCTGTTCATTTATATCACGTAATAATTAAAAGGTTCTTCCTTACACTTTGTGACGACACGTGATTTGAGAATTTTGAAACAATCATATTGAATTTTGAAGAAGCACATCAGCTGGATACTTGAACTAAGAGAGTTGATTCTATAGAAAAGAATACATCTATCTCCACTAAACGAGATAGGTCCATTTTGAATGCCCGTCTGTTTCTTCCATGCCGCTCCATCCTCTAGCTCATCAGCTTCCTCCTGATGATGTAGGTTTTTTTTTTTAGATCACACCCGCCTCATCCCACTCTCTTCAAGTTTTGCTTTATTCTTAAGCATCTCAAGCTGATGTTCAGTTTTAATTTGCCAATATATGCAAGAGCCTGTGTGTGAGCAACCTTCATTTCCTGATGCTATTTGTACAGCAAGGGGTATTTTCTAGACTAGTTCTTCCCTACCATCAGTGTTATCCTTTGGTGCTCGGCTCAAGGTCACCCACTCCTGCCCACTGGGATAAAGGAAGTGACCCCTTCTTTGAGCTTTCATTTCGTAAGTTCATACATTATGGATTAAAGTTGACACCTGCAATGAGGAATTCTGTTTACTGTGTTTTCAAAGTCAGATATGGGCCGCCCTGGCTCCAACCTAGTGCAAGCACACAGAGGAGTGCGCTGCAAGTGTGTACTGAATGCAGCAGTCTATGCTTATGAACAGACTTCTATTTTGAGAAAGGTTTCATTAAAACACAGGTAAAACATTTTCATACTGGTCTTGAAAGTCTATGAAAAAATAATGAAGTTAGCTCTCCCATTCACTGAATCTGTTTGTTCTTTATTTAGCAAAATGGACCCATCACATGATCTTGACATGTGTTCATTTTGTTAGATTAGCATTCAAAGTAAACATTGGTACCGGTATTTCCAATAGGGAAACAGAACTCATGACCAGGAAGTTGGTTCACCAAAACATTCTCATCTCTGTCTTGCAAATGGCACTGGTAGCACATGTTCCATCACTGTGGCTTGTCTAGATGATCCATATTAAAGAAAGAAGAAGCAACCAACCAAGGACATTTACAGGGCAGCCAGTCTGATGGAAAGCCAACATATATGGCTGAAATGTATGCATGTTAAGTTTAGATTGGATTCTTTAATTCATCTGCCATTAGCAGAATATTGATGAACAAATAAACTAAAGATTATTTCCATAAACCTTATTTCTTTGGCTTGCTAACCTTCTTGAGTTCTGTGGATTGTATCCCAGGTATTTTGTACTTTTTGGCTAATATCCACTTATCAGTGAGTACATACCATGCATGTCCTTTTGGGTCTGAGTTACGTCACTCAGGATAATACTTTCTAGTTCTATCCATTTGCCTGCAAAATTCATGATACTTTTTTTCTTAATAGCTGTAAATGAACCACATTTTCTGTATCCATTCTTCCATTGTGGGACATCTGGGATGTTACCAGCTCCTGGCTATCACAAATAAGGTCACTATGAACATAGTGAGGACGTGCCCCTGTGGCATGGTGTGGCATCTTTTGGGTATATGCCCAAGAGTGGTATAGCTGGATCTTCAAATAGATCTATTTCCAATTTTCTGAGGAACTTGCAGATTGATTTCCAGATTTATTGTACCAGTTTGCAGTTCCACCTACAATAGAGAAGTGTTTGTCTTTCTCCACATCCTTGCAAACATCTATTGTCACCTGAGTTTTTTATCTTAGCCATTCTGATTTGGTATAAGGTCAAATCTCAGGGTTGTATTGATTTGTATTTCCCTGATAACTAAGGCCTCAATCCATTTGGGAGGGAGAGAAAGCAATCATGGGAGTGGGGGGTGGGGGGGAATGGGTGGGAGAGGGCACAGGGAGGAAAAAGGGGGAGTATTATCAGGTATTGGGGAAACAGGACTAATGCTCTGAGGGCCAGAAGAATGAATGGAAATAAAGAACCTTGGGAGGTGAGGGAACCCTCTAGAATGTACCAGAGACCTGGGAGGTGAGAGATTCCCTGGACCCAAAGGGAGGGATCGTAAATGATATGCTCAACAGTGGGGAGAGGGAATTTATAGAGTTCACCTCCAGTAAAAAGACAGAGCATCAAGTGGAGAGATGGGGTTGCCATCCCACAGTAAAAAACTCTGACCCAGAACTGTTCCTGTCTAAGAATTGCAGGGACAAAAATGGAGAAGAGACTGAGGGAAAGGAGGTCCAGCGACAGGCTCAAATTGTGATCCAGCTCAAGGGGAGGCTCCAAGGCCTGACACTATTAATGCTATGGTGTGCTTACAGACAGGAGCCTATCCTGGCTGTCTTCCAAGAGGCCCAAAAGCTGCTAACTGAGAC
This sequence comes from Grammomys surdaster, assembly GCF_004785775.1. Taxonomy (NCBI): domain Eukaryota; kingdom Metazoa; phylum Chordata; class Mammalia; order Rodentia; family Muridae; genus Grammomys; species Grammomys surdaster. The sequence continues at coordinate 4,990,925 of NW_021621185.1, forward strand.
AGACATACTTACACCCAACCAATGGACTGAAGTTGTGGACTCCTGTAGTTGAATTAGGGAAAGGCTGGAAGAAGCTGAGGAGTTAACCCCATAGGAAGACCAGCAGTCTCAACTAACTGGGACCCCAGAGATCTTTCAGGCACTGAGTCACCAACCAGGAAGATGTATGACCTGGTCCCCCTCCCTAACGCACATACAGCAGAGGACTGCCTGGTCTGGCCTCAGTGAGAGAAGATGCAACTAACCCTGAGAGACAGGGAGTGGGGAGGTCTGGCAGTGTGGGGGTGGCATGGTAATATCTTCTTGGACATGGGGTTGGGGGAGAAGGAATGGAATGAGGAACTGTCAGAGGGTGGACGGGGAGGGGACGACAACTAGACTATAAAAAAAGATTAAAGATAATTTCTAAAAAAGAAAAAAATCCACATAGGATAGATGAAAACAAACGTATTTCTTGCTGTCTCTGCCATGCTGCAGTTGAAGTCTGTCTGATTTTGTAATTACTCAGAACCCTGCTCTCCCTAGTCCTCTCCCTGTGCTCCGAGCTGCTTTCCACAGCACTTTGGGCTCCCTCACCCTTTCTCTCCAGCTCTCATCCCCGCCCCGTGCCTGCATCTCACTGCACTGCTGACTTCCATGCTGCTTTAACTCAAGTGCCTTGGTGTTTATGCGCCCATTCTTTTCTTCCCTCTCCTCCTCTGGGAGCAACAGAGATTTACTATGTATCTGCCCCAGGGTTTTCCTTTTCAACTCTAATGTAATCAATTGTCTCCTAACTTAAAAAACAAATCTCCATTTTTCTGTAGTCCACAGTCATCAATGTATTTTTAACATTACACACGAAAAATTTCATACATAGTGATGCATTAGGAAACAATTTAAATAGATGAAATGCAGTATCATTTATATTGGACCAACTATGATTGAAAGTTATTAAGAATACGCACCATATGTAACAAAAAGAAAATGACAATATATACAATATAAAATATGTTACGACTTTAGATTTATATTTTACTAATATTTACATTAAATATTTCTAAATTTGTTTTATATGTGTGAGTGTATTTCCTGAGTGTTTTATGTGCCCCTCAGGCATGCATACTCACAGCAGTTAGAAGGCACCAGATATCTCAGAACCGAAATTATAGAGGGTTGAGACCTACCATGATGTTTTTGGAAATTGAATTCTGGGTCTGCTGGGAGATCAGCCAGTATTCTTAACTACTGAGCCATCTTTTCAGCCCTCTTATATTTATATTTGAGTATATATTTGAATCTGTTTTTATTTTTAAAAATAAATTCATTTTCAATGGATTTCATGGGAAATCTCTAACTTCGGGTGGAACTCTACAATATATATTAAAATCCATCATTAGCTTTTGTCAATAAACTGTTTTGTCATCATCTATAAACATCTTAACAGATCTCACTTGTAGGATTTATTAAAAGTATCCTTTTATCTAACAGATCCATCAACTTTATGTGAAACATGCACTGTAACACTTCCAGTTTAAAAAGGCTTGGTCTCAAGTGGCAGAAATACTTCTGTATCTCTAGGAAACAAGGAAGTTTATTTAGCTATGAAAACACTGAAATTCTAAATATGATTTTGTTGAAGATCATACATGCCCAAAGAATGAATGATGAAATACAAATTAGACCACTCAGTACACATAGAAGGAGTCCACTGTATATGCTTTAGGAAGGTCTTAAGAGCTCCAAACCTAACATGACACTGTTCCTGTGCTAGAAACTTAAAATCTACAGGAGCCACATCAGGTGTCAGTAGACAATGTGACAAAAACTGTGTCTAACACCTGGCCATCAGCAATGTCACAGCTGAAGGGAATGTGTTACATTTATAGATACTGATTTAGTTAATAAGGTCTAACCCAATATTCTGTATTTCTAGCAGGCTTCTGAGAGACCACTGCTGTTGTTCTGCAGATCCTACAATAAAGAGCAAAGGGTTAAACGCATTTAGCTTCTTTGATGAGAGCATGTTAGGAAAGCTACTGGTAGGATGTAAAAACTGCTCAGGTCACTGGAAAAAGAATTCCTGAACATGGTATAGTGGCTCACACCTGTAACCCCAACATATGAGAGGCCAAGGCACAAGGGTGGTTCCTTGAGAGGTCCAGGTTAATCTGAACTACACACTAAGTTCTAGCTAGCCAGACCTATAGAATGAGACCATTTCTCAAAACAAAAAAAGGAAAAAAAAATGAAGGGAAGATAAAGGGAGGAGAGAACGAGTTCTGAAGAACCAGAAAGATTTGAAAAGTTTAAAAATAAAGATATAAAATAACAAAAGTATATTGTGTCACACAGTAACAGCAAGATAGTACACGTTCAAAGTAAAGAATGTATGAGATAATTAGAAGTAGTCAGAAATATAACCTGACATTTACTGTTCCACACGCCTGTCATGTATCACAGAGAATATACTTATAAGAAGTTCAGCAAGCCCAGTAACATCTTCATTTTCCTGATATTAGATAAAAGAACACGAATATCTTAGAAAGCTGATTCAGATATTACAAGGAGTGCACTTGAAGTCCATGGAATCAGGTGAAGGGGTTGGACGTAGTTTAAGGGACGGCTGGTGCCACCATGCACAAGCAGCTCTGTGGGCTAAGGCAGAAACTCAAGCAGCTCATTCAGTGCAGCCCCATGTGAACAGACACAGGACAGAGCACTTAATTCTGTTCTCCCAGGCTTCTGTGGTGGAGAGCTGTGACTTAGAGTGGCTTCCTGCTTACAGCTCATGGTTCTTGGAACCCTTGCATAAAACACAGTGGACTAGAAACGAAGCTAGCCATTTGTCCCCTGCTTAAGAATCCTCGTTTGACCCCGAAGTGGCACTGTCCCCTTTAGACTGCCTCTAAGGGCGACCTCAAAGGGCATTTGTTGAAGATGAGAGGACATGGTGTGCTCTAAGTCACTGAAGTGTTTCTCAGAGTAGAGCAGGCCACTGAGCTGGAGCCACATCTTTGACTCCGATAGGAGACAACACAAAGTAAACCAACTGAGACAGGCTAGAACTTAGTGGGTTGGTTTTACTGATCACATATATGTATTACTTTTCATGCTCCAACTGCTCTGTTTTTACTTTTAACTTCTGAAGGATTTGGGCACTGAAGCAGTTATAAAGGATCCCAAACACCAGGAAAACTAAATTCAACAGCTAATCAGAAGATGGAGGCCTGGGGAAATGATAATAAACTCATATTTTGAAGGACATTTGTGGCTCTTAAGGATGTTCTGCTGGAGATATTTAGGAGATGTTCAGACAAACAAGTGTGGACTCATGAGTGAGGGAGTGCATAGGGAGGGGCAGTGAGGAATAGCAGGAGGCTAGGGATGGCAGGGCTCCAGGAAACCAAAATACGAAAGGAGTTTCATGAAACTATGTCAAACGTAGGGAAAATGGGAGGTTCAGACCATGAACACACAGTGATATCACTTATGTAAACACACAACATGGTATGACATATTCCCATGGATGTACATGCACATTAAAGATGCTCAGGGTATATACAATATCTGTCAGGATAATAGCTACCTCTACTTGGGCTGGAAGGGCCACACACATTTCTGACAGTGTGTTTTACTTACTAAATGAGGAGGGCATATATGAATGCTCTCTTTTAAAAACACTCACTTGGTTTCTTAATCGAATTTGGAAGCTAGAAAACAGATACATCTATACACAAATAGATAGATGGACAGTTCTACAAGGTAGGATGTGGTAAATGGCATCACAAATTGATGAGAAATGAAAAATAACTATGCAGTTTACCAGGAAACATCTCACTGATGATGTACCTAAAAGGAAATCTGGAAAGCGTATGATAACTTGGGTTAGATTTTTTTAAAAAAAAAATACACATTTATGTCATAATGTTGTAACATTCCCACTGTTACTTACGGTTTAGAAAAGGATGTAACTGTTTATAATGAGGAAAGATAGCAGGGTCTGAACTGCTCCAGGTCATCTGATGAAATACATATTTTTGATGGGATTGGTCCATTACAAAAATAATTTTAAAATGTTAATAATTTGCCATAAACACTACTGGAGGGGCATTGCTAATGAAAGGTTTCAGTGTTCTTGAAAAGGGAGACACATAGCTAACTACAGTCAGTGAAGACACAGTGGAGAGAACACTAACCAAACAGAAAGATGCCTTCACTGAAGTTTCACAGCCATTTTGATCTACAACATTCCAACATCTAGAAATGTAAGAAAGCAAAGGTATTTAAAATCACAAAACCTGTGTCTGAGGAGCTGTTGACAGTTGTTGGTTTCTGGGAATGTTTATTTTAAGAGCGTGGTCCATGGTGGGTCAACCATCCTCAAGTGAGTGGCTTCACCATGAGAACAGAAGCAGTACAGATTGTTCTTACAAAAAGAAGAAAACAAGACACTATAGAGGTGGGGTTGGGTAGAGGAGGAGCTGGGAGTGGGACAGACAGTGCATATAATCAGAATATACTGGTTGAAACTCTCAAGAATTAACACTTCATATATTTATACATCATACTCTTTAGAAATGGCAAAGCCACATAAAATATATGGTATTTTGTTATAGCAACATCACAGACTAAGAAATTCCTGCAAAAATTCTATTTTTCTATGTTGGTGGTACAAATACTTGTGAACTTGAGCTACTATCTGTATTTCAGTTACTGAATACTCAGAACTTCAAATACATCTCACAACTATAGTAAATTTTAGCAAGGAAACAGATTATTTGGAGGAAGAGCTTTCATTTTTCTAGTTATATTTAAAAGACCACAATGCCTGGCATCATGGCAATCCCACCGTTTAGGAGGCTGAAACTGGAGGCTCACAAGTTCTAAGCTACTTAGAGCCACAGAGGAAGCTCTTGTCCCCTATATCAAGTACATGCTAAGAAATAACTTGAATCTGCAGTAACAAACTCTTAAATAGATTAAGTATGGTTACAAACATACTTGACGATTTCATTCAGAAATTTCAGATTGCATCCTAAGGCAAGACTTTCTGTTTCTCCACTGTTTATGAATGCGGAGACACTGCTGGGAAGCATAACTCAAACATAATAAAAATAAGGTTCAGATTTAGGCAAAACAGTAATGAGTCTCCCAATCAGTTCTGTGGTTTGCTATGGTATCCCAGTTCTTAACATGATACCCCAGTTCTTAAATGCTGTTGGTAGCCAAACATATTAAAAACTAGAAAACAAAGTTTGAACAAAATTCTAAGTGTAAAAAAATGGTACCAGTCAAGTTTAAAATGTTAATGTGTAATTCTGTGGCCTATTCAAGTTTTCCTAAGGCACCACTCTTTAAAAGTCTGTGCACTGGAATGCACAGAAGGTACCATTCTTAAGATTGTCCAAAATTAGTGCAGTGATGCCTAGAAAAAAATGGCACAGCACAATCCAGTCCTAAAGAGGAGGCACCATTGCCCTGAAGTCAGGCCTTGAGAGTCAGTAGCCATGGACCGAGTGGAGAAGTGTGTGCAATCACAACCACACATCTCATGCATCTGAGCTGGACGTTGGGGGCATTGCACACTTTGAATGACCTGATTCACAGTCATATTTTTTAGATAGTAGCTTACTATGTAGCCCATACTGGCTTTCAGTTTGTGACAATACTCCAACCTTAGTGTCAAGTGCTGGCGTTACGATGCCACAGCTAACGAAAAGACAATTTTGAAATAAAGATGGCAAACTTTCGGAAAAGCTTCAAAGCCACCATAAAGATACTGTTCCAAGGGGAAATGGTCTGTTAGAGTTCATGGAATAAAAGAAAGGAAATGGTAAAAATATTTCCTCAAGACTGACAAGACAGTAACGGCAAGTGTAGCCAAAACATGTCTTCTGACAGTCCTTCAAAGAAAGGCAGAGAGAAGAAGACAGCATCATCGCGTTAGGTCCCAGGGTCAGGAACACTGCGATTTCCTAAAATAAGCAGAGGCAAAGATGAGGAACATCTTTGAATCATGTTAACAAAACACAGAGTTAGAAATACAAAAGGAGAGCTTAAGTGATCCCTGTGTGGGGTAAGGGAGAGGGGAAGTCCCGAGCGTATGGAATCCTGAGAGAAGGACGCTGTTGACATATTTATGGTCATGTCATGACCATGTCATGTGCACTATTCTCAGTCCCGTGGTAATGGTGAAGCCTTCCTCTGGTCTGAGTTGATGTTGATAGTGTGTGCACAACATATCCACCATGGCTTTTCTCCACCAGAACGTGGAGCCTGAAGACTCCTCCTAATGAGGTAAGCTAAACCTGTCTTCCTGAACTAGCTGCATATCATAAGCCCTGACTCTTTACCTGTGTATAATAACACTGCCTCCTTGCTCAGAGTGTGCAGTAACTCCGTCTCTCTTTTCAAATATATATATATATATATATATATATATATATATATATATATA
>NW_021621185.1:4997763-5017958 GCF_004785775.1 Grammomys surdaster
ATATATATATATATATATATATATATATATATATATATAGAGAGAGAGAGAGAGAGAGAGAGAGAGAGAGAGAGAACTTATATACTTACATTTACACATTTGCTCCAAACAACTTTGCAAAATTATTACTACGTGCATTCTAATGACAGGAAGATTGAGGCATGGATATAGTATCAGAACATACAACGTTAGGAAAATAGGAACTGATAGATCTATATAGCAAACTTTGCTTTGTGGCCATTCAAAACCTGTAATTTTCCATTCATCTTTGCTATAGCCTATCCATGTTGAGCTTGGAGACTTGTGGGTATTGAAGAAGCAAGGGAAAATCCTAGAGAAGATCATGAAGACTCTGAACTAGGTTGTATAGTTCTAACTATAATAAAAACAATGCTAGCTTCAGAGAAATAGACGGTTGTATCCTTTCTCTAAGAAGTAAGCTTTTGTTCAGTAGGATACAGCTAGCCATAAAAACACTACAGGCTTCCTGAAAGTGAAGAAAACCTTCTTATCTGATCTTAAGAGCCAGAGCTGTCCACAACTTTGGACTATTTCCACTTAGAATTAACACCTACCATGTGACTTGACTGACTGCACTCTTATTGGAACTTAGTCAGCAAAAGAGAATTAGCCAATCTGCTCAAGGGTTTAAGTGTAGAGTTAGAGCTCAGGGATGGGTTTGGGAGATGCTTCAGTCAGATTCCAGTGTCTGCACTTCCTGACTGAGTAACATCTCTCCTCCACTCTCAGTTTCCACATCAGAAAAGGCAATTGTAAAATATCCCTCACTAAGAGCTAAGGTGAAGATTAAATAATATGAAACAGATGACATATCCTTGTGGGAAGAACTTCACAAATGCTCCACTACAATAAATAATGTGAATAATTGTGCTGGTGGAGGCAAGCAAGATGGAGTTGGTGGAGAAGAGGTGGACGCATTCAAAAACCGTAAGACAGCTGAACATCTAGATATTTTGGTACTTGTGAGCCAAGGCCTGCTTTTGGTTTGCTAAGAGTTTTTCTAGCCAAGGGTTAATATGCAGAAAAAAGCTGGTTCTCTCCAGCCAAGGGAACATAGACTGGGAGAGTGAAGGCAGTTACAACTGTTTATTGACCACCGCTCTCTGCATTCACCGCACTTGTTTACTACGTTAGGTGGTATGTGGCTGTCATGGCCAGGTAGTTCATTTTTATCCTTTCTAGACTGTTGAGATTAATTTGCCTTTCTCAAACTTTTTGTTAGCGATGATTTAGAGTCACTAATCTGCTTGTATAATTAAAAAGTTGGTGTTGGGAATGGCATTGTGAACATCCCCCTGCTTCCAAGAAACTGCCTTGGTTCTGTGTCTAAATGTAGCTGAAATCCATCACTCTCATTTTTAAGAGCCTGGAAAATAAAGAAGATTTAAAATATATTTAGCAAATGATATACTCTGTTCCAGGAAAATTGTGATGAAGAAACCAGATTCTTAATAGTGGGGTAGTTGCTCCATCCCTTATGAGAGCAACAGGCAGCTTGGAACAGCAAGCACACTCATGCTCGCTCTCTGTGACATGATCTGGAAGTCATGTATACAAATAACATCCCATAATGTCTTTCCATATCCCATTTCCCTATGTCCTGGTCCTGTAACACACTTAAACCCATAAAAACTAAGAGAGACATTTACAACTTTATTTTTCTAAAACAAGTCATTTCAATACAACCTTGCTACCCAACTGGATCTTTTAATTAAAAACCAGAATGTATGAACAAATGACTTTGGTAACCATAATCATCAGAGTTTCCATGTTTGCACATATTAAATATGAATTCATGAGCCAAAGTCAACCAATGTATTGTTTTGAAGTTTCTAATCTCAGGACTTTATTTGAGGATGAGGCACGCCCATGTATTCCACTATACAAGGGCAAATCCAGAGATCCTAAGGCTGACCTCCACCGTCTGTGATCCCTGTGGAGGTGGGAGCCAGACAAACACCACAGCTCTTAGCAGGCCTGACTTGCAGCACACTGATCAGGGGATTAGAATCCAATGTGCACTTTTTACTCTTTTCCCATCCCCTTTCCTAACAATCCCCAAATCAATGTCCATTTTTGAAGGATGTTTTGAGTTTCTAAAAGAGATTAGTCTCAGACACAAAGGAAAAGCAAACAAGGTCTTTAGTCGAGTCATGCTCAGCTCACGTGGCTCTCCCCAGACTTCTGACCAAAGGCCACAGGGATTAATAAGTAATGCTAGAGTCAGAGATAAGTTAGACATCTCCTGAATCTGTAAGCCAAAATCCACAGTTACGCCATAAAACAAACCTGAAAATAATTATTTTAGTATCAAGTTCCTCTAAACCAGATTATTGACTATTTTTAACTTTTAATTACTGTTCAACAATGATAAATAATGCAATGTAAGCTATAATTAAAAATAAATTTCATTAACTATATTTAAGTGAACATTTTCTACATAATCTTTTCTATATACTAACAATAATAATTACTATCAAAAAAGTCTGCTTTTGCAAAAAAAATTGAGAGTATATAGTGGTGAGGATGGTTTTATCTGTTATATTAATGCATAAGATTTTAATAAGATTTAAAAGTGGAAAAGCTAAGGGCACAGTCACAAACATCACAACTCTGAGATTTGATGGGAACACCTGGGCAGAGAGTATAAAACCACATCGCTCATAAACCTTTGCATTACTTAAGAGTTCTGCTCTCCTAAGGGATCTTGAAGGTAATTAAAATATATCTCAGTGTTGTCCTGTGGTTAATTAGCAGAGGATTCCTGGCATCAGGCTGTTGTTGTTATTTGTGTGGGTAATAAATTCCCTGGTAGACCTAAAGTTCTTATCATTAATCACGTGACATATGAATGTGGCAAGCTGAGGGCAGTATTAGGTAAAAAATAAGGGAAAAGCATCACTTTTGCTAAACATCGATTATTAGGTAAATTAGTATTTATAAAATTTAGAATTATTTTTACTTAGTAAGATATTTATTAAAAAGTTTTGTTTGATTTTCGACCACAGAGTGGTGGATTAGCTCAGGTTGGCCTCCATTTCAGTATCTAGCCTAGGCTGGTCTCAAACTTGATCCTTGTGCCTCTTCCTCCTGAGAGCACTGTGTTACAGTCATATGTCATCACATGTGGGCCTATATCTCAATCTGTATAAAATCCAAACTCTCACTCTGGAGTTAGGCCTAAGTAGTTTATTCCTATTTAATACATACATAATCTTAGACAAATTACCAAAAAGGCCCTTTCAGATTCAAATAAAATCAGCTTAATTGTGTCTAAAACAGGCAGAAGACTATATCATTCTAAGATCTGGTGACAGTTTAATATGGGAGCACCTCCATGAAAAAGTAAGCAAAGTGGCTGACACAGATTTCCCTCAAGAATAGTCTGGGGACTTTAATGTGGTTTAAGGGCAAAAGGAGCTTGCCATGAAGCTGTAGGGCCTGATTTAGATTCCAGGAACCTACACTGTGGAATGAGAGAAACAATCCCCGCTCCACAAGCTGTCCTCTGGCCTCTATATATTGCAGAAATAATTAAGTAAGTAAGTAAGTTATTAAACATTTTACACTGAATTTTAAAACATAGCTTTTATTCAGCTAAGCTTAGACACAATGATTTGATTATCAAAGTCAAGTTAAGTGTGTGAGAAGGTCTTACTAAATATCTCAAATTCCCCATGATGAAATTCTACATAGTGATCTACCTACAAAGATTCACCTTGCTGGGCAGAGCACAAGTGTCCATAGCTATAAGAAATGTAGTATGTTTCTGGTAAAATAAACACGTGTGTGGAGCTTAAGTTGCCTGCCTGTGTCCTCTGTGGACACTCTTGAGGCTCATTTTAGAAGTTGCATGGAAAGGAAGCTGGTGCTTTGTGATTATATTTAGAACATCACTCGGCCATGGGAAAGAAAGGATGCAGGAGCTGTAATAACGACACTTAGACTCAGGAGAACTCACCTGTGCTTCCACATCTAATTCAAATTTACTGCAGTAAATTTGGCAATGGCATCTTATAACTCCATGCATATATTAAGTTAAAACAGTTTTGTATTATCACGTTTAAAATTGTAAATTTTAGCCTCCACCAAAATCAAATTAAGTACTCTCCACAAAGATAATAGTTTAAATACTAATACAAGAGAAGTTCAATAAACTCTAGAACTTCAAGCCTGTGCTTTGAACCATTAATATTAGCTGGATCTCCTGTGCTCGTGGAACTGGATGGTGCGGGAAGCAAGGCCTCCATTTCAGAGCTGGGGTGGGTACTGGCTGCTGTCTCCACCTGCCCACAGGGAAGACACTGGCTATTACTCCTATCCTCTTCAGCTAGAATGCACATAGTTTACCAGGGGCCAAACTATCCATGGAAAACACAAAACCCTGGCTCAGTGTGGCACAACATTTACAGAAATGATCAGCACTCCCAGTGAATTTATTAACATTTAACAGGTTTAAGAGTGGTTGGCAGAGGCACAAATTCAGGCATGTTGGCTGGGACAGAACCACCTACCAAGTGACCGAGTGCTTAAGTGGCATTTAGCTTTTAGAAAGTTAGCTCCGTCTCATTGTATTCACATGGAAAGTGGTCATGGTGCGCAGCAGCTCCTGGTGGAGTTGTGATGATTAAATAAGCCTATATACCAGTGCCTGATGGGTAAGCAATTAACATTCATTCCTAACAATATGCATAAGGAAAGGTTTCTTTCCAGCCAAGAAGGCATTCTCTTCCTTTTAGGTTGCTTCAGAACTGTTGTCATTTGCTTCAATCTAGACAAGATTTTTCAAGATCTAAATATATTGAGTTTTGTTTTCCATGTAGTATGAACCTGCAGGATGACAATATGTTTCATGTGCCAACACTGAACACCCAAATTTCTACTGCAGAGAAGGAAATGCAGACCATACAGAGTTGAGTGGTCTGAGAAAAGGAAATACAGAGATGAAGAAGCTTGATTGTTGGAACATAACATCTGGCTTCTTCACTTCTTCCTTAGCCCTGCCCCCACATCATCCATCATCAGGGATGCACCCTCATTTCAACAGTGATCTCTCAGCACTGCTCATTCACCACCATCTCACCCTATTACCATGGTTCTCTGCTGCAGAGCCATAGCAACGAGCACCATGACATCTTCTCTTGGGAAGTACTCATGCATCTTGTTTGGAGACTGATGATGTCTTAGCATGTTTGGTGGCCAAACCAAATGCGTGTTAGACTCCTGAAGCCTGCTGCCTACATCAAAGCCTGTACTCTGATTGTTATGTTACTGACAGCAGCAGATGTCACAGCCGTTTCTGCATGTCCTATGTACAATCTGGCCTCTGTCTGAGCTACAGGAAGAAACTGTGTGACCAGGAGCATTATTACTATGTTAATCAACTTCCTGGGAGGACAAGAGGGAAAGTCTACAACATTGTTTCTGATTTCAAAAGTTTATAAACATTCAGAGATGCAGGAAGGTAGGATAGTGGAAGCCAAAATAAATATGAAAAGGAAAAGGACAAGTTTGTAAAAAGTATATTAAAAATTTAAAGTTTAAAAGTCTTTAATTACATAAATATATAATAAATAAAAAAAGCCCTGGTTATTCAAATGAAAGTTTCAAAGTCTATTTTTGTATGGCTCATTTAGTAGAGTTTATACTGATAAAAATTACCCTAAGAAAAACTTTATTTTCATTCCATGCAAACCAGTTAAACAAGGTCTTGGTTTTGAAGGAACTATGAAGAGAAGAAATCCAGGTCTCACTTTTTAATGAACGCTTTGTAAGGCAATATGAATGATCACGGGCTCAACATGTGAGGTCTGAATGGGTCAGATCAGAAGGCATGGAGCTGCATCCTAATATTTGCAGAATACGAAAGGGTCCAAAAGCTACACGCCTGGTTGTCTGTTCAAAAGGGTCAGAGTTAGTCAATACGTGAAAGAACAGCCCTAAGTTAAAAATAGAATTCTCAACCTTCTGCCTACCCCGTTTCCTGAAGGACTTCACTTAAAAATAGAGCTCCATGGATTTACAGCTCTCATAACTTGGTACAGCATCCCATGCGCTGACACACCGACTTCTCTGTTAACACTTTCTTACTAGGTTTATTAGTAGAATGGGCAGAAAGTATATTAATTGAACTCTGTTTAACACAAATCATGACCATTTCAGACAAGTTAATGCTATTCTTCTTTCTCTTTTGAGTTGGCAGATTCAAATACATAAACAAAATTGTAATAGAAGTAGTTGGAAACACTGATAAAGCACTATTGTCATTGTACATAGCACTGGTGAGAAGGGAAATGTCTAAATCTTTAAAATTTAGAAACATTATACTTGTTATAAGGGATAGAAACAAAGGCTTGAAGAGTATGTGTGTGTGTGTTTGCCCTTTTCCTTAGCAACTAAAAGTGAATTCATTTACACAAACTCAGACTCAGTGTGTTGAGGACATACCTATCAGACCTGAGCTCTTTACAGGAGAAAGTTTGGTAGTTTGTGCCTTCAAGTGAGAGTCTAGTCATTAAACAAATAATATTCTTTCATCAGAATAGACTTCATAAAACTCTAAATCCACCTTATCTTCACATACTGAAGCCATCCATTATTGGAACTATATGTGGTCTCTAAATATTTTCAATTAGGTGACTACAGAATAATCCTGGTCACTAAAATATTTTTCATGATTTTGGTCAAGTGCAGATATTGTTTGTGTAGCTGATATAATATGTACATACATGGGTAAGTATGGTAAAAGTAGACTTCTAAAGGCTGAATGTGAACATAACCTTTGCAAATAAATGGCCAGCTAACCACGATACATACAGTGCTTATAAGCAGAATATGACTAATGGTAAGCTCCTTTGTCAAAGACACTTGAATATATCAATATTTCTAAGTGTCCTTGGAACTTGCTAGTTCTATTGTACCTGATTAAGATGTCATTGCCTTTTTTGCTCAGGCTGGGTTAGAGAGTTGGTCCTGGCTGTAGAAGTAGGAGCTGCATCTTGTGATGACATTCTGAGTGGCAGCTTCACTCTAGGTTCTAGGTGGAAATGTTCATAAGGTCCAAGTCTAATCTTTGAAAGCTATTTTAGATACAGCTAGAAACGTGACCTGCAAAGCTAAGCACACATAAACTGCAATGCCTCCAAAATGCTGGACAAACAAACAAGGTCCTCCAGTCGACCATGCCAGCTCATGGAATTATCTCTCTTTCAGAAGCCTATGACCAAACTCAGCAAGTGACCATTTGGCATAAAGAGTAAGTTGTGTCAGCTCATAATTTAAATATTGGTGTTTTTAAATATGTGTTCACTTCCTTTGCATTTAAGTGAGAATATTATTTTTTTTTGGAAAAACTGAACACCTTGACTCAGTCATTATAATAACTTTTTTCTATTTTCATCTTGTTTAGTTTTGGATCCAAATTATTCATTTGGAGGGTCACTGATCGAAAGAATAAAATGCAAATTTGAACTTTTCCTGAAGGTCTTCTACCCCAGTCCAGTTCTACCTCATTTCTTTTTTCCCCCTCTCATATTCTTAAAGATATTCTCAGTACCCACAAGTGAATCTGCTACACCAAGCAATCCAGTTGACAGGACAGAACAAGAAGCTGGGCAGAAAATTGAAATCATAATGTCTTATAGTTGGCAATACTAACAGTATAGTAAGTCAGTACTAGATAGAGTAATCCACACAGTAGGCTAGCACCTGATACAGAGTAATCCCCACAGTAGGCCAGCACTAAATGGAAAGTAATCCACACAATAGGCCAGCACTAGATGCAGAGTAATCCACACAGTAGGCCAACACCTGATACAGAGTAATCCACACAGTAGGCTAGCACTAGATGCAGAGTAATCCAAGTACACAACAAGCCAGGTAGCAAAAGTGAGCCCAGCAAGCTTGAAACCTCAGCTTGGAAGAAATAAGAACTTACAGATCCCAGGCATTCAGAGATCAAAGGCAGAGTCACTGCACAGACAAGGGGAGGGCCAGAGCACAGTGGCAAGGCTCTGGGAATGGTCAAAGGCCAAGGAGTCAGGAATCAGGAGATGCACTTTAGCATTGGGTTGGTAAAGGGGCAAGGAAACAGATGTGAGGCCCAAGCAACAAAGCAATTCCATGCTGCAGCGATCTTCTGTTGCAGCCAGGAAGTTCCTCACATGTTTCCTACTGGACCCTTTCCCAGGGCTTAGCCAGTGTGACCCTGTGCAAAGCAGGACGCAGATAAGAGTGATTAGTGAACAAAATAAAGTGTGGACAAGTGTGGACTAAGGGGATATTCCTTGCTCTGGAAACCATGGCTCTTGGTAACCTGGACATTACCACGAATCCCCATGCTTCTGGAGATCCTGTCCTTGTCGCTATTAACATCCCCTTTGATTCCCCCTCCTTCTTTAATCCTTCTTTAACAATCTCAATGAGTCATTTCCTGAATTTCCATAGCAGCTATTTTATCCGCTAAGCGCTTAAATGCAACTCCATATAGCATTAGCTTGTGTGTGTTTTAACATTTTCATGTGTCCCTTTCCTCAGGTTTTCATTGTCCAGAGATAAGAACTCATGTTATACATGTTAGCAATAAATGACTCTTCAATGTTCCTGGGAGTCCCAGAATAACAGGAATTTTTACTTACACAAAAATGTACAAAATAGTATGTCTGTAATTAGCATATAGTTATATGATATCACATAATTTATCTTAGGTTATTAAGTTGAGTTCATTAAACTCAGTAGGAACAGATCTCTTCCCTTATGTAAGATCTGAAGACTCGGAATAAGAAATATTGGACAGTAGTCATTATAACATTGATCATTGTGTATCCATAGATGAAGTATCATAGTATCAATTTATTAGCAAATTCTATAAATACCTACACTATTCCTATTAGTGCATGCCTAGCAAACCCGGTGGAATATATTAGATGAAGAGCCAGATACAAGTAAATACAGATACAAATGTAAGTAAAACATCATCTCTGTCTTAAAGAACCCCAGAGAATACAAAACAATTCAGCCATACCAAGTGAAGTGCAGAGAAGATGTCCAGCCATCTCAGCAAGAACACATGTACAACAGTTGACAGACTTGTGAAGAAGACATATTCAGGAAAGGAAGCAGGCTCACTACAATAAATGTCTTCTTCTGGAACTGACCCAGTTCCAGGAAATCTGACCCAGTTCCAGGAAATCAGAAAACATCAATCCTTTTATTGTTGCAGTAGTGGGAATTGAACTCTGGTCCCTGTGAGTTATAGTCTCAGCCTAACAATAATCTTTTCATGATGGGGGAGTGCCTGTGAGCCAACTGTGTTCCATGAGATCTAATGTCATGAAGATTTTTTTCACCTCAGCATTGCCAAGCTCCCAGCAGAAGAGCCACAGCTGAAAGCACTAGTGACCTGCCATATTTTCAAATTACACTATCTCCTAGTTAACATTTACAGATGTGTTTTAACTTTTAAAATGTTGTCTATTAAGCTCATCTTCCTTGTTTTCTAAGACAGTGGTCCACGAATAGAATTCACAGGCTGCCTCTCACCTCGTCAAGATGTATGACTGCAGGGTGCTGAAGAGCCTGAGAATCACTTACGTCATTATTCAAATTATTCATGGCTTCTCGGCTCATGAATCTTTGAACTTGCCTTTTTGACATTGAAACAATGGAAAATAACACTGATCTGCTGGCCCACTGGTTGAAGGTTCATTCTAATTTCTCCATAAAGTATACGTCACAAATGACCAATAGTTCAGGCACGTTCCAAACAAAATAGCATGATTCCAAAAATAATAGTTAATGTTTCTTCAATAAAAGAGAAAAAAGACTGCCATGATTTAGACTTCTAGAGGAGTAGTAGAATTGCCCCTTAAAAAAATAAACATGTTGTAATAACATACTTCAATGTGTAGAATAAAAGAAACATAAAGGTTTTGTCTCCAGCTAAAATCAATGCACAGCAAAATTTCATGGAGTAAAATACTCTGTTGGAGTAAAGTCTTCTAAATGAATACAGGAAGAATGTTATTTAAAAAAGAACAAAGATTAGGAAATATACTTTAGCACGTAATCCTGCATTGGGGAAAGGATCAGTCTCTTATGATCTAATAGGATTTTTCCATTCTTAACTGGGTTAATCTTAGACACAAAGAAAATAAATCATTGGTGCTTTATTAAAGTCCATGGTGATACTCAAAGGAAATTAATTCCTGTTGCTAAACACAGTTTGTAAAAACAATATTGAAGTCAACTAAATGAGAGTTCTAGATTTATTACTCCGGCAGAATGTCAATTGTTTCTGAAGCAAAAAGGGGTTTTTAATCCTGTCCCACACAGTGTCTGGCATAGAAATGGCAAGCTAGCAGTGGGGCTGCATGATCTGGGTGGCAGAATGACAGAGGTGGTGTCATCAGAATGGAGACAGTGATAAAGTCACTGTTGTAAAGAGGCTGGCACTTTAACACAGGAAACAGGCTGCTTTGCTAAAAAAATGGAAGGTGATTTCAGTAATACTGTGTTGTTCCTTAACTATAAAATGAAAAGAAACTGGTTACTGGTGAAAGGTGATTAAAACTCTTATCAAACACAGTGATTACACTGGAATGAAAAGAAGATCATCATGTAAAATAAATACCATAACAGCCATTGGCCTATAGGGAGTAAATATCAAAGACAGACACTTACACAGATTGAACACAGAACTGAGTCTTGCAGAAGAGCATGTTACTACAACTGAGGCCGCTGTATTTCTCCAACACAGGCTCAGTGCACTGTGCTGAGAAGGCAGTCAGTGCTCTGCCTGCTCTGGGCCAGCGAGCTTCTGGGACTTCCTTCCAACTGATTAAACTATGTGGAAATAGTCTGGTCTTTGGTCGATCAGAGAAGTTTAATGAAAGAACATGGGTTTCAACATCTGGTGGAAAGTTCACAAAACAGGTATAATCTGTAAGCTTCCATGGACAGATGATAACAAGAAAGAAGGAGAGAGAAAGAGAAAGACTAACAGCAAGCAACATAAAAATGGAGTACTTGTATAAAGTAGAGTTCAAAAAGTAGAAGTCATTTTGTAATTTGTACAGCTAAGGAGAAAGAATCAAAGATTAAATGACTCAAAATTCAAACCAGGACTGTTCTTCTCCTTAGTTTACCCACATATATTCTGATCCACTGGCAAATGCTGTCAGCTTTATGTTCAGAATATATTGCAAACCTCTTGTTTCACCTCAAATCCTGTGGTTGAAACCATCTATGTCTTTTACCTGGACGCATGCAAGGCCTCTTTTCCTAATTCCAGGATCTTCTCGGACCTGTATTTACTTGCAGTTGATCTGCCCACAAGCAAAAACTGTATCAATGATGTGTCACATGCCAAGTAGTACAGAAATTGCTACAAGGTACTAGACCCTAGAGGGCCTGGTTCCACAGTTAAGCCCTCAGATTCTCTGCTTTGTTGATCCCTGATTAGCTGTTTTCTGCTGATTCTCAGAATAAAATATTCCAGCTAAGTATTGTTTCATGCAGGACAGACCTGGCCACGTACTTTTAAATGACATGTCCTCTCTCAGTTAGGGGAATTTGCTACTTAATTGAATTATATAAAATTATATCCTTTTTATATATGGGAATCATAGTTGTTTATCTGATTATAGAACAAAAATAGCAACATTACAAAGTCATGTTAGAATTTATCTTTTAGACAATAAGAACACATATTTGCTCTCTGAACACTTTGAGTTCCAGAAGCAGCTGATGGCTACAGATGAACACATTCTATAAGTAAAGAGGAAACTGATATCAGTATCTTTGCATTCTTTTCTAACACATATAAAACAGCACATACTTTCAAAAACAAACAAATATACATACTCATGATATATGAAAATTAACATATATATGATATTGTCAAAATATTGGAGATTTTAATAAACATCAACTGAATACTAGCAATATGTCAAAGTGTTGAGCTCTGTTTTATCCCACTGAAAGGATATTTTATTTTACTTTATTTTGTGTATATTGTCTCTGTGTGTTAGTATGAGCAGTGCATGTGGGTATCTATGCCCTTGGAGTCTAGACAGAGGATGAGATCTGCTGCAGCTAGAACTCAAAAGTATGGATTCCAATATGGGTGCTAGTGACCAAAGCCTGTTCCTCTGTAAGGGCAGTGCATGCCCTCAAATGCTGGCTATCTCTACAGCCCATTTACCTCATTGAAATAATGTGTGTGTGTGTGTGTGTGTTTTCACAGAGAGTATGGATCATGAAAAAGGACAAAAGGCATAAGTACTAATTTAAAAAAATATTCATACACTAAACGCAAGTAGTAACCAACTGGTAAAATCCATAGCAATCACCAGTTGAAATAGAACATATAAATAAATAATCTGAACATAAAATATAAGTAAATAGACAATAAACTCTCTCACACACACACTCCTAATGGAAGGGCTCTTGGGTGCAAAAGAGTAGAGGCCACAGAGATCATGGGAAATGGGAATATACCATACACTGTGTGTGTGTGTGTGTGTGTGTGTGTGTGTGTGTGTGTATGTATGTATATATATACCATACACTGGCTGAAGAAGTCAGCATATTTGACTGAGTTTATTTCTCACCTCTGATGAACTGAATTTGGCATTTGACACCTTCTTAACCAAGAATGAAAGTGAATCTGACTACCCTGAAATATGCCACATTTATGATTATTTACAGTAAGTAGGGTAAGGAGGTGTAACGGACTTTGAGCTATGACTTTGTGCTTGTTAAATCATCATGAGACCAGGTGATGGCACTGCTTCTGCATAAGTAGGAATGACCACCGTGCTCAGTTTGAAGAGATACATCAAAAATGAATGACACTGTAATAAAATCTCAAGATGTCAGGAAGATTTACTGAGGAAAAAATGGTCTCTCATATAAAGGACACAAATTTCTGCAAGATGAAGACTAGTATTAGGAAAACCTTTAAATATGTTAAAACTAAACAGTGACTTAATATGGAAGATATCTCTTTCTTCATAAATCTTAGCACATTTTAATTCTTCATGGGGAAAATAGGGAGACTAAGCAGAAATCTCTGCCTTAGCTCCACAATTCCAATTATTCTTTTGGAAGAAAGATTGCACACTCAGATGCCAAAATAGCCCTGACAGTCAGTGAGCATGTATAAAGATAAACTAAGACACTCCCAGGCCAAATGCTGCCTGCTCAAATGCTGCTGTAGAGTTCCGGTGTCATGAGGAAATGTAGCTAGGAATGCTTCTGTGTTTGAAAACTTTGACATCAGAACACTAGTCTTCCATTGAAGCTTTCTGATTTTTAAAACAGCAAATGATTAAATTAAAACAAAAGCATAGAAATAACTCAAAATCTGTCATATCAAAAAACATATGAAATTTGAATATTATGCTCAACTTAGTTGGCACTGTTTGTGCTGGGGGAAAGCTTTTCTTGAGCAACATACCACACTACAGTCATATTGTGAGAATATCTATTAATATTTTAAATCTGTATTAGAGTTTTGTACTACATTATAGTTTAGCATTTTGAAGATCTTATCAAAGAATGTTGGCTTTAATTTTATACCAAATCTCCCCATTTACATCTCATCATACCAATTTTTAAGAAACACTAATTTTTCAAATATGTTTAGACCTAGAATATTGGAAATATGTTTTACAGTGTGAACAACAATAACAATCTTCAAAGTATACAACATTACACTACTATAAGGTTTGGGGAAATAAATAATTTTAGCTTTTTGTTTGTCACTAATTCTGTGAGTAATTATTCCTCTTCGCTTGTTGGAAACAGGGTCTCCCTAGACTGTAGCCTGGCCCGGCCTCAACGTCACTAATCTTTTGCCTTAGCCTCCCAAGTGTTGAGATGATAGGCGAGTGATGCCACAACTGATTTCTCGTGAGTCGTTATCATGAGTAAACAATAGATGCAGCTTCTCTGGTAACTGAACAAGTAGCAGAAAGATGAGTCTCATTTTCAAAAAATAAAAGTCTGATAGGTAATTCAATATATACCAAAAATCACATTTAAATTAAACAAAATTCCTTCAGAAATTATACAACTCACTCAAAGGAAATACAAGATTATTTTCAACTGCTAATAGAAAAGTTATAAAAATGTGCTTTGAAGAACTATTATTTAATTTGGTGTGAAACTATCATGAAATAACCTCATAAATTACTGGTAAATAGATCCTTTTTGGGTGGATTTTATGGGCTAATTTCACAAGAATATTAAAACTTGCTGAATAGTTTTATCATGTAGCCAAATGTACCACATTAGCCATTTCTTTAAGATAGTTCCAAAAATTCCTAGCTCCAGGTACACTCCTGTCAGTGGACCAAGTTGTTCTAGACAGTGAGACTATGGAAGGGATGACACGTGACTGGAAACCAATGAACATTGCGTTCACCTTAATGAGCATTCTGCCTCACCAATCCCTGATACTTGAGAGAGCATGATACTCTCTTATAAAAGGGCAGAGGGAAAGACCTCGAGACATCCTGGCAATAGAGGAAGCAAGCAATCCAGGTAACTGGCCAACTATCACCCAAGAGAGCCATTGTGGTGTTTATGACATAGTCAAACGTTCACGTAATCGCAGAATTCACTGGAAGAGTGGAGCCAGTCTAGGCCAAAATCACCCTAAGCCTTTCCTGGGCATCACTGTCTCTACCATTCTGTGAGGCAAGAAATATTCATCATTTAAGCATTGATATTTTGGTGCAATTTGTTGTGCAACAAGAGATGATTAATACAAACATCTTCTTGCAATGTTTCTCTCTAACATCTTACCATCACTAAACATCAATGGGTAAGCTTTCATTAAAGGTTACAGTTAAAAGTAAACCACACTTTGGACATTTCTGAAAGATGTGAATGAATATATAAGTGTCATATTTATTATATCATTTTAAGCAAAAGATTATATATTTATATATATGAACACACACCACACACACACACACACACACACACTGAGAGAGACAAACACTTCAAAGCAAAAGAAATGATTAGACCTGTCAGTAAATCGTCCATGCCACTTCCTGAACGTAGGGAGTAGGTTTCGTAAAACCTACTCTTCATTAATCCGTTAGAATCTTGGGAGATAAATCTAATTTGCAATCCTAACTTGCTAGCTTTTCAATACAAACTAAGGATGAGCTATATAGCTCGGGTCATTACATACATAATAGATTTCTATATTCACCATGATCACTTTTCACATCTATACTAATGTCTGACCACATCAAATTCTGATATAACATGCAAGTGGCTTCACGAGCAATAGCGATTGCAGTTTACAATATTTGCTTCTTGGTACTGTCAAAATCACTTAACATATTTAATGACACTATATAAGCATATCATTCTAAAAAATTGAGAGTCAAGGTACTTTTCCATTACATCAAAGAAAAGTGCCACTGATACACAGATTCTTCTTGACTTAAGGTGCTGTCCTGATCAACTTGTAGCAGGCAGAATACCACTTAAATAAGTGTCTTACTCCTCTAACCTAGCAAACACGAGACCTTCTCCCAGCCTACCTTAAACATGCTCAGAGCAGCTGGCATTGGCCCCACACAGGCCAAAGTCATGTGACATGGGGCTATTTATCATAAAGCTCCAGCTCTCTGGCTCTCTCAGGCAACTTGTTGACTATAACGCAAAAGCACTGGAAGCACAGTACACACAGAGGACTGGTTATTCACTGTTAGGATTAGTGACTGGTGGCCGCTAGCTTCACTGCCACAGAACAGCATTACAACGTGGTGTTAAGCCTAAGACTGAGCACAGTTCAGAATCTCAAGTGACTTTTTTTTCTAAGCAAGCATTGCTTTTCTTTAATGATTTATCCTTTATTATCATGGAAAACTAATACCCCTTCCTTTCTATTTCTGTCCAAATAGCGGGATAGTATTATTCTCTTAATTTCACTAACTCGTACTTCAACAATGGAAGCTTGCTATAAAGAATTTGCTTCCTCAGAGCAACATGCACATACTGAGCTTGATAATCATGTGTACTTTACTAAGGAGTGGAGAGCTGCTCCTCAGGACAGTGGGAACTGCTTCTCTGAAGGCATCAGGAAAACATTGAAAAGGAAGCATCTCAGCTACAGCAGTATGCCTAACCAGAAAGAATTCTGGATTTGGGGTTGATGATAAAACTTAGACTTATAGTTACTTTAAACAATTATAAAATCTTTAAATTATAAAAAGGTAAAGTAATACACAAGCAACTATTCCTATATCTCAATTTAAAAAACTATACTTTTTAATTTTGGAAAATCCTAAAACAAAAAATTTTATTCTTTTAAATCATAATATAATTAATATAATTATATTGTTTTTCTCTTTAACATATTTAGTGGTGTTATATAAACAGCACTTTGTTCCTTATATACCGTTTTTGCTTTCTTTCAAAGCCATGCTCTCTTTTTTTCACTAATTGTTGTTATAGACAGACAGAGAGACAGACAGACATATTCTTACATGCATAAATACATTCCGTTCAGATAGATATTCAGTCTGCATGTTACTTGAAGTTATGTTTTAAATTTTGAGTGTTTAAAAAAGTAAAAAACCCACTGAATCTGATTCTCAGACTCCCACTGTATTCTTGTTCTTACTGCTGGTGGTTAAACATGAGTTTCTTTACATTTTAATTTCATTTGTGGGATTTTTTTTTATCAGAGAATAAAAACTGAAATACCAGAGAGATAGCCTTTTACTCACAGAGTGAAAGTTACTAAAAGCCTACAAATCCAGAGTGTTGGCAAAGGCAAAGGTAAAAGGGAATGCATGTAACACTTACACTTTACAGAGTAGCATAGGGTAGTGCAATATCTGTAGAGAACAAGTCTAAGTACAAATGAATATCCTCTTACTCTGTGGTTTAGAAACTATCAGCCCAGGTATCTGAGCACGAGCAAGTGTCAGTGTGGGAGCTGTTAAAGAGTCATGCTAATAAAAGCAAAAGCTAACGTTTTTACAGAACCACTTGCACTATTCTAAATCTTTCATATTAAAACTATAATCATACTCTATAAAATGCCCCTTTCACAGGAAGCCTTCTCTACTTAGTACATGAACAAATCAAGACACAGGGTTTGTGCCTTGCCAAAGATGCCTAGCTGGTAGTTGGACAGTCCCAAACACAAGCAATGTGGTTCAAAGGTGGAAGTCCATCGGGGCAGGAAGAACACACTGTCATAGCATGCTCACACAGAGCAGAAAAACAGAAATATGAAGCAGACCATGACAGACTTACGTAAAGTGAACTGAATGTATTTGAATACATGGAATAGCATCGAATAAAATTTTAAAAAGTAAAAATAAGGTACTTAAAGTGGCCTTGATTGACTGACTGATTTCTTGCAGCTAAAACAGTTAAACCAATTCTAGGCTGTATTAACAAGATATAGAATCAAGATCAAGGCAAGAGATCTCTTGTGCAGAGATTGATGATACATACTACTGAGTGTCAACGCTGTGAACTCAGACTAATCAGCCAGACTAGAACTCGGAGTGAGCACTGGCAGAGGCAAGGGTTTGCAGCTGTGGTGAGCATGTGCGATCTCAAATAAGAGAATGAACCTGCTCCAGTGTAAAAGGAAGATACAGAGCAGGCCATTGTTCTCCATGGGCTTCCTATCCAATATGTAGGTACACACTCCTGGAAGAGCTTACCATTTTGACTTAGGACAACTATTGTCATATTAAATTTAAGCAAGTCGGCCTTTCTCACATGGGGCTAGAAAGATGGCTTAACTATAAAGAAGCTTAGTTGCTCTAATAGGCAACCAGAGTTTGGCTGCCAGGACCCATATGGTGCAGATCACAATAGCCTATAATACCACCTCTGGGAAATTCAGCACACTCCTGGCCTTTAGAGGTACTTACATTCACACACACACACACACACACACACAAATAATAATAAAATAAATCTATCTACCAACTCACCCCTATCTACTTCTTTATCCGTCTATATCCATACATAGAGATATCACACAAATAGTATCATGGCTCCAGTTAGCTTTATCATACTAGATACAGCTCTCAAGTACATAGATGGCTACCAACACCAAATTAAAATCATAACTTCTTATTAAAGAATATGTAAAAGTTGAAAATCTGATTATCTTTACTTAACTAAAAAAGATTATTAAATAATAAAAAACAAAATTGAACACTATTGTCCTCATTAGAAGTGTAATATCAAAGCACTAGTCTCTAGTACTGAAGTAGACCATCATCGGGAAAGGTACACCACTAAAGAATGTATACCCTAGCAATAATTTTAAAAGGAAAATCTACCTTAGGGATATCCCAGTACAAAAACCGAGTTGTATGAAGTAATTGCTCCGAGTTGTCCTCCCAATGTGATGAATAAGGGACCATGGTGCTGATGCCACACACTGAGACCACAGCCTTTACAGAGAAGAATTACTTCTTATTAAAGGGCAGTTTTCTTTTAATTCTCTGTTGCAAAAGACAGATCTGATGAGGACTAATGTTTGAAATATCAAGGTTAATGTAGCACTGACACACAGGGCTAAAAGCTAGTTTTCATGGAAACTTAATGAACTAACAAGTGTGGCCTATATTAAATGTTAATTACTCTTAATCTTAACTGTTGAAAAAAGCTTTAGGTTTAGGTGTGGCAATTCCACTTGAAAACTTGTTGGCACTCTGGTCTAGACCTTGCTGTGATTTCTTTCCAACATTGGACACACCTTGCTCAAAAGGCAAATGACTAATGAGGCCACAATCCAAGATGTGATATTCAGCATTTAACTTACTAATGATAGCCAAGATGTAGCCAGCCACAGCTTCTGCTATGAGAACACCAGTGGCCCAAGGATTAGACACTAGGTAGGCTTGATGAGGAAAGCAAAGGGAGTGTGAAAGGAATGTCAATCGAGGTAATGAGGAGAAAGACCACAGAGGGATAGAGGGGCATTCGCCAATGTCAATAAAGATTTCTCAATGTTTGTATCGTTTAAACAAACTAAGCCAAGCATAGAAGGTGAAAATGACCAGGTGAAGAAGGCAGGAAGCAAAGGCAGAGACGTACAAAGTGACTCTACAAACCCGTACTAAACTGCTAATGAGCCAACAACTGACACACAATATCCATCACCAAGCAGCTTAGTCTTCTGCAGGAAATTAGACACACTGGTTTGCCAAGGTCAGAAGCATATTTATGCAAGTTTTAACAAAATAATCCAGTTTTGCCAAGAATATGTATTTTATACACCCTGACTTGCAACAGGGGATTGCTATTTTACATTTGCTGAAAGTGGTCATTTTGATACGAACTTATCTCAGTCTGTATTTCTATGCCCTAGTGACACAATTTAAAACACTTTTGCTCTCTAAGAGTTCACATGCAGTAATGAGCAAGAAGCCCCAGTAGTTTGAACAATGAAATTGTGTTGTTTTAGAGTGGTATGATACCCAGGTGTTGTTTGTTTGTTTGTTTTTTAAGGATAAAATAAGTCTTTATTTTTATATTCTCATAGTAAAGGGGGAAGCCTTAACTTGCAAGACAATTCTTGGGCAGTATGTACAACATACTTTTTATTTCCATGGAGTGGAATCAAACACCAACTGATACTACAAAGTATACACTAGAAAACAGCAAATGGTGGTGACAGGAAAAGACACAGAAATGAAGCCTAAAGACGAGAAAGCCTTCACTGGGGGCTGCTGACCAGAGCCAGAGCCAGGGCTGGGTCACACAGTGGCGACAAGTTCCAGGACAGGAGGAAAGAAGTAGGGCAGGAGGCTGGACTGGGCTGTGGGTTTAATACCAGGTAAGTTGCTCTTGGTATTTACATACAAAAAAGTTCAACTTACCTTTTATAGGGAAAGAAGACTTAATGCCACCCAGTTTCACAGTCTAACACCAACAAGCCCTTGTGCACGATGAGGTTTGAGAATGCAATCACTTCCACATATAAATGACCACACACAACTCCAGTAAGAGGAAAGCATACATGAGAGAATCCGGAACATAAATTTCAAAATTTAAGAACTCCGATTAGCTTTATTTCTTTTACACTCTCCCTCAGATGGAAACATGTCTAAGGTCAACCGTGTGTGTGTGTGTGTGTGTGTGTGTGTGTGTGTGTGTGTGTGTGTGTGTGT